>NC_087165.1:15978511-16008511 GCF_035594125.1 Scylla paramamosain | reverse complement strand
GATGTTGCGTGCTAATTTATGAAGAAAACTTACGATGCAATATACTGTCACACTTTACTAATCAACAAATTATATATTCAATTTCTTTCTGCAATATGCGAAGGTCATATATATAGATAAATAATACATATTTTTAATATATTTTTAATTATAATATAGGGGCCAATAGCAAAATTCTTAAAAAATTAAGTTATGAGAAAACTTGCACATCTGTAAAATCGTAGGAAGTGCTATATGACTATTTTTTTCTTCATTGGGACACTGTCACGCGAATCTTTTCACGGTTTCGAAGCTCGTCTCTCAGAAACAGGTAATTGATGGGAATTATATAATTAAAATGTGAGACACGTTTCGTGCAACGTCGTCCCTCGAGGGAGATGGCGTGCAGTTAGCAAGTTTAACAGAACTGCATCCCTTGTGATAGCAATGTAATAGTAATGGAAGACGCTCCAAGCAGTGCAGCACTTCGGGGAACACGGACCAACCGGAGGCAGGAAAAGGGGAAACTTGTACATATGTATGTATGTATGTATACATATATACATACATATGTACATGTATATAATGCACACACACACACACACACACACACACACACACACACACACACACACACACACACACGATTCCCTTAGTGAATCAAGTCCGAGGGTTCGTAAGGAAATCATACAAGGCCGCTCCACTTCCCAAAGGTTCTGTAAGGGAGAATTATTCAGTGACATGTAAAATTAAAGACATAAGATTTAAGAAACTTGTCAGGAAGCTAGTGACTAGGAAAAGAGGAGTAAACGAGCGTGGTGAGGAAAAGAAATGAAACGAATTACAAAGATTTGGCAAAGAAATAAAGTTGGAAATAAAGTGTAAGAAATGCGGTTATTAATGTTCATACTTACATATATACCAAGTCTCAATCTCTCTCTCTCTCTCTCTCTCTCTCTCTCTCTCTCTCTCTCTCTCTCTCTCTCTCTCTCTCTCTCTCTCTCTCTCTCTCTCTCTCTCTCTCTCTCTCTCTCTCACATATGTTTATATACTTACACATTCAACCTTTATGTATCGAAGTGAGGATAATTTTGTGTGTCAATCACTACTATTACTGAAAGTTTTACAATTAATTCCCAAAATACTAATATTTGTGCTGACGTAAATTTCGATAATGTCCACAGTCTTAGTTACCATTTACTGCCCTACTGGCTATTACTGCATAAAAGAGAGTGACCTCATGGTACCCAGTTGCTTTATTATTTCAAGTCTTTTCCTGCTCCGTTAGTACTTTATTAACTCAAGTGTCTAGGAGGATGTAAATGATTACTGGAAAACGCAAAATTTGAAAATGTTTAGCAGTGAAAGTGTTAACCATGGTCAACTGGGACGAGAGAAGAGCTTAGTTATGTGTAAATTAGATGGTTTATCACGATAATAGGGTGAGTTGCATGGAATCTGTTCATTCTCACGCGATCCGTCTCGGCTGACACTCACATCTTTTAAGCAATACATCTTTGGGAAGATAACTGTGCTTATGTGAACTGTTACTTTCCAAGGCCACTGCTCTTACACATTGTTTTACCTACCTTACGACAACCACAAAGCTAATGGATTTCTGGACACCTTTAAGATAACCATTTTTCTCCCACTCTCTCTCTCTCTCTCTCTCTCTCTCTCTCTCTCTCTCTCTCTCTCTCTCTCTCTCTCTCTCTCTCTCTCTTTGAAGACAGCTGTTGCAGATGCGGACAGATAAAACACGGCGGTGTGCAGGAAATTTTTAGTGGGAGTAATTACTAGTAACATTCAAGTCCATTAAATTATACCTGAAGAGTGAACAGATGAAGTCATTTTACCGGTGAAAATTAATACCCGCTGCAAAGGGTAAATAAATACGCCGTGTATTTTTTGTTTTTACTCTTCATTGTTAATTAAAATGCAACACAAAGGCTATGCTGGTCGATGGGGAGCAAAAACAGTATATGTAACACGTGAAAATTTTTGGAATGCAGGGGGGCGAACGAAATCCCAGGAATACTCTTCTAAATGTTCGTATAGACAAAATAAATGAAGGTCAGGACACGAACTACTGTATGCATGGTGTCTCCAATTTAGTTAATAGTGTGATAGCAGAAATATCGTTGCACAATAATATGATGTAATAAATTTCTGGGGCATAAAAAATTAAGCCGGGACATGAAATAATAAACGTACGTTGTCGCCAACTCTGTTGATATTATTAAAAAAGGAAAAAATATTCTTGTGTAATATTAAGATATAGTTATGAATACTGATCAATGAATAAAAGTTAGGACAAAATTGAATAATAGTTAGACGGTGTGACTAATCGTTAATGATACGCAAGCAAATCTGAGCTCCTAATTAAAAAAAAAAATATCTCAAAATTCTTATCTGATTATAGGGAGATGTTCCTTACTTAAAAAAAAATGTAAAGTATTATTTTGAGTTCTTTGGAGTGGTGAGTAGATAATAAAAAAAATATTTCCCATTTAAAACACTTTTCATCAATTTAAAAATACTTTTTATAGCAATATTCCTCTTCTACTTTTAATGATTTAACATTCTGTAATCTTAGAGGAATTTTCTTAATCCCAATTAAAAAAAAAAAATACGGGTCCAGGCCGTATTTAAAAAAAATGAAAAAAATTTTATTCTCAAAATTTTTTATCTGATTACAGGGATATGTCCCTTACATAAAGAACCATTGTATATATGTCGCAATTAAAAAAAAATAAAATAAAAATTTACAGGTCCGGATCTTAATTAAAGAAATGCGGAAAAAAATTTCAATTTCAAAATTTTCATCTGATTATAGGCACATGTTCGTTACTTAAGGAATGACCATTGTACGTATGTAAAATATTGTCTTGAGTTCTCAGAAATGTGCATAGATAATACCATATTTAACTTTCAAAGGAAATTAAGACACCAAAAGACAGATTTTATCAATATTCTTCTTTTATTATTCATGATTACATATTCTTTAATCGTAGAAGAAAATTGTTAATCGTAAAAATATTCGATTTTTTTTTTTTTTACAGTTCCGGACCTTAACTAAAAAAAAATGTGAAAAATTTTCAATCTCAAAATTTTTATCTGGTTATTGGGATATGTTCCTTACTTAAAGAAGAACCATTAGGCATAATATGTAAAATAATCTTTTGAGTTTTTAGGAGTGGTGCGTAGATAACCATATTTCACTTTTAAAAAATATTGACTCTAAAAAGACACACTTCATACTTATATACTTTTTATATCAATACCTTTCTTCTATTTTTTATGATTAAACGTTCTGTAATGTTCGACGAAAATTCTTTACCGCAAAAAATTTAGATTTTTTACAGGTTCGGATCTACTGTCTAGTCCGGTCCTGCTTACTAGTATTTGAATGTAATTGATTGATACAACAAATGGCTACTTGAGATATGTAGAGATGGATGGGGAGGGCTGGGGAGAGCCGCGTTCGGAATTAAATTCGAGACGTTTGAAGTTCTCAAGTGTTTTAATATTGTACATATCACAAAGTAGTCTTAGATTACTTGAAAGATAGCTGTAACTGGTTGTATTGTTTTATGTTTATAGATTTTAAAATTAATTTAGCCAAATGTACAACATAACAATGATGGCAAAACATAGATATATGACTGAACCTGATGAGAGTGAATCTCTATTATAGGCACCTTCAGTTACTCACTTAGTGTGTAATTATCATGAACATGGTGAAATATAAACCTGAATGTGATGTACGTACATAACTGAACATAAATTATTTCTGGATTGATGCATAGCGTTGTCTAAAAATGACATGAAAATCACAAATGGTATAATTAGTGTACAACTGAAGTGTATCAACAAACACTTGTGAGAGCATGTATAATGACACGTTAATCCTATAATAAGAAAGTCAGCAATTGCTACCACTTCTAGTAACAAAGAAGTCACTTAGTGGAAAGCCAAGGTAATATACGCTTCTATAAAAACTTTTATCAGTAGCAGTATTTGCAGTCCGCCATGACGTCACTGTGAAATGTAAGAAATGCTGCACTATATTTAAAAATCTGACAAGTGATAAACGAGAGGCTAGCATTGGAAGTGTTCAGTCGAACATTAAAGTAGAAATGCAGCGCGCCACGATTTTTCCGTATCATTGCTCAAAGCAGGTAGAGAAAAATGCATAATGAAAATACCTTCCATCTATTTCTGTATGGATAGTTACATGCAGATCAGGGGTCAAACGTAGCAAAAATTGTGTAGAAATATTTAAAAGTCAAACATTTTATATGGCGCTGAAATGGGAGTTTGCCGTGTTTATATTTGTTCATACTTAAATGCACATGCAGGAACACAAGAAAATAACGTGGAACTGGCAAAAATTTGAAACATTGTGACAGTTCAATATCACAAGGTATACAACAGATGCTCCTGCATGCCAGCATACACCCTGGCGTTAGAATTAAGTATAACGCATAAAATAATAAATATGCTAAAAGGTACTGCAGATCAAAGGAATATTTAAAAGCGAAGAAAAACATAAAAGAATGAGGTGTATTTTCTTTTTTTTTAGTGAAGGGGAAGGGATCATAAATTGAGACAGTAATGTAAACGGATATCATGATAACTAAAGAAGCGACTAGTGGCGTTAAGCAACATAAAAAACAAACAAACAAACATGAAAACACACAAGAAAAGAAGCAATGAGGGAGAGATACGACTGATAATCATCACAGCACTGACGTAAGATTTATCATCAATTATGATACTAAAATAACATCAAAGAAAAGAAAAAAATGAAGAATAGGAAAAAGAAGACTAGATGATAAGAATGAGAAGAGAAGAGGACAAAGAATACCAGATGGAAAGTATGAAAATAAAACAGGAAAAGGAAATATAAGTATATGGGATGGATAGGACATAGGAAGACCAGGAGGGATACATATATATAGAGAGATGAAGTGACATGAAGAGAATGTACTTACGTAACATGAAGTGTGCTGAGTTTAGATGTAGACATGTCGTTTGGAGTTCATGGTTACGTCAAGTGAGGGGAGGTGAAATGCGATGTGCTGTACTGTAATGCAGTTTGATGTGGTACGCTTATGTCGTGCTAATGTGTGATGTGCTGTTGTGGCCAGTAATGACGCTGAGCTACGTGTGATGTGGCTGAATAACAGAATGGAGAGATCGGACTCAATAGAAAGCGTCCGATTACAAGATGTTAATGGAACACTTCAATGGAAACAAAACACTGCCACTGCACTACTGTCAATTTTAGGTTAACGTACTAAACTGGGATAAGGGATATGGTGTGGCTATAAAGGCAACTATTTAGTCATATTTCAAAAGCCTTTCACTAATCTCTCTCTCTCTCTCTCTCTCTCTCTCTCTCTCTCTCTCTCTCTCTCTCTCTCTCTCTCTCTCTCTCTCTCTCTCTTTCTCTCTCTCTCTCTCTCTCTCTCTCTCTCTCTCTCTCTCTCTCTCTCTCTCTCATTGAACATCATGAGGCGCCATTATGAGTATTAAATGAGTGGTCATGAAAAGAGGGATAGGGTGAAGGAAGTAAGAATGGCAGGATGAAGGAGGTAGAAGGGCAGCGGCAGAGGGTCAGGATGAGGGGTGTGAGAATTGTGGAGTTAAGCAGAATAAGAGAGGGTTGCTGGAAGGTCAAGGAAGAGAGTGTGGACTGCATGTGTGGGAATGGCAGAGATGGTGGATGACAGGATGGCAGTTTGCAGGGTGTGGATGATATGTATGGGACTGATTGGGTGGGAAAGGCAGGGTGACAGCAATAGGGTGATGGTGGGGCAACTATCAGATAGTTTTGTCACCTTTGCATGAACTTAGATTGGATATAATTCTTAATCTGGTTTAGGATTTTTGTTCATGACTAATTTTGTCATAAATTGATTGTAATACAACTTTGGTTACCATCAGTTAGGCAGCCGTCAGCACCAAACAATTTACGTCCAAGCCAATTAAAGACTGAGCGAGGCAAATTATTATTGTCACACGAGCCTTTATCAAGCTGAATGAGGCCAGTGTAATATTTGGCTGGTTTTCCGTGTGAGCATGGAAATCCACGTGCCTCGGATACCAGCTGGGCAGGTCGCTGGTTGTAACACAATTAACAATACTTTCCAATGTGGCACATTTTCAGATGGTTTCTCTTTCTATTTGCTAAACTCTGCATTGTCTGATTATCAAGTGAACATAATTTGGTAAAATTTTCGACTTAGCAGCTCGTGAGTGTGGTGTAACAACCTACATGCTCGAGACAGCCAATCCCTTAAGGCTCAGGTAGAAGATGATCAAAGCCATTTACAACTCCCCTGCTGAACAAAGGCCTTCCCAGCACTCTCTACGAGTCATGCCATTGTTCCCTTCACAATCAAGTTTTGCTATCCTCCCTTCGCCTCTGCGTTTCTTCTGACCCATCACTATAGCAGTTATCCTTAGCTGTACTTGTTTTTATATTTTTTACATCGACTGCTCCATTGTATTTGAGCAGATGTTAACTTATACGCCATTTAGTTTTACTTCTCAAACTAACGCATTTTACTTGCCAGCTTTGATGATTCAACATCCCGCTGTTAATGGAATTACTTTGCACTAATATACCAGCATTTCATTCATTACAGTTACTCTTTTTAATTTTTCACCCAATTCTCTTCACTTTTAAGATAACTTTATAACCACGCACATTTTGATTGTTGTAAATATTCTGTATTTATATTTGTAGCGCGACATTTCAGTTTTCTGACAACGCTTTCGATACATAATGTGAATAATTTACATATATGTAAATATTCGAAATATGAAGTTTCAAACAGGAAAATTTAAAGTAGAATTGCCTCACCGTTTGCATCGAAATTGTAGATGTAGTGAAGGAAAGTTTTAACTTGAGTGTCTCAGTGTACGTAAGTATTCCTATGGGAGTGCTGAGAGGAGATGGACCTACATTTTCTGCTGCCCCACCGTAGATGCGAATGGTTGTTATTGCTTTCTGCTTCATAGTTTTATTTCTCAATTCGTCTTTTTTTTTTTCCAAGACGCGAGGTACAAGGTTGTATCTTCGTGAATTACAAAACATTGGGACTGACGCGTGATCCTTCCAGTTGCATTGTGTTCGATCTGCACCACATTAGGTAATGAACAGCGAGCACACACACACACACACACACATTCTCTCTGTCTCTCTCTCTCTCTCTCTCTCTCTCTCTCTCTCTCTCTCTCTCTCTCTCTCTCTCTCTCTCTCTCTCTCTCTCTCCAACCGCCTGCGTGAAAAGTTTATTTCTTCCCTTTCTACTAAGCAGCTTACTCCACTCCCTGCCAAAATTGTAAGTGAAGGAAAAAAAAAGTTGCAGAACCTCGTATATTCAAATTTGAGTATCCCACGATTTCCCTGCCGCAGAGAGACATCAAATGACAATACCTTACTTACTTATGCATCCGTAAAACCTTTAAGATTTTTAGCGCATTCTGTACTAGTTTCCCAGAAGACCACATCAAACCACAACAGGAACGATTTCAGATGTTTTAGATGAACTTTTTTAGCGTGCCATAAGTTATTTTGTGGTGACTAGAGCTAGAGAGAGAGAGAGAGAGAGAGAGAGAGAGAGAGAGAGAGAGAGAGAGAGAGAGAGAGAGAGAGAGAGAGAGAGAGAGAGAGAGAGAAAACAACATTACAACTGCAGTTTTAACATAATAACAGTCAGGGTTGCAGCGGAAGCCATGCACTCAGTATCCGGCACAAACACATCTGGGTTAGCAATCAGATTATTACAAAAAAAAGGAGCTGAGAAAGGAGGAAAGTGGTGCCTGGTTGTAGTTATCGGTGTGGACGTGAATGAAACTTTACGCACGAGGGAGATAGTCACCAGTGAGGAAAGAAAGCAGAGTTATGGCCGCGAGAAAACACACAGTTAGTGGGGAGCACAAAGGATGGCTGCCTGCCTTCCCTTTCCACGGCTTGAAACACAGACAATAGAGAAATCGTAATTAAAAGTGAAAGGAAAAAGAGAAAAGCAAAAATAAGGAGAAAGAAGATACATTCCTTAAGATACAATAAAGGAACAGCAATGAAATAGCTGAGAATGGAATCCAGATCTTAAACACAGGCAACAGAGAAAGCGTAATCAAGAATGAAGAGCAAAATCGTAAAGGAGACAAAAGAATAAGCATCAAGATTTAGTAATTAAACAGCTATGAAAATATAACTATGGAATGGAAGTAGGTAAGCATATTCCATCCAACATGCATGGCTTATGAATATCATGTGTATATGAAAGAAAAAGAACGCGGTTAGAAGTGAGAAATGACAGTAGTGAAGGAGACACATAAAAAAAAATATATATATATACATAAGAGAACAACTACAGAATGATATGCTGTAAAGTGATGAACACACACACCATTACGGAGAAGTAGGAAATATAAAATAAATAGTAAAGAGAAAAATATGCTACTTTCTTAGTGTACAATGACGTAAAAGCTTTCAAATGGTAACCACTGATTGTAAACTACTTGCATAAGGGTATTTCAACTAGTCATATATATTTGTATTAAAACACAAGCAATAGATAAATTGTAATCCAGAAAGAAAGCAAATAGTAGTGAAGGACATGAAACATACATTCCTGAAATACAATAACAGAAAATAAAGAGTCATCGTGCTCTAGGAAATAAATCAAATCCTGATTCACAGACTAAAGAAATAACAGCGAAATGGTAACTAATACTGAACGGAAAAAAAACAGTAAACGAGAGAGAGAGAGAGAGAGAGAGAGAGAGAGAGAGAGAGAGAGAGAGAGAGAGAGAGAGAGAGAGAGAGAGAGAGAGAGAGAGAGAGAGAGAGAGAGAGAGAGAGAGAGAGAGAGAGAGAGAGAGAGAGAGAGAGAACCAAATAAAACAATGGAATCACAATAATCTCATAAAAAATACTATAAACATCAGTTAGAACGTACGTGACTTTTTAATATAGTTGTGTTTCCCTTAGAATATCAGGAGTAAGACTGGAGAGAGAGAGAGAGAGAGAGAGAGAGAGAGAGAGAGAGAGAGAGAGAGAGAGAGAGAGAGAGAGAGAGAGAGAGAGGAGAGAGACGGTCAGGTAGCAAAAGATAAACAAAAAGATCTGTGTTGTCCTCCTGGCCCTGTCTGGCGATTTGTCTCCCTTACCTCTGTCCCTCACGAAAACTCGCTTCCCAGATGAAAGAAAACTCTTGGGCTTTTGGCAGGAGGAGAGACGAAGAAAAGAGAACGCAGGCAGGAAGAGAAGCAGCAGGTTCAAAGTAGGTTCAAGAAATGCCATCTTGCCTGACCTAACCCGCTCCTAACCCGCTCTGAGAAAACCTTGAGTGTCTCGAGCCAGAGAGAGAGAGAGAGAGAGAGAGAGAGAGAGAGAGAGAGAGAGAGAGAGAGAGAGAGAGAGAGAGAGAGAGAGAGAGAGAGACGAAAATTTTGACACTGATTAGTTTTAAAAGTAAAGGCAGTCTGTTGATCATGACCGGGAAAGTTAAGATTAAGGGATGTGATGAGAAAATATAAGCTCAATGAAAGGTAGAAAAACGAGAGAGAGAGAGAGAGAGAGAGAGAGAGAGAGAGAGAGAGAGAGAGAGAGAGAGAGAGAGAGAGAGAGAGAGAGAGAGAGAGAGAGAGAGAGAGATACAAAGGTGAACATGAAAATTGCGCAAGTAGAAGGGGAGAGGATCGCTTCAGGCATGAATAAAAGGAAATTTGTGTCAAAGAACCAAGACTTTGCGTTAAGAATTCCAGCTCCCGCACTTCAACTTGGCTCGCTCGAGGAGGCTTTGTGACAGCCAGGCGTGAAATAGGGACTGCACCACATCGTTAGTCACCGGAAACTCACGGATTAAAGTGTTGTCAGTAAACCAAAGGAGGTGTATATAGCAAGTGTCGTGTGGCCGCTTCTTGAGTGGAATGATTTCAAGGATGAACAAAAATGGAAATGAAAACTTAAACTTATAATTATTTCAAATAGCATTTATATCGTTATTATAATTATTTCAAATAGCATTTATATCGTTATTAAAGTGTTATCAATTAATCAACGTAAGTGTGTATAGTAAGTGTTGTGTGGCTACTGCTTATATATAATAATCTGAAGGGTGTACAAAGTAAGGAAAAAAAATAAATCACAATTACGTATAGTCTCTTTACAAAGAATCTAGCAAAAATTTATACTTCTGTTACACGACGTTGTATCTTTTTTTCATATTTTGAGATTGAACGTTTCCATGAAATATGATGCATTACTCGCAAAATGTCAAGGCAACGTAATTCCATGGATGTGTCAGGAAGGATGTAACATACTACAGCAAATGTTGCATCTCGATGCCTGGGGAGCCTTTGCACTAATGGAGTATTAATGTACACAGCTTGATAAAAAGTAAAGCCCCTATGGTTGTATTTGCAAAGCCCCTTCATAATATGCAACTCTACCTGTGCGTTTGATAAGCTAGTATCCCCTTTGTTCACAATGTGCATATTGTGAAAAAGCAGCATCATGCACTCATATTTACTAAAATCTTTGCTATCGTCATAAACATTTCCAAGGCTTCCGATAAAGTTCCTCATAAATCTTTTAGTTTCCAAACTCCCCTCATTCGGATTCTGTTCTCTTTGTGTACGTTCATCTCTAGTTTCTCTCCGGGCCGGTCTGTTCTGGCGTGAAGGATGATCGCTTCTCTTAAAACTGTCAAGGCTTTGTTCTAACACTTATTCTTTTCAGTTATTCATTGGTAGTCCTTCCCCCAAGTTTATATCCTGTCCACTGATGGGATGATAGCTCTAGTCTGTATTTCTAAACGACATCTGCTGGATAAGCTCTTTCAGGAACCAAATAATTCCAATGAACTTCGTAAAGAGTGATTAACTTTTCAACTTCCCGTTATTTCTGATATAAGTAAGGAAACTAGATGGGGTGGACTTGTTAGGTGACACCTGTTCAGGTTTGCCTTGTGTTTTTTTTTTTTTTCTGACGTAATTTAGTGTACAATAATTCAATACCACTGTCGTTTATAAATAACCCAATCCCTTCTTTCTATACAATCATTACACATGAAGACTTAACGAGATATTTTTATTTCTTATTTTGCGTATTTTAGGCTGAGTACATTTCAATACGGTAAATAGCATGTTCGTAGTTATGACGCATCATTCAAAGACATTCATGACGTTTATTTCGCAAGTGTATTCTTGTTTTACATAGACAGAGCTCATTCATAAACAAATACTAGGGCACAGTTTTTTTTTCGTTGGCTTCCTGAAACTGGCTGAACTCCGAAGCAGGTTTGTGAGACTCCCTTGTTTCCTCAGCACGTCCATAACTTATTACTTCTTCGCAGTTGTTTCTTTCACTGTTCTATAGATCACTATCCCGCTGCTCTTTTGAAAATATCTCATTGCCGCATCATCAATATTATCATCATATCCGCCCATGATCACACTGCCACACTGCGCAACACTCCACTCATCACTGCTGGCTGTCCGTCTGCTCCAAGTCATTATTGCATTCTCGTGTACCATTCCTTATCCTTTGAGTTGCTTCACTGTATAACTATTTGCTTCTCATTTTCATTTTGTGTTGTCCATCATATCAATGTAGTTGAATAATATCTCGTTGCTAATTTAAAAGTTAAAGAATTTCACCGCTGGCTCATTCATATAATTCACTAATTAATTTCTGACACGGTCTTCCTGTGTTTACGTCCACTCTAAAAAAAAAAAAAAAAAAAAGAATATTAAAATATATCATTGTGCTGTATTAAAGACTTCTACTTAATCTCTTACTTCGCAAACACTCTTAAATAGTCAGTTTATGTTATAAAGTAATATACACAAATTAGTAAACATATATTAGTCAAATAAGTGTGCATAGATTCAGACATTTCTCCATTGCTTTGCTTTCGGGCTGCCAACAGTTCATGCATAAAAGAAGAAAATAAAGAAAATAAATAATATAGACAAAATAAATACATCAAGATTACTCACGCCACGTTTTCCAAACACAATGAAAATATTTTGTTTCACCACATTCAAATCCTCTGTAGAGTATTCAGAATATAAACAAAACATGAACATTACAAAGAACAAAATGTTACAAGTCTCGAATTAGAAATCCCAACGTTAAACTACTGAATAATGTCATTACATATATTAATACTCTATTTGTAAGTTACATGAATGTTTATTCATGTAATAACGTCCTTTACCTATGTGTTACTCACTCTCATGAGCCTAACTAAGCCAAAACTAACTGCCTGTCCATCCTAATACGGAAGGGTCAGTTCATATTGTCACAGAAAATCAACTTTTAATCAATGTTATTTAATATATCAAATATTTTACAAAATGCTGTTCCACGCAATAAAAGTTCATTAACCTCGCAATGCTGTTATGTTAATAATTCTTTCATTGCGGTGCTGTCAGGAGTCTGCCTCCAGTATGATGTTTTGCATTGTGTTCTTTTCTTTCCCTCATTTCATCATGCAGGAATAAAGAACAGTCTCGAATGTAATTTTCCAGTCTTAATTGTCTAAATAATAAAAGGAAATCTTTTGTGTGAGAATATTTCCTTAAAGGAAAAAAAGGGGCTCGACGTCTCAGCTGTTTTCTTAACATCATATACAACATCGCACAAGAAACAGGTTTAATGTAATTTTCTAGGATCTGAAATGTGATACAATGAAATTCTTTGTGTGAGGATCTTTATTCAAATCCCCGAGTGGTGCCAAAGTGACATCTTAATTTCTGATTTTATGAGGGCGAGTCATGTCACAGTTCAGTAATTCACGGAGACATGCGAGCTGCAATCTAAATACTACATGGTCTTGGGGGAGATCCATCTTGCAGCAAACCGCGATGAGGACTAGGCAATACGTGTAAGACTCAGTAAATGAACAAAGTCACACGTCGTCATCTCCTCCTCCTCTTCCTTTTTCTTTTCTTTCTTGTTTTTTATTACCATCATCATCATCATCATCATCATCATCATCATCATCATTTTCTTCCTCTTCTTCTTCTTCTTCCTCTACACCTTTCCCCTTGTCTACATAGGGTCACTGATCTTCAATGAACTTCTCCACAAAGCTGTGTCTTCATTATCGTCACTCAGACCTCTCCCCTTAGTGGTCTCTTACGCATTATTTTAATCTCTCTATTGGCCTGCGTCGTCTTCTTTCTCTGTCCGCAGTAAGATCCATCGTTCCTTTCTTTTAATCCATCAAATCGAAAAATCAAACCACATGATAATTTTTAAGGCTGAGGCGCTATGCAAGAATTCTTTTACTGTTTTTCCCCGCTGAGTGACAACAGTGATAATGTTTAACCATCAAACTTTCCCGCAAACACCAAACACTTTTCCACCCTTTTTTCCCCTTTAGTGATTCGATAACGGAAACTCATCACTTGTTCATACTTCTCCTGCACGCTCCTGTGACCCGAACTTTTTTTTCTACTTTGTCCCCAGCGAAAAAATGGTTCCCGTCCCTCGACCCCCGTGACTCCCGCCCGGCGCTACATCCTCCGCCTGTCACCTCTGCTTTATCTCATCCGTGAAAACCCACCGACCCTTCCCGCCGCCTGACACCAGACACCGCGCTGGCTTCGGGTCGTCCTTACTAATCTGCTTAGGGCTCATTAAAATAATCAACGAGGACACACATAATTCGTCCTCTCCGTTTTACATAAATGCAGTCGCGAATTCAGTGGACCCTAGAGGTGTTGGGTGTCAGTATGCGGACGTCATTTGTTGTGTTCGCCGCCATCTCCGTATGATATAACGCATAGGAAGCCAGTGAAATCGAATAGAAAAAAAAATCTTAAATTAAAAAGCAACACGGCTGAGGAAGAAGCAAGAAATGCGTTAGCGATTAATCAGCAAGTAATCTTTCTTTATACTGAACGTGGATCTGCTTAGAAAAAATATATATATTGAAGCAAGAAAAAGAAAGATTAAGAAAAGATATTAAAGAAGCCAACATGTAATCACCACACAATCATGTCCGCCCCTCTTTATCTATATGGTGAAAATGTATTTATTTAATTTACAACAAATATGTGTAAATGACAATTAACACGGAGTTCACAGAAAGAAATGAGCGTAAATATAAAGTCCACATCTTTACAAAAAGGAGTGAGGGACCACGAAGGGTCACAGTTTATCTAGATTTTCCCAAGGAGCCTTCGATGCAGCGCCGCATGAAAGATTGCCGCATAAACTGAAATCGATTACCGTCGGGTAGAACTTGTGAGCGTGGATAAGAATGTGACTAAAGGCGGGTGTTCGCGAGGCGGCATCGTGCCGTGCCTCACAAAACTCCCCATGACGCTTATGGTGGCGTGAGGGTGAAAGGGAACACCCGCGAGACTGATTCGTAACGTAGGAGTACCTTGAGCACCAACGACGGCATGATAACATAAAATATGACAAAATAACACGAGGTCTTTAACCTTTACGGTGATGGTGACAGTATGACTCATGTTACTTCATAAGAGCAATGTTGGACGAACCTACTGAGCAAAATTTAAAATAAAACTTGAGGCAATAAAAGTTTTGAAACATCCAGTTACTCCTTTTGTGTCAGTGATATCTCAAAACTTTATTCTAAGGTTACATTAAATAGTTTAACTAAGCTTGGGGAAACGACACAACAGTCAAAGTGTTAATGTAAAAGTTTCATGTATGATACAGCTAATATTATTTACATCCTCAACGTAACTTAACGGAAATTCAATGTGTCCATGGAAACTGCAATGGACTGGTATTTCTCCCTAACCTGACAATAGAATTTTTGTCGGCGTCCAAGTCACCCCACGCTGAGCGCGACACACGTCTGGGCCCCGAGGCCAAGAGAGGGTACTGGAAGGACTTCACATTTCTTCAGACGCCAAGATCACACAGTGCGTGGTTTTCAACATATGCTGATATCAATGCGTACCTCAACAACTCTTTTCTCGAATTATCAATACATCGTATCATTATGCAAGCCGAGTAAAAGAGGACTAGTCAATACTAACACCATCTCAAAAGAGGCATCGAGTTGGCAGGTTGGCAGAGATTCTTCTGCATTGCACTGGTTCGCTAACCCTCCAGTCACAGAAAACCACCAACGAAAAATGTGTGTGTGTGTGTGTGTGTGTGTGTGTGTGTGTGTGTGTGTGTGTGATCCATGGAATGCTGTTATATAATACATTAAAAAAAAACACATGAAAACCTTTGACACAAGAGAGAGAGAGAGAGAGAGAGAGAGAGAGAGAGAGAGAGAGAGAGAGAGAGAGAGAGAGAGAGAGAGAGAGAGAGAGAGAGAGAAGAGAGAGAGAGAGAGAGAAGCAATGTCCAAGCGTTAACAAGCAAAGAATACCTGTAAAATTCATGTTTCGTTCTGAGATATGAACGAAACAATGGCAGTGAGCGCCGCGACCCACACAAATAATCTTATCAAAAGTCGATCCCTGACCAGTCTCCTTGTAAATTCCAGATAAAGATTTGACCCAAGACAGGAATGTAAAGGAAAATCTCACATATATATATATATATATATATATATATATATATATATATATATATATATATATATATATATATATATATATATATATATATATATATATATATATATATATATATATATATATATATATATATATATATATATATATATATATATATATATATATATATATATATATACTCGCCAAGTTTAATTTCATTAACTACAAGATTATATTGCTAAAGTTTATGACATATTAGTTAGAAGAATAAAATGTGTTGTATCATAGCCCTCATCTTCACTATATTTCTAACATTAGATGAGATAATGTAGCTAAACACAAACAGCTTTGTTAGCACCAGGTAACTTCCGTCTGATCTTCTTTCATGTTCCTTTGTGTTGAAACGAGACGAACACGACTGATGATAAAGAAGCGGTCAGAGCTCATACGAGTATGTAGCAAATCAGCGAGGGACTCCTACGAGGTACATTATAAAGGGTTGGTTTGCAGCCCTTCCTGGCGGACTGGTTCTGGTTAATACACAGGTGACAGGAAAAGTCTGAATCAGGTTCACTATGGTAATCTAGATGTTAAATGGTGCAACGAGAGATTGGTTCTAATTCACTTAGAGCTTAAAGGTCATAGTGATGAGTTGAGCACCAAGGTGACATGCAACTTAACCTACTCCTCACACATTACTGTTGTGGAAGTGGCACTAGAAAATTAAAGGTAACGAACTTGTTGCTTTTTTTTCTCATCACCGTTACAATGGCAGAGTTGTTGCAAACGCTGAAGCTCTGCTTTAGTGTATATTTTATTATGTGTTTTGATAAAATATAAGACCTACTATCTGTTTGCTTTTTGAATTATATAAATATTATTTTCGTATCTCTGTGTTGATTCATGTTTATTAGTTCATTCATTCATTCATTCATTTCATCTGAAACATTTTATGTGAGCGAGCTTTCGTCACCATCTTTACAGAATCATGTAAATCATAAAATAGTCAGGACTGATGATTGTTGGAGCCAGCAGGGGGACGAAAGTGAGCAAGATCAGTAACCTGTCACGGATTACTCTTCTCACTATTCTCATTGTTTGTATGACCGCGCTATGTGGTACGCATGGAAGTTTCCTACCACTCACTGGAATAAGACAAACTGTAATTAATGTGGATGTAGTAATGGAGAAACACGGCATGAAGCAGAGATCCTTTATCCTGCGACGTTTCGACTGTTGCATTTCTCAAAGAATATGAAGACAACAAACGAAATGCTAGTGAATAAAACAGCCATGCTTCATTATGTGTTTCATGTCGCCACTACATTCAATTCGCTTGTCTTACCAAAACACGTCTTTATTGAGGGATACGAGTAAACACATTGCTCCTTCGCATTATTTACAGCAGTATCGGCAAGGAGAGCGAGAAGGTTAAGGTCACAGAAACGAAATAATGTAAATAGGAAAGAAAAACATTCACTTAATTGTTAGGAAAAATTATACATTTGGTTTCTTTTCAGTACACTGCCTAAAATGGTAACCAGTGACTGTCCTGTGGGCGTTTTGTCCCTAAACTCTTTGTTTTCAACCAATATTTTGCCAACTCACAACTTCTGCACTATAGTTTCTCGTCCGTCAATAGTTGGGAAGGCGCGTGACGCCACGAAACTCTTGCCAATATCTGAAAAACTTGAAGGAGAACAACCAAGATAAAACTGACATTGAATGTGACAACGGTGATGTTACACTACTGCCTTATGCTATGGCTATTCAGAAGCGAAAGTCTGAAAGTCGAGATTCAGAACGATCGCTGTCAAACAAGTCTACCCATAATATTTAATCGAGGTGCCAAAGGTGGTCGAATCCTTAATAATCTATATAATCTGAACACTCACCAAGAACGGAATATGAACACAGTATTTGCGTTGCCGTTACCAAAGCGGCTGATTGCCTAATTTAATATTAAAAGTGAAGCACGATTACTGTGTTACTTGCGTTAGTGATACATTATTGCTGACATGAAATGAACGCTTCAAAGTTTGTCTATTAATTGTTAGAAAGCATCAGACCATAATCGTGGTGACCATTTATAAGGTTCTGAGGGAGGAAAAGTACACCTTCGTCCTTTCGTTTATAAAGAAATTAACCCGTCGTCATTATTTCAGGGAATAGCGCTGAAAAAGCACTACATATTTTTTTAGATTAATTGCCAGTAATTTTTAGGATTGTGTGTGTGTGTGTGTGTGAGTGTGTGTGTGTGTGTGTCCTCACTTCTATTACGGACGTCTTGTGTTCCGCCGTTTGAGCGCGGGCCAGCGTGAGGCCAAATAGAATTAGGAGTCTCCCGCAGGAAGGAAGAGGCGGGTCCGGTGCGTCTTGCAGTCTGTTTGTCCATCATCTTATCTCGTCTCTTTGTGCTTTGAGTCCACATTTCTCTCGGGACGGCCGGCTACCCTCCCCTTGACTGTGCCGGTGTTTGCACAGGGAAGGGTTGTGTGCACTGCAGGGGAAGCTAATCCATTACGTATATTTAGACCCTGCTGATGCGTGATTTATTATTATTATTATTATTATTATTATTATAATTATTATTGTTATTATTATTATCATTATTATATTTATCATTATTATTATTTAGGGACAGTAGTAGTAGTAGTAGTAGTAGTAGTAATATAATGATAATAATAATGGTAATAATAACAATAAAAATAGTAACTAATAATAATAATATAAATAATAATAATAATAATAATAATAATAATGATATTAACAGTAATAATAATAATGAGGAGGAGGAGGATCAGAAGGTAGAGGAAGCGTCGGTGGAGGAGGAGGAGGAGGAGGAGGAGCAGGAGGAGGAGGAGGAGGAGAGTAATAATATAAGAAAAGGACAGCAAAGTAGGAAGGTATCTCCCAACCCTCCACTCCCTCCGGCATAAGCCGCACAGGAAATAAATCAGAAATCAGATCAGGAGTAAATACGTTGCATAGTCAAAGAAGAAACTTGCACGAAATTTAATTGAATGAATGAAAATGGATGAAATAGGACAGACCGTTCACCTGGAGGCAAGGCAAACGTTAACAAACGCTGATAAACGGGATTTGGGGCACAATATTTATCCGGACGACGTTTAAGAGTATCTACGCGACAGATCAAGAGGAACCGTCATCCTTTCACCCATCGGGTTATCCATGTCTGGAGTGCTCCCCTCTAGTGCCTTCTTCATGGTCAGCCTCCGCCGCCTTTTGACGGCGGGACTGTGCACGTCACACTTTTCTGGATCGAAACATTTATGAAAAGTATGTCTTGTGATAACTCGCTGGTTACCGCAGCACATTCATGGAGCGGGGTCCTGTTCAGTCACTACAAAGTCATCAGTTTTATTTTGTAACAATTGTTTTTCATTTCTTTTTCAATATATACGAGGGGATACACATGGAAAGTGTAATGTTGCGCGGTGATCATGGTGAGGCGGCAGGCCCGCTGAGCTGACAGTCAATAGACCATTGAGTGAAAAGTCTTGATTTGGTCTGGCATTATGAAAACAATACAGTACATCTCGGTAATTTTATTGTGTGAACTCAAAACAAAATGAATAAATTGATTTGTGATAGAACTTTGATCTGTACTCCACTGAAGCCTGCCACCTCCATGACATCCATCAGACATGGCCCCGCTGAGTGGATTTGAGAGACGCACACACCACTACACTACTCCTCACCGGCCAGCAAAAACCCACGCGTCGATGTGGTGCACTGCTTCATCTCCCCATAACACTGATGGACTTGATTCCGGATACAGCACGTAGAACACCACGATGCCGTGTATGGCAGTGTGCTGGCACTTGTTGCTTTGTGGCGCTTGTTGTGACAACATGACGGTGATTCCGTGATGTTGAGGCGGCTTTGTTACCTTCCATTATGCATCTTTGCCATTTACTATAGGTATAGGAGAGTAGTTACGGCTATCAATTAAAGGCACACCATTTCAAAGTATCGCATTATGAATATTTGTAGATAATTTGAAAGTATTATATTGTAGCAACAGATTATTGAAACGGTTCATAGTATAAATAATTTAAAAGTACCTTAGTATGCACCATTAAAAACTGAGTTATAGTTCTAGTAGTTGTAGTGGAAGTAGTGGAAGTAGTAGTAGCCGTAGTAGCAGTAGTAGCAGCAGTAGTAGTAGTAGTAGTAGTAGTAGTAGTAGTAGTAGTAGTAGTAGTAGTAGTAGTAGTAGTAGTAGTAGTAGTAGTAGAAACAGAAGTAGTAGTAATAGTAGTAGTAATAGTAGTAAAGTAGTAGTAGTAAAAAGAGCAAACGTCTATTATTGGTCATTTACGAAAGCGGCCTTCAGATTCTCCACCCCACAAAAAAAAAAAAAGATTATTGCACAACAAAAATACCATCAAAGCTGTGTTCTTGCATGCCGGGCTTTCTTCCCCTGCGCTAGTGAAAGGCTGCTCGTGTGAATGGGGGGGGAGGAGGAGAGCGGCTTTTCAGAGCTGTCGCGGAGCATCATCTAAGGCCACGGTGAAGAAGCGTAATGGCTTAAGTCACGGCGCTGCAGCAACATGGTGACTGTAAACCTGTGCTGGCGGGAGTGTTTGGCTCTCTGCATGCTCAGCTTTTTGCCGCTGTGGTCCTGAGTTTACTGAATTGCCCAGCACTGAAGAGCTAAATGACTAAAAAATAAGCTATTCGGTGGTTAAGTGCTTGGAGGGCCTCGCTGTGGTATTCATAGTGGCGGAGGGTTGTGGAAGGAGAGATGCTGCCAGGCTTGCAATGGCGAGACTGGACTTTGAGGTGTTGCAACCACCTGTGCGTTCGAGTAATTTCAGCCACCGAGGAAGAGATATTTTGTGCGGCAAGGTCTTGGCGTGTGTCTATTTCCTGTGTGAATGTTGCATTCCCTGTATAGTGCAGTCCTTAATATCGTTCATACTCGTATTTAAGTGGTCTTCGTTTCGAGTCATTGTAAATAGTGACGTAATGATCTCGACAAAATTTTTCAAAACCATTGAACTTGTATTTAACATTAATTGATATTGTTTATGCTTTACTTTACTTGAAGAGTGCGCGTTTCCCGCCACTGGCAATGAAGACCTAATGGATTAAAAACAAAACTATAGAATTGTGAGGATAATGTTCTTGGACATCGAAACTGACAGTCAATAACATCACTATAACCTGGACTGAATGTGTGCTTCCTTCATTAGTGATGATAGTGACCTTATGAATTAAGACAAAATAGTAAAACTTAGAAGCAGCAGTAAAATTTGGGAAAACGTAATACGCGGAAAGCTCACGCAGGTACACGCTGTTCACCTTTACTCGCCTAAAGATAAACTGCCATAGTGTTCTTTCTTCACTGAAGTATTTGCGGTCACTAATAATTTATGCAGGAATGTCAGACTTGCACATTCCACTTAGAACAGTTTACAGTTAATCTTACGGAATGAAACAGAAGACAAGTCACAGTTATTGAGGTCAAATAATTATGAAATACACACTACGTCATATTTTTGTACCTGTACTGTTATCATAAGCTGCACTGTTACTACGACCATCCTGACCCAACTCAGTCCAAGGAATCCACTCCATCTGGTAATGTCTTGGAATATCTTATCAAACTTACTTTATGATATTTGAAGTGACAACAAATCATCGTCTTCCGGGAAAGCATTTTATGAGGAAAGAATAGTTCCAGTAATTGTACCTGAATGTCGAAAACAATCAGTTAAAACATTACATCTAATATACTACGTAGTGATGACTGATGTTTATCTTCCAGGAATGCATGTTGCCAGGAAATAAAAGAGTGAACCAAACACGCAATGCTGACTCACTGGTTGCCTCTAAATCACAAAGCACCGAGTCCTTGGCAGTCATAAAACATTTTCGCGGAAGTAAAATCTCTTGACAGTATTTGTACACCAAAGTGACAGTTCCGTTTTGTGGAAGAAAGACCTCAGCAACACTCGCTTTTCTAGGGTGAAGTAGTCGATATTTTCCTTAGATCAGCTCTCTGACCTAACTTTTTTTTTTTTCAATGTATCTTTTTTCAGGTAAAGCAATGTCTATAATATTACTTGTATGGCAGTCAGTAATGATGATGATGATGATGATGAAGATGATGATGATGATGATGATGATAATGATGATGATGACGATGGTGGTGACGATGATGATGATGATTATGTGATGATGATAACAATGATAATGATGATGATAATGATGATGATGACGACGATAATAATGATAATAATGAAGATGATGATGATGACGACGATAATGGTTATTATGATAATGATGATAATGATAATGAGGAGGAGGAGGAGGAGGAGGAGGAGGAGGAGGAAAAGGAGGAAGAGGAAGAGGAAGAGGAAGAGGAGAAGGAAGAGGAAGAGGAGAAGGAAGAGAAGGAGGAGGGGGTGAAGAAGGAGGAGAACAAGAACAATGATGATGATATGATAATGACCATGATTACAAAAGATAACGCTCAAGAAAGAAGGTATTTATAATTTTTCACACCCGATCGTTCACAGGTATTGTTCTCTTAGCTCTTGGTAGCACGTAACAAAACAGTGTCTGGTCTTAAGCGAGCAGTCAGCTTCAGTGGAGCTCATCAATCTTCGCTCCAGTATTCTCTTTTTTGTGCCTCTGAATCAAACGTACAAACACACACACACACACACACACACACACACACACACACACGTAAAAAATGTAACAAATAAAAGTTATACTCCTCTGTTGTAATTTTTCACCCTTCATAACGTCAAAATATTTTACGTTTGTTACCGCACTAAATATATTTCCAAATTGTAATGATTTTTGGGGGTATCACACATGCTTCTTGCTGGGATAAAATACTTGTGTTCTTGTTTTCCTCACCACCACCACCACCACCACCACCACACAGCAGCAAAGAATTATCGCGGACGTATTTCATTTTTTTAATCTAAAGTATGGCATCAATTACGCTCCCAACTTTTATTCGACATCTTGCACACGTCCAATAATTTAACCATTCTTTTTTTACATATTTTTTTTTGTGTGTGTGGCGCTGAATTTACACCAAATTGTGGGTTGGTTGTGCCGGGGGAGGCGAACGTGATGCGCAGTCTATCCATTAATCCCCGTAACTTTTTAAGCTTTTTCTCAAGGGGGGAAGGTTTCGCTGAGTCTTGTACGGTGGTGGTGGTGGAGGCGTTGGGGGAAATTTTACCTTTGAAACATAATACATAAAAAAAAATCACCATGTGGCTTTCTCTCACAGTTTAAATATGTGAAAAGTTAGAATTTCGCCAACGTGGACAGCATGCGGGAAACGATTCCAAATACAAGCATAATAAACTGCACGGAATGTACGCATGTTTAGTTTTGTGTCCGTGCAACACATATTTACTATTCATCCCTACTGTTAGCTGTACAGAGAGAGAGAGAGAGAGAGAGAGAGAGAGAGAGAGAGAGAGAGAGAGAGAGAGAGAGAGAGAGAGAGAGAGAGAGAGAGAGAGAGAGAGAGAGAGAGAATAGGTGAAGCTGCGTATGAGTTTTTTTTTAAGAGAGGGGAGGGAGGAAGAGGAAGGATGGGATGAGAGGGGAAGGGAATGGGGGACAGAACAATGAAAAAGAAGGGAAGTATTCAAGCCAGTAAGAGATAAAAGTTGATGACTACTCGAATTTGGTGCTTTTCCATGGATATATCTAAATATGTATTATAGTATTGCCACATTCTTATGTGTACATATACAGAACTGTTGCTTGTAATGAGGTTAAGGAACGAGAATAGATTAATAGATTACAGTGACGTAAGAAGAGGGATATGATGTGGCAAGGTGTACTGTGATAGGGTGATAAGGTTCTGGACTAAACATGAACCTTAGTGAACCTTTTTTTTTATATATATTTTTGTAGCCGTACGCCACTACCCTTGTAAAAAAAAAAAAACAATAATAATAATAAAGGAAGATGAAAGAAACAAGCAAGCTCACACATGGCACTCCCGTTATGAAACCTACGTACATATTAATATCTAACTATCATCTCTATCTTCTTAAGTTCATTAGTGACTCAGCACTGACGGCCTGATTACTGAGTCTATACCAGTCATCTATCACTTTACCTAAGATCCAATTGCTTACTATCCATTAAGCCTGAATCTGTCACTTCTAGTCCAGTCCTGATTACTTGTGCCGTGTAGTACGACAGTAAATAATGAATCTGGGTGTGGAGGGTGTGGCGTATATACGAAGTTCTATATGACGATATATGTATGTATGGTACTCGGGAGTGTCATGTATAGTAAGTTGAGGCATGGTTCATTATCATATGGTGGTGCTATAGAGAGTACCAGCAGGGTGTGTGTGTGTGTGTGTGTGTGTGTGTGTGTGTGTGTGTGTGTGTGTGTGTGTGTGGCAGGAAGAGGCGTGGTAGTGGATTCTTAGGTAAATGTGATTGTGTGGCAAGTGTGGCTAAAACTGAGGGAGAAAAGATTACTGCTGAATAAGAAACGCCTGGAGGAAAGGAGGGAAGGGAGAAAAAAGGAAGAGAGAGAGAGAGAGAGAGAGAGAGAGAGAGAGAGAGAGAGAGAGAGAGAGAGAGAGAGAGAGAGAGAGAGAGAGAGAGAGAGACGTACAATAACAGGAAAGAAGGAAGAGTCGAGAAGCCAGAGAAGCACAAAGACAAAAAAAAGAAAAAAGAAAAAGAAAAGAAACAAGAAAAAGAACTAGATGCAAAACGAAAAAGAAAACCTGAAACGTAATGATTTGAAAACTCCACACAAAGCAAAGGAGAAAAGTGTAAATTTTAACACAACAAAAGATAAGAAAAAGAGAAATTGAGGGGTAAGAATACAAGAAGAAAAAGACAACGGTAAATGGTCATAAAAGACATTTCCCTCCACCGCCCCACCAAAAAAGAAAAAAAAAGAAAAATAACAATAAACATTGCTAATTATAAATAAAAAAAAGTCAGGTATAAAAGAAAATACAGCAAAGGGGGTACCTAGAAATGCAAGAAGGAAGGAAAGAAGTCATTAAAAATAAGATCGCCTTGAAAAAAGAACGCAGGATCGGAAGTCAAAGGTGAATTAAAAAAAAGAAAGAAGGAAAGAAGGAAGGAAGGAACAATGCAACTTGATCCTCTTCCAGTAAAAAAAAAAAAAAAGCGGAATCGGAAGTAAAAGAGGAACTGAAAAAATAAAGGAAACGGAAGGAAGGAAGGGAGGAAGGCAGGAAAAATAAAAGAACAATTAAGTCCTTTCCCTATTTCCGCCCCTCTCCCTCGCCGGGCAGGAGGTTTAAGTCAGCCATGCGAATGAGCTTAATGTTTTAGCTCGCAGTGGACGGCGGTGAAGGCAGCGAGGCCGGCCCGGGGCACTGACAAGCAAATACACACGCCAGATAAAACTCCACAAACGATACTACCTTATTCCGAGTGTGTGTGTGTGTGTGTGTGTGTGTGTGTGTGTGTGTGTGTGTGTGTGTGTGTGTGTGTGTGTGTGTATGTATGTGTGTATTTCAACAACATTCTCTTACCATTGGATACATAAAGTGCCTTCGTTTATTTGTGCAAATGCTTGTTATATTGTATTTTCTGCATGGCTGAATGTGTGTGTGTGTGTGTGTGTGTGTGTGTGTGTGTGTGTGTGTGTGTGTGTGTGTGTGTGTGTGTGTGTGTGTGTGTGTGTTTCCTCATAAAAAAAAATAATAATCTTTCTTATTTTCACCATCCTCTTTCTCTCTCAGTCCTTATATTGGTTGAGAGTTGGCAGGCGACACAATTCTGTCATCTTGTGCTGCCACTTGTCTCTTCTTCCCTCTGCGCAATTAGGAAAAAATCGACATCGACTTTCACGGGGTGCTGCTACCAACGTGTTAGTTCCCTTATTGCCCCTTCTTCGACTTCACGAGTATCTGACACCACCTTATCACTTTTTATTACGTAGAATGTTCCGGTTAGAATTGATGTCACAGGTTTGGAAACAATTTGTGTGGCAGTCAAAAGTAATCTGAAATCAAATGGGAAAGGGTAATATTATAGTCTATCGTGACTGAAAATTTCTGAAATCCGAGACATCGTTTCTGGCCGGGGTTGTACCGGGAGGAATCGTGGTAATATGAAACTAATAATGTAGAAAGTAGGAAGAGTTGGTCGAGTAAAGATACAACCAGCATCCTTTTCTCCTTCTGCTGAAAATGATGTTTTTCGCGAACACTCCACTGGTGATCTGATAGTTTATGCTAATACTATATTTCTTTCTTCTTTGCCACAGTATTATCATGTCAGATCATCTGTGCATTTCTTAATTAACAAGATTCTTATAAATATTGTTATTTCTTAGTAAGCAATTAATATAAGAAATAAAAACATATAAAACTGGAGGTCTCAAGAATGAAAAACAAAATAAAAATCACATTCCCCTTCCAGAAAATTTTCCTCTCCTGCCCCCCTGTGAGAATCGAACTCACGACCCCTGGTTTACAAGACCAGTGCTCTGCCCCTGAGCTAAGGAGGCTTGACGTACCTCTTCACATGCAGGTCATTTATTATAATTTCATCCTTTCAGTGTTCGTGGATTGCTCACTTTCCTTTAGTAAAAACAATTATTCTCTCAAGAAGGAAAACAACATTTCTGTGAAGAATTACTTGTTTATGATGATAGCTTCCAGATGTCGGCTAGAGCAGAATTCTCTCTCTCTCTCTCTCTCTCTCTCTCTCTCTCTCTCTCTCTCTCTCTCTCATCTCTCTCTCTCTCTCTCTCTCTCTCTCTCTCTCTCTCTCTCTCTCTCTCCTCTCCCTCTCTCGCCACGTCATGCCACGTCATCAAACACTATAATAATCTATGGATCAATATTGCCAAGTTCTAGGAGTTATTCAGTGCCAGAGAAAGGGCCGATGCAAACACATCCCTTCACCTCCCGTCTCCTCAAAGTAAACCTTGTTTCTTCTATAAAGTACAGAATTGAAAATATTTCTCATATGTTTATTGACCATTAACCATTTGGAGTCCCACGCAGTAGATCCATTACCAATACCACAGCCTCTGACCCCAGCCTGAGCGTGGTCGTCCGGCGATGGCAGTCGTTACCAAAAGATCAAAACAGGGTACGGACGGCCAGCCACCTTCATCTCGGCCACAATGAATTTCGTTAGGCAGCCAATCACTGTACTGTTCGCATGGCTGCAGCGCGTATGCCGTCGTTACAGCGGTCGTGGTCTGTGCAGTATCATGCTTTAACCATGTTGATATAAACGTTCTCATTTGCGGGGACTGCTGCGGTACGGGAATACACTCCATATTGAATGTTTAGTAAACACACATACACACACACACACACACACACACATTCTCTCTCTCTCTCTCTCTCTCTCTCTCTCTCTCTCTCTCTCTCTCTCTCTCTCTCTCTCTCTCTCTCTCTCTCTCTCTCTCTCCTCTCCTCTCTCTCTCTCTCTGTCTCATTAAGGGGACGCTCCGGACGGCGGAGTATGCTGATAGAAAATTATAATCCCCCAAAAGTTTAGATGACGCCCTTTATTTTCTTTTTTCTTTTTTTTTTCGTTTTGGCCTACGGCCCCTGCAGGTTTTATTTCCTGGAAGGCTGGATGGTCGACCCTCGCCACCCTATGTTCTCATCCAAAGCAAGCTCCTCAGTGTTCATTACGCACTTTTAATTTCTCATTCATAGTTAGTTAACCCGTGTCATTTACAGGTTAGACATTGCTGGCTCAAGACAGACCGTTTCAAGAATGATGGATGGCAACCCTTGTATATACATATTATACAAATAAATAAATAAAACTTATACTACCAGAAACACTTGAAAGCAGAAGAAAATAAGACTAACTGCAATAAAACTACAGGCTTACACCTGGAAACCCTATATGAAACATACCAACTTGTTTCTTTCTGTCATCCTCATTCATAATCTTATTTTAAAACTCCCTATTGACTCGGCACTGACAACTTGGATACTGAGCCTATTTCATTCACATGCCACTCTGAGTAATAATTGTTTTCTATTTATTTATTTTTTTTTTTTAATATAACGTTATCAAGCTTGGACTCATTATTTCTTGCATTCAGAGGATTTGAATCCTTGTTATATTCCTATATACCACTTAAAGACCTCCATCAGATCCTCTCAAATACATGTTTCTTTAAGAATTTAAATTTAAAAGCTACAGTTTCTTATGATAAAGAATACCTCTCATTCCTTGTATCTTTTCAGCCGTTCTCCTTTAAACTGATTTTAACAGCTTTCACTTTAATGGGTTCAGACTCCTTTAACTGGTGCTGGAGCGATAGGGCAGGATTCGGAAATAGGAATGATTAGAGCACCCCTACGGAGAACAATTTGACAGAATAAGCTGAAGAGTTGAAGTCTAAGAAAAGGTCAGGAATACTGGCATCATCTTCAAGGTGGTCAGGAAAGCGGAAAGGGTGCTGCACTAATTGCTCTATGTCATGCAAAATAACAAAAATGAAGGCTAGATCACCAGGATGGTCAGTGAACAGAGTGATAGAAAAAGCAGATGGTGAAACTTAAAACTTTCAAGTATGAAAATTTCAGCAAAGAAAAAATAATGAAAATGTGTTTCATTCTGGAAATCAAATAGACAAGCAATAAAATTTTTTTTTAATATAGTGAGAGGAGTGAGGTGAGGTGAGGTAGTTTTGAATATACATTTGCACCAGCTTTGTAAGCCTTTTTGTTCCTTAGTATGAGTGCAGCTTCATTAACCATTGCGTTCAATTTAGAGCTCATTGTTTCCTTTGTCTTTGTGAGCAACTTTGGAGCGGCATTTTTCTCCTGAACGAGAGCAGGCTTTGTTTTCTCTCATCCATTCTCGAGGAAAGTTTTCTTCTTGAGAACTTTCTCTTCCAAAACTGGATTGTGTATCATAGCCAGCCAGCGTACATTCATTCACGGCGTTTACTTTGTAAATAGAACATACATCTTTAGTAGTTAATTGAATATGCGTTTTTTTTTTTTACTCGGAACCGTGATTTTCAAATCAAATTAATTTTGCTGAGTCAAATTAGTTCTAAGCACTATGCAAACTATTCCATCGGCAACCTAAGATTAGCAAAGCCATGAAAATAAATCTGATAATATTACTAGAATATCTTGAATTTATATTTGATATTGTTGGTATTAGCGAGATGAAAAGGAAGATAACTTTATCCATTTACAAGACAACGATAATTTATTCAGCAAAGATAATCCAGACTTTATTAAAGGAACGGGATTATTTGTGAGTAGAGAACTCGCTTCTATGTAAACCTTGGCCGTGTGTATAATGGAGTAGCCTGAACTGTAGTCAGGCTAAGTAAAGGATAATTTCCTCAGAATAATTAATGCATACATACACATTTACCAAGTTTACTGTCTTCTGTTTAGTTTGTGACCAGGTAGTGGAGAGAGAGAGAGAGAGAGAGAGAGAGAGAGAGAGAGAGAGAGAGAGAGAGAGAGAGAGAGAGAGAGAGAGAGAATGTACTGTAGGGATGTGGGGGATCAAGGCAGGGTAGGGTTAACGAGACACCACTCTGCGCCAGCTACCGAGTCTTGGCGAGGCTGCTCATTTGGTCTCATTCTCTCAGTACATCTGCACAATATGGCTGCACTTGTCTATATAAATGTACACACAGTACCACACAGAACACAGCACACGCCAGACCCGCCAGCCGCATCCTTCCGCCAGTCAAGGTACCGTGCTAGGTTCACACAGTACGCGGTTCTATAGTCTGGTTCATGACGTAATGCCTGTGACGCTAATGGTGAATGAAAAATGTTTCATCTCGTACATAAGCCGATAAAAAGAATGAGAGAAGGTTAAATACGTGGAGAAGGTTTAGTAATTTACGTACTAGAAAATTGCATGAGATATTTGGTACATTATTGTTTATATGATAAGCCTTTGATTACAGAAAGTTTTCAGAAAGGCAATCTCGCATATTTACTGGAGGGAAGGGTTAATAGTCATTAATTTACCAGTTCTAATATGGTATAGATCAGAAACCTGAGGTCTTACAAAATCCTTCGAATAAAAACTTCAAAGAGTGCGAAGAAGGGAGATAATATTATCTGAGATAACATGTAGAAAGCTGAAGAGAAAATTACTGATTGAAAAGTAAACCAAAGTTTAAAATATCGTGACAACAATAATCTATAAGAAAAAAAGTGCACATGGGCACTACACATCAGAACGTATCCTGTCCATTTCCAAGCTTTCCTATTGATTTGATCGGAACAGATAACAGATAGACAATTCTCTTAACAAGGAATACCTGTGATTTCTACAAGACGGCAGCGCGGACAGATGAAGATGACAGATCTGATGAAAAGCTCCAGAATACACGAGCAGCTGACGAAGAGGAGCGGAGAAGGTTGGGGACTGTACTGCAAAGGAACCACTTCCTTCAGCTCAGAATTCGATCCAAGATCCTCTTGTTGCTAATCCCTTTACCAGCGGTCCGCCATT
>NC_087165.1:15968511-15976011 GCF_035594125.1 Scylla paramamosain | reverse complement strand
TTCCCTGTCTCTCGTCACTTTCCTCCTTGTTATCACGTCACTTCCGCCCTCAGCGCCTGCCACAGTCTTCTTCCTTTCCCACAGTCGCCCCGGTGTGCGCGGCGGGGCAGCGGCGGGAGTACGTGGTGGGGCAGGGCGGGGCGGTGACGATAGGGTGCAGCGTCCAGGCTTATCCTACCACTCTCACCTTTACCTGGGCCGTCAGGAGCACTCCAGGTGGGCTTCTGTGTATGTGTGTATGTGTGTGTGTGTGTGTGTGTGTGTGTGTGTGTGTGTGAACGTTTTCACAATTAAACTATTACTTTTGGATCAAACCGTAATTATTCAATAAGTTTTCTTGACATAGTATGAATCAGATTATCCCTTCAACAATAATTCTTGTCGACTCGTTATCTTAACCCCTTGATTGCTAATAAAGGTACGAGATTTATTGTTCTGAGTTAACCCTAGTCGACTTTATGGAGCAAAATCAAAACTAGAGGAAGTTAAAGGTTTGAACTGCTGCATCATTACTTTTGTTGCTAGCGGTGTCCTTCGGGATGACACCATAAACTTGCATTAGACTGTTTTCTTCACCATGAGGAGGAAACAACTGCAGTCAAAGGGTTAATATAAACGCCACGAGCTCGCCTCCCCGTTTTATCGCTAACTCGGTTCACACGTTCTGAGGGGCGCCGTGTGTCCTACAGACGGGCCGCCGGTGAGACGTCACAGTATAGGGCGGGAAGAAGGGCTCACGGGACACCACACGCTGACCGGCCTGCCTGAGGGGCGCTCCGAAGTCTTGTGCTGGGCCAGGAACGCCGTCGGCACCCAGCAAACTCCGTGTAACTTCATTGTGTACACGCAAGGTAAGGAGCTGCGACCTGCTCTGTCTGGTACCACAGTCCGAGGAGTTATCAATGCTTCCCGCGTAACTCGGTGCAATTTACCGTCACTGAAGGTGTTATTTGATCAATCAGACGACAAGTAAGGTTAAATGGTAACCACACAGCCTGTATTATGCCCAAAGAAAACTTTTTTTCAATTTTTCTACCTCTTATCGTGGTCAAAATGCATCTAATAAGCTCCACCGTCTTCCAAACGAATGGTTGAATGGAAAGTGTTTGAACATAAGGAATGCATTAAATAAATATGAACGGGATTATCTTATGGAAAAAAATACAAAAAATGAAAATGAGAAATAAAAAAAAATAATGTATCATGATCAAGCCGATTCAAAACACTACGTCTAAACATTAACCAGTCAACGACACGTACAATACGTAGACTCAAACTAAATCTGGTATGTAAGCAAACAGAATACATGCATTTCCAACATTATATTTCTTTTACTGTTCACTCACAAAAATGAAAATAATGGCCATAAAAAAAATTTAAAAAATCACTGTACATAGAGATACATTTGATATTGCATTTATATATTTTGGTCATTGTTACAGCAGCGTGGAGCGTGTTTCGTTCAGTTCTCTCACCCTCCACGCGGCGTTAACAATGACCAAAACACTTTAAATGTAATATTAAATGTATCAAAAAAAGTGACAAAAAAATAGTTCACGTAAATGAACAATGTAGGGAATAATGGGAATAAGTATGAACCTAACCTGCTTTCCTGGTCTATTGTGAATTTACATCCTGTCATTGACCTGGAACTGAACAATTTAATTTCCTCTATCTGTCCATTAGTCTATTTACGTAGCTATTCATTCATCTATATACTCTCTCTCTCTCTCTCTCTCTCTCTCTCTCTCTCTCTCTCTCTCTCTCTCTCTCTCTCTCTCTCTCTCTCTCTCTCTCTCTCTCTCTCCCCATATAATGAAGTGACCAAGGTAAGCCACCCCCTACGCATCTAACGCTCTCTTCACACCGTCCATTCATCCGATTGCTGGTCCTCTTAGCCATACTCTTTTTAATATAATACATTTATCAAGTGCTCTATTGCCAATATCTAATGATGAAAATATCCTAATTTGAATAACTATACATATTTGCGTATACAGTGTTATATATATATATATATATATATATATATATATATATATATATATATATATATATATATATATATATATATATATATATATATATATATATATATATATATATATATATATATATATATATATATATATATATATATATATATATATACCCATTCATAGGCTCACTTCGTCCTGTCAAACGGAAGACAGCAAAAGCTACTTGATGCATTTTGACCATGAACAAAAGGAAAGAAAACTTAGAAGTATAGGTAGCAAAACACCATGCCTAAGTGATGAAAGCTAAGCATCAGATGGAAAACTCAGCATGGGGGAAGGGAAGAGGGAGCTAGGGAGCCACAGACACGCTCAGCATACATGAGACTCAGCACGGGGAGCCTAGGAAGCCGCAGACACGCTCAGCACACTGGAAACTCAGCACACAACAGGAAAAAGTCCGGAGAGTGTCGTCGGCCACACGCCCTTTAAAACAGAAGTGATAGCAGCTGTTGGCTTTCTCTCATCGATATGCAGCCCTTACCAGCTCTCCCACGCCTTCCTTCTCCTCCTCCTCCTCCTCCTCCTCCTCCATCTTCTCACACCTACTCCTCTTTTGGATTCGACACTATCTTATTTTTTCCCTTCGTGTTTCTTTTTGTCCTTCCTTCACTACGTTTTTATATTTTCCGTTTTCTTTTATTTTCTTTTTTCATTAACTGGGTATGTTGTCTTAGGAATTTTATCATTCATTACTTTTTGAGATGATGTGGTGGTGATAGTGATAATGACGACGATGGCGCGATGATAATGAAGATGTCTGCTCCATTTTCCATGCATTTTTCTCTTTTATTTTTTTTTTCAATCTTCTGCCTTTCATTTTGTTTTTATCTTCCTCGTTCCCCTCGTTAATTTTTTCCCCATCCCCCTTCTCTCCAGCTCCTTCTATTCTATCCTCTTCCTATTTCCTCTCTCTCTCTCTCTCTCTCTCTCTCTCTCTCTCTCTCTCTCTCTCTCTCTCTCTCTCTCTCTCTCTCTCTCTCTCTCTCTCTCTCTCTCTCTCTCTCTCTCTCTCTCTCTCTCTCTCTCTCTCTCTCTCTCTCTCTCTCTCTCTCTCTCTCTCTCTCTCTCTCTCTTTTAACCCGTTCTACGCTGTCCTTTTATGTCCCTTCTCCTCCGTCCCTACTTCTTCACATCCTCTTACCCTCCACCTCCTTGTATTCTTCCCCTCCCCTCCCTTTCTCCTCTTCACTCGTTCTCCTCCTCCATCATCCATCATGGCCCTCCTACATGTTGATATAATTTACTCACTCATCTCAATCCTTCCCATTTTTCTTCATATAAGGGTCCTCTTGGCCACGTCCTCGCGTCCTTGCCTTTCATCATACAGTAAAAGGGGACGTGGAATGCTCTCAACACCATCTGCTCGTTACTACTATCGATTTTTTTTTCTATGCTGACCTAGTGATAGCAAGCTGCAGAGATTTATAAGGTTATTCTTTGTGCATGATGCTTCTTAACATAAGTCAGTGGATAGCATGCCTTTACTTTTCTGTGTGACTTACCTTGACTAAATTTGATAGCGTCTATTAAATGTTACCGGGATTTTTATTTATTTTATTTTTTTCATAAGTTTTGTTGATAGTTTAACGAAGATCCTATATCGTTAATAAGCTCATGGGACGTTAACCAATGTCTGTACCCTCTGAAAATAGTCCTGATGTGACTGATCTCTGCTAAATTTAACAGGATCTACTGAATGTTCTTAATGTTTTCAAGGGTTGTTTTCATGATTCTATTAATAGTTTAACAAAGGTCATTATGAAAACACTCATGGAAATTTAATTCGTTATTTCTGTGGCATTTAAATGTTCGTCCTTGAGGAGAAAGAGAGAGAGAGAGAGAGAGAGAGAGAGAGAGAAGAGAGAGAGAGAGAGAGAGGAGAGAGAGAGAGAGAGAAACGTTCCATTTAAACAAAGCACGGTGTATTTTGTCTCCTCTCTACAGGGCGACCGGGTCCTCTGAGTCGCTGCAAAGTCTCGAACCACACAGCGTCAGGTTTCATGGTGGTGTGGCGGCGCCGGACCACCACGAGGCAACACCGGCACCACCAACACCAGATACACCTTGCTTGTGTACGCCCAGGTGAGTGAGTGAGTGGTGACGAGTGGTGAGGAGTGGTGGAGGATGAAGGTGGTAGTGATAGATTTTTTAACACATTTACTGGCCTGCAATTAGTGATAACTTACGAAAAGATGTCATATTCTACCCTTTCTCCTCCTCCTCCTCTTTTCCTTCCGTTAATTCCATCATATACATGATCTCTAATAAGCACACACAAAGTATTTATACAAGGCAAAAGACGCACAATAAATCCACAGGACAGTAATATGCTTGTCGAGTTTTAAAGAAAAATTGAGAGGTGTTTAAGTGTAAGGGGGATATAACAAAGGTAATGTAGACAAGATCCTTAGGGTGAATAAATCTGTAAGAGAATAGGAAAGTAAGAATTCAAGCTTAATATGTTAAAAAAAGGAGATAAAATTAGTTTAGCATTAGATGATCAGACCGAACTTAGTAATCATGTTAGCGCAAGACAATAGATTATTAAAAAAGATAGATTTATGGATAAGGAAGATAAATGGTTATAGGGTAAGTACATTCTGTATCAGGACTGGCCACGTGTAGGCTTACTGGCTTCGCAGCTTTTCTTATTTTTCTTATGCAGTATTCTGCTGTAGACTATCATAACTATTTTGAGATCAACATACTAAAGTCAATTAAGATGGTGATAAATGGATTAGTTATGGAGACGAAGTACATTTAGTACAAATATTTATGATGACTGGCTGGATAAGTACTGATGGTGGTGGTGATGGTGGTGGTGGTTGTGGTTATGGCAGTGGGTTGGTGATGGCTGTAGTGGTGGAGGGCCGTGATAAGGTAAGGTTGATGTGATCGATGCTGCAGGTGATTGATTGCCTGATTAAAATATAAATATACACGCTCCTGTCATGTTAAGGGAAATATTAAAGGTTACAGGCCAACGAAATAATGATACTAGTTTGAAAATATTAAAAAGGGAGAAAAAAATCTGGTAAAAAATTCATGAAAAGTTGTAGTGAGTGGCAGGAGGGCTGCGAGGGATGGCCAGGGGGATGGTGAGGGGCTGCGATGGTGAAGGGACTTTGAAATTAAGCCTAAAAAAACCAGTGTTCATGAATCACGGTGTAATCAGATTGCTGTGAAGAACCATGTTGAGCTCAGATTATCCCTTTTCGCTGGGCATGGCTAACATCATCACACTTCGCTACAGATGGCTAAGGTTATCAAATTCTCTAAACATAATGAAATTAGCATCAGTTCAACACATACCACTATAAAATCATCTTGCTTTAATTTTAAAAATTATCTGAAGTTCACCAAATATAACTAAATAATTTAATTTTGCCCAAACACAAACGATTAATCTTATTTCATTAGACATAAAAAAAATATATACGAGACGCAACTAAGGCTATCTATGTTCATGAGGAGCATCAGGCATCATAGACAAATGAAATCCATATCAGTTCGTCCCATAAATTAAGACCATTGAGGTTCATCAAAAAGAATGCAGGCAAATCACCAGACGCAACATCATTAACAGCGTCACGGGCAACCGAACAATAACGAAACCAATAAGAGAAAGAAACAAAAATGACATTAGACGAAAAACTCACATGAAAGAATTTATCCGCCATCCAATAATAGCATTTACAGATTACTGCTCTTTTTACTCACCGACCAGAAGCACGGAGCCCGTGTGGCGATACACCTGAAAAATTACAGCAATAATTAAGTTATGTGATGATTTTCATGATGACACAATTACAGTATTGGAAATATATCATGTTTTTCTGGCTAAATAATATCAGCTTTAAGAGCAAAATTTTCCCTTCAGTGCAGCAGAAGAAAATAAAACCTCTCAGTTTAATTACAACAATGCCTCGCCTTCCCTTCATCTCCACTCTTTTTAACGTTAACTTTTTTAGAGAGCGCTGTGCCACGATAGCACCTTTTTGCTTTCTGGAAAATTGCGATGGTATTTTGGAGCATTTTCCTTTCTTTCATTAGCTGTATGTAGCCTTTTTGCCAGAGAAAGAAAGGAATCATGCAGTATTACTCCAATTACCACCACCACTATTACTACTACTACTACTACTACTTACTACTACTACTACTACTACTACTACTACTACTACTGCTACTGCCTGCTGCTGCTGCTGCTACTACTTATTGCTTTTACTACTACTACCACCACTGCTTATGCAACTGACATCAATCAAAATAATAACAATAGTAAAATAAAAACAAATATAACAACATATAATAATAATAATAATAATAATGATAATAATAATAATAATAATAATAATAATAATAATAATAATAATAATAATAATAATAAAAATAATAAAAAACAACAACTACAACATGAACAGCAGCAGCAGCAGCAGCAACAATTCAAAATTCCATAGACTCGATTTTCTATGAATACCACAGTGGGATTCCGTGACTTGCTAAGAAGTGACATTATCAATAAAATAATTCTAGTCATTCCTTTTTTTATTTTCTCACTCAGAATCACATAACATAGAAAAAAAACGACAAAAAATAAGTTCCACGAAAACCAGTACTACAAAATAATCATCAGGGAAACGAAATATAATGAAAAAAAAAAAAAATGAAATTGAAACCATTAGTCCTGAAGATATAATTTTTCCTCCTCTTCTCACGCCAGACTTTTTCAAAGCACGCACACCAGCTCTCAAGATGAACGCACTCGTGGCCTCCACACTAAAAATTTCATCTCACTTTACGAAAATAACTTTGTCACCTCACTACCTGCCTCCTGCTCCAGGCACACAATCTACCCTACCCTAGCTGCCACCGCGTTCCACCCTCACACAATCCACTTATTTTTTTTCCCCCCTGGTCTGAGCCTTCGCCTTTTTCCATGCAATCTAGCCAACTCTACCTTCATAATATTCATGAGCGCAGCCTCCGGAACAATCCGTTATCACACCGTCCCCGCGTTACCTCCACATTCCCGCCACACGACTCGACACGCCTCCACTCACACAGCACCACGAGCATCCTTGGCACGCCTAGATTACTCCCAGAGGTTCCCATCCCCTCTAAGTGCCAACCACACCGCGGAAGAGGAAGAGGAGAGGGGGTTACGAGGACAAAAGGGAGATGGAGGTAGAGACTAGAAGTGAGAGGAAAGGCCAAGAAAAGAGGGGAAGAGGGGTATTATGGAGAGCAAAATAGCAAAATACTCTTTCCCTCTCGCCTCTCTTCTTTCCCACGTATTTCAATAGATAGATTGGAAGGGGTAGAGGGAAAGGGGGAGAAGGAGTACACGGAGTGAGGAGCGAAGGTGGCACATGGGAAACCTACATCGCCTTCTAGTACCGTTTTGGGAGTCATCGCGAATGGTACGCGGCTTTGTGGCATTTTTCTGCGTACCATCATGATT
>NC_087165.1:15953511-15961011 GCF_035594125.1 Scylla paramamosain | reverse complement strand
GATGTATTTTCTCGCTTTCTTTATCTCTAAATATAATTTACATATTCAATAAGTGTTGGTAAATATAACTACTGTGTTTCCACTGCTAAATATAACTACTTAGTCTTTTCCTTTGCTATCGGTTTCATAACAGCTTCATAAAAAAAAAAAAAGAGAGATAAAAAAAAAAAAAAACACTTCTGAGCGTTCAAATACTTTAAACACTATAATTCCTTTTCGATAAGTTTATTTATACCTTAAGAGAGGAAGAGGAAAAACGAGCAAGAAGAAGAGGGAAGAACGAATAACAGACAACCATCGGAGCAATGGTGAGGTGATCTGGTGTGCAAACACTACCGGTGCTCCAGATCTCGTCTCTTTCAACGAAAAAAAAAAAAAAAACGACAGCACTGCGTAAGCCTTCTGCCCATCTTCTTTCCCCTCCTCTGCACACAAACCGGAGCGGAGTGAGGAAGTTGAGTGAAAAAAGTAGTCTATCGTCGGCTGAACATGACTGACATACTATATTGTTACTTTCCGTAACAGAAAAGCTGTTGAAATAACTGTCAGAATCCCGCAGCATTATGTGACATGATTGGTATGACTGCCTCGCAAAAATATATCCTCTATGGACTATAACAATATGGATGTTATGATTAGTAATACTACCCTGCCAAATAACTTATTTATCTAAGCAAGAATTAACGACTCACTGGTTTTCATGCTTCCTACCGCCACCAATTCTCTGCGTTTGTTCCATTAGTCGGTAATTTGAATACGAGTACTGAAAAAAAAAAAACTCCGATTAATTGTGTGTATCAATTACCCTTAGATAAAAACAGTCATTGTCGCTCGTTACCCAGTAATCCTCTTGTAATGGAAATGACTTTGTGAGATGAATACTTTTAAATTTTTATTCACGTCTTCGTGTGACTCTCTCCAAGCACTTTTACACACATAGGAATACAAGGGAAAGAAATACAGCATGAAACTTAGTGGTCAGTAAGAAGGATACCTGTTCATTCAAACTTATACCAGTAAATTACATATATGGAAGTACAGGACATAATATATTAAGAATTTTCCCCATTTATTCCTTCCTTTCGCACCGTTCGGGGAAGACACATCGAGAAGAGGTGATTTACGGTGTCTTATATATTATAGAAAACATGGACATGGGTATTTTATTCACTAGATTACAATTACTTGACAGTAATAATCATCAAGTTTTGCAATTAGACTCACCTTCAGAAATGAATATCAATTAAACAAACTACGAAACATTTTAAATTATGCATTTTCAGTTCGTAGTCTTTTCTTTTACAATCTACCTCTTTTGTCTTTATATTGATCCGTCTGCTTCCAGCTTTATCTATAGAGTTGTGTTTGGTCTTTATTGCGCGACAGTGATCACCAATAAAGTCAAGGCTACAAGATTCGACTTAAGGTGTAACAGAAAGTTAGACAAGGTTACAATATCGAAAGAAAATTTATTGGTGGGGAGGAGGAGGAGGAAGAGGAGGAGGAGGAGGAAAAGAAAAAATGAAAACTGAAGAGGTTAAAAGGAAAAAAAAAGGGAAGAGGAGAAACAGGAGGAGGGCACGAGGAACGGGGACACGGAAATGGAAGAGGTGAAGGGAAGAAAGGAAATAGGTAGGGGAAAATGTATAGAATAAGGTGAGGAGGAGGAGAGGGAGGGGAGGGGCGAGATATATACGAGGACAAGGAGGAGTAATTAAATGGAAACAAAAGGACGAGGATAAGAAGGAACAAAAGAACTGGGTTGAGAGGAAGACAGAAAGAGACCAACTTATTAGCCCGCCGTCCCGCGGCGCGCACGTACACACACACACACACACACACACACACACACACACACACACAAGCGATAGGCCTACGAGGTTGACTCACTGATGGAAACCGAGATTTGTGAGGGACGGTAAGGGAGAACAATTTATCATTTTATTTTTAACGTCCCAGATTGTAATAATGGAAATACAGGAAGTAGGAAAATATTATTGCGTAAAATAAAAGTCTTCCCTTAATTACAGCAGTGTTAATAAAGGAAGGCACAACATTTTTTAATACTTTTATGACCTTGAATGCGTTATTAAAAAAATTACTTTGCAAATCCAAAATGAAGCTCGTAAAGTGAGAAATGTAGCATTTTTCTTTAAATTATCTTACGTGTTATGATGCATAATTAAATCAACAGTTTTTTTTCAAGAGTTACTGCTATTTATATGTTCATTAAGGTTCTCTCTGATTTCTCCATCTCCCTCTGTTGTACACGTGTACATATTTCTCTGTCCCTCTCTCTCTCTCTCTCTCTCTCTCTCTCTCTCTCTCTCTCTCTCTCTCTCTCTCTCTCTCTCTCTCTCTCTCTCTCTCTCTCCCATGGCTCATAACCTCACCTGAAACACCTATTAATATCACTAATTGCCTCCTCGGCCCGGGAGGCGGCGCCCCAAACAAGCTCACCTCTACCTTAATTAGAGACTCTTCCGGGGTTAATTACGAGTGGAAACATTAATAGGGAGAAGCGGACGCGCGACTAATCAAGCGGTGAGGGGGTGACCGATCCGTGACGCACACACCTGTCCTGCCGGCACTGTTTAGGCGAGGTGGGAGCGTTTAGGGGAGAGAGAGAGAGAGAGAGAGAGAGAGAGAGAGAGAGAGAGAGAGAGAGAGAGAGAGAGAGAGAGAGAGAGAGAGAAACATGCACACACACACACACACACACACACACACACACACACACACACACACATCGCCCGGCACATCAGTACTCTAATGTGGCAGAAACGGCCATTTTCTCGGGCAATCTCTCTCCTTTGCCTAATGTTTCACGCTTTTCTCCACGACTCACCTAATTATCTTGGGAGCGCAAGTACAAAACATACAACACTTTGCAATTTGTTTTCGTGGAAGGCTCTCGTTTCTCCTGACACACTGCGTGCTTTGTCCCTGCCGAAATGCTGTAATGATGATGATGATGATGATGATGATGATGGTGGTAAGGATGATGATAATAATTAATGATGATACTACTACTACTACTACTACTGCTGGTAATGATCATGATAATAATAATAACAGTTGAGTATATAATTTCATCATCATGACATATCTCGTACAAAAAAATGCAACACACGTAATTGAAATAGCCGCCGTCTTTCCCGTTTTCTTTCCACAAGTAACTAATATAATCCTTCTCGTCACCTTCACGTCTAAATTCCTCTTTACACAATACGTTTTCCACACTTTCATTTTCTCGCCTAACTTATGTAATTCATTCCGCCACTTCTATAATTTAATTTCATCCTTGCAAAATACATTATCCTCGTTTCCATTTAGGTTTGTTACATATATAAAACAAAATTAGCTAACTCATTTCTTAGTACATACTTAGAACAGAGCTACTCACAGTTTAAATCTAATAAAGTGCACATTCTTCATTTGATAGGCGCATGATTTATTTCGTACATAATCGTAGTCACTTTACGTCACACAGCTGAAGAAGGTTCAAATACCCAGTACGTGAACACAATGTCATGTCTCTATCTACCCTTCATTCACCTCACATTACTTATGAACAGCTATTCAGATTGATTTCTTACTATATGGTACCTTCTAGATAAACATTAAACACTCCTGTCATATCTGTCTCGTTCATTTGACATTATCCATTTGCAATAAATCCAGGGGTTCCTAAAAGCATGGTGTCAGTTTAAGAACACGAGCCTAGGCAACGAAATTTTATATTTTGTCGTCTCCTTTGTCTTGAGCTTCTCCACTTTCATATCAGGTCGCTAAACTTCTCTGTAACCTCATCCACCTACTTCTCGTCTTTTATCAAGTTCCAGAATGAAAAAAAAAAAAAGGATAAAATGTTTTAAGAATACAAGGTCACATTCCCCACGGGACCAGACGGACTAAAGAACGAACCAGCGCACCCCCATACTCAGATCCTACCTTACCTACGCCTGTGACATGAATTTCCCAACGGAAGATGAGTAAAAAGAGAAGAATTCCCTTGCCTTGCCTTTCCTTTCTTCAGCAAAACCTATCGCGTTGGGTTTGCCTCAAAATATTGTCTATCAGGTTGTTCAAAAAAGCGTATCGCACCAAAGGAAGGAAGGAAGGAAGAAGTAAGTTGTATCCAGGGGTCTTTGAATATTACTTTCCTCGACACGAAACTCTTTCACATGAGTTTAAAAGATTCTGTCAAAACTTTTCAACCCGGAGAGTTACTTGGAGGGAAGACAGGTCAGGGCGATGGTGTGTGGGAGAGCAGGGAGAGGAGGAGAGAGAAGGAGAGATTGGGGAAGGGAGGGACGCTTAAGATGGAAGGAAGGACAGGTCAGAGTGTGTGTGAAGATGGCATGTCAAGAAATTGGGAGAGCAGAAGGACGAGGAGAGGGTACAAGAATGAAGAAGAGGAGGAGGAGGAGGAGGAGGAGGAGGAGGCAGAGGACGGGAGACAGGAAACAATATGGAGGAGGGGCGGAAGGGGAGCCAGAAAGAGGAGGAGGAGGAGGAAGAGGAGGAGGAGGAGGAGGAGGAGGAGGAAGAGGAGGAAAAGAAAGGAGAGGGGATAAAGCGAGGAGAGGAAGAGGATAAGGAGAAGGAAGAAGGAGGGAGGAGGGAGGAGAAAGAAGAGGATTACAAAGGATTACAAAGATTTTACAAGCAGCAACAGACCTATTGCTCCTGGCCTGGGCTATTGGACTTTATTATACTATAGTATACTTCGATGAACACGCCAGCATAAGAGGGAGAACCGTACATGGGAAAGCTCCTCTCCAACCACTGAACAATGAAAAACCCGTGAGGTTCATGAGGGAGACAAGAAATAGTGGCTAATCTTTGCGTGTGATGGAGGAGAGTAATAGTGCTTGGTGAGTTAGTGATGTGCTGGGAGACGCATTGTAGGCACAGCAAAGGAAGAAAAGAAGGAGGAGGAGGAGGAGGAGGAGGAAGTATATAAATTTTTGTTGTTGAAGTAAAATTTATGGATGTTACACACACACGCCCACACACACACACACACACACACACACACACACACACACACACGCAACACAATGCAATACGAGGCAGCCCACCACAGCAAAACACACACACACACACACACACACATACACACACACACACATACACACACACACACACACACACACACACACACACTGACTAAACCACCACCATCCTTACTCTCCTGGCAGCGTGACGGGGCTCCAGGCTGGGCAGGAGTTCTCTTTGGTGATACAAGCGTCCAACAGGGAGGGAAGCAGCCCGCCGACCGTTCTCAGTGCCTTCACGCTTAGAGACAACGCTCAGACCGTCATTGGTAAGTCCCCCTCAGCTCGCCAAAGGCTTTTCCTTCTTTTCCTTTTCCTTCACTCCCTCCTCCTCCTCCTTCTCTTCGCAGCAAATCCCTTTTTTTCCACTACCCACTCACTTCTCTCCCTCATATTATCCTTTCTTCCGTATTTTCACTCCCTCTCCCTATCACGCAAGACTACCTTCCCTACCTGTCTCTCAGAAAGCTCTCACTACTCTCTCTCTCTCTCTCTCTCTCTCTCTCTCTCTCTCTCTCTCTCTCTCTCTCTCTCTCTCTCTCTCTCTCTCAGCAGCCTCCACCTTCCTACTTCTACCTCTGACTTTCTCCATCTACCCCCTCCCCTTGTCTTACCATCGTGATCATCTCCAAAACATTTCCCGATTTTTTTCCTTCCTCCTCCTCCTCCTCCTCTTTTCGTCTTAATCCGCCTCTGTTATCGTAACACTGTCTTACCTCGGAGTCTCTATATTTTTCAGTTATTATCTATTTCTTATTTATCATGAAAATGGTTGTACTTACCTGTTTTGGGGTCTTATTTATGTACTTTGTTTTCCAAATCAACATAAACATTTGTATCTTATTTCATTATTGCTCATTGCTATATATTCAATTTCTCAAAGTCATTGAAGTAATAGAGCTGGAATTTTTATTACACTTCACATCGTTCTTGTATTGCTTTAGTATTTTTAAATATTTGACGTCTTTGGAATCGCCAATCATAGTATAATCGCCATTAATGTATTCTATTTAAGTCTTTCTGTAAAGGGATGGCATCCGAATCCTACATAATTTATCTACCGATCTTCGTGTCATCCGTAAATTTACTAACATCGCTACTAATTCCACTATCTACATCATTATAAATACAAAATAATAATACTCCTAAAACTGATCCCTGTGGCACCCTACTAATTGCTTGATCGGATCTAGAGTCCCCTGTCGCCTAACCATGACCTCATCCAACCTGACTCCTTCCCATCCACCCCAAGTGCCTTTTCAAGTAATTTTTTCATGAGCCTTTGATGGGGTACCTTGTCAAACGCCTTAAATCCAAGCATAGGATGTCATAGGTATTCCATTATCTGTTACCCCCGTAAATTTAACCATAAAAACTCATCAAGTCTATAAGTGTATATATTTTGCTCATTCTTACTCACACTCAGTCCCTTTAAATTTTAATCTTACTTGTAATACGTTCACTCATAAATGTTCTGCTCTCTTCCGTCCAGAGTTCTGCGTATCTCTGAGATATGACATCATTATGAAACCCACCTTAAAAACATAGCTATATTTCCATCAAGCGTGTATACATACCATTATCTACACTGCAGCTCTCTCTCTCTCTCTCTCTCTCTCTCTCTCTCTCTCTCTCTCTCTCTCTCTCTCTCTCTCTCTCTCTCTCCTCTCTCTCTCTCTCTCTCTCTCTCTCTCACGAGTATTCCATCCCCTTCATGTTTTCTAAATAAATGCATGCAGTTTCTTCCTCGTCGTCACCTGTTTAAAGTGATGGGACGCACCTGTCAGAGACCGAGGGAAGCTGCAAGACACACGACTCTCCTGATCCAGACACCGAGACACAGAGACCCAACACACACACACACACACACACACTCTCTCTTTTTTCACTCTGTCTCTCTCACTCTCACTCTCACTCTCTCTCACTCTCTCTCTCTCTCTCTCTCTCTCTCTCTCTCTCTCTCTCTCCCCAGAAGCACACAACACAACACAGAACCCACATACTCGTAAGTCTAGCCCACAGGAACAAAGACATGTGTACACCAGCACTTGGCGAAGGGAAATTAATGCACTTGCTTCGTTCTCTCGGGAAGGAAGAAAGGTAGGTAGGATTCGAGAAAGGAAGGAGGGAAGGAAGGAAGGAAGGAAGGAAGGAAGGGAGGAAGGAAGGAAGGAAGGGAGAAATAAAAGAAGGAATGAAGGAAGAAAGGGAGGAAAGAGGAAAGGAGGAAAAGCAAGGAAGGATAGAGAAAAATCTAGTAGTGGAGAAAGAGACAAAGAGGATGAGTGAATAAAGGAGGGGAGAGAGAGAGAGAGAGAGAGAGAGAGAGAGAGAGAGAGAGAGAGAGAGAGAGAGAGAGAGAGAGAGAGAGAGAGAGAGAGAGACCTCTTGTCATCCGCCTCGCTGCTAATCTTATTCCATTACGACATTTCTATTT
>NC_087165.1:15936011-15948511 GCF_035594125.1 Scylla paramamosain | reverse complement strand
GGCAGACACCGCTCCGCCAAACTAATGGTTCTTGGATCCGCGCGTCCCGGGAATCCATCCATGACAAACCTCCCACCAAGTAATGGAACACTGAAGGGGAAAATGCACGTTTTTCTTGCTATGAAAATACAGACGACCTACATTAGCAGAAAAATAACCTTGATTTTTTTGTAAACATTTTTGTCTCTCATCTGAGTTACTGCTGATGTGACTTTTAACTGGACGAGCTGACGGGACGAACAGCTTTACACATGTATTGGGTTTTCGGCGTCCGGTGAGCATTAGCTGCTGCCTTTAGATGACTGTATTGATTGCCTTGGTGCGTGTCCTTCTCATCAACTGACCTTGGAAAAGTTGGATGAGATTGTGGTTGATGTGTGTGTGTGTCGATAATTTAGAATTCCTTGAAGACGATATTAGTGCTTTGAGTTTCTCAGTATCGTCTTTTCAAATGAATAACTGATTAGAAAATAATAATCGACATGCTTGTCATCCAGCCCATCATTACCATTATGATAGATGTCATCTAGCTTATTCTTCTGCATCCGAGAGGAGAATAATGAGTTTGTCAACACGTGGAATCATTGCGTAAAATGTCGATAGTCACGCACGAACGACTGGTGACGGTGGCAGGAACTTGGGGATCGGTCTGTAATAACCACTACCAAGTTACAGCAACTAAATGCTTCGGCTGTGATAACCAAATAATTATAATGGCTAGCCACACCAACACCACCAACACCACAAGTGCACCACCAGACTGCTGGTGGTGCTCTTCAGTTCGCTGTACCTATCTATATGCATTTTTGCCCTTCTTGTTATGGAAATGAGTCTCACGTACTTCAGAATTTGGCAGTTATGCTTCACAAAGCTTGTGCGCTCCGGTCACTAAAATAGCCAGATTTGTGAGGGAATATTTTCATGGTGGAAATTAAACATTTACTGGTACATTATTCATCATCGTGTATTAAGATTTCGAGCGGCATACGAAGTTTCACACGAAGAATTAACGTATTCTCTACACCATAAAAATAAGGGTTATCATTGGAAACTCCCAATAATAAAAATTTATTTATACTTATTCACATGTCTGTTCGAATTTCATCTATATTCTTGATACTGCATTTGAATTTGACATTACATGGGAAGTTTCTATATGTATAATGCATAGGAAGTTTTTATATGTATAATGTATAAGTCTCGTCTCAACTTTTCTATATAAATATATAGAATAATTGCAAACAACAAGTAACAAAGCAAAGGACAGCAAAAGGAATAAAAATAATATAAGCATCAACACCACAACAAAAAGGCCGTAAAACAGTGAACAACAATGAATTTTCAGCTAACTCAAATGGATGAGCCCAGCGTTTCATAATGCAGTGCAGCACAACATCACAGCAATTCATTTATAACAGCGGCTCGAGTTCCTGGCTAGCGCAAGATTTCACGTCATCACATTATTTCAGATGCAAATAATATGCAAGGAAAGAAAACTATATACGTGTACTTGAAAACAAAATCCGACGGAACATTTTTTCCATTAAAGAACGAAGAATAAAAAAAAAAAAAAAAAGATATTCCGTGACCTTGTTCATTATAATTTTTAGGGAAAAACAACGCTGTAATGGAAAACCTTCTAACTAAAAAATTAATTGACTTTTATTTTTCCCCTCAAAGGTTAAACTGAGCGGCGAGGCCCTGGTGCCGCCACCGTCCCCCCAGGAGGCGCCCAGGCGGACCCCAGGTGAGTATTACCAAGTGGGGGAATAGGATAAGAGGCAGAAGGGAAGACAGGAATGAAATACTGGCGAGGAAGGCAAAGGAAGGAAGGAAGAAAGGAAGGAAGGAAGGAAGGAAGGAAGGAAGGAAGGAGAGAGAGAGAGAGAGAGAGAGAGAGAGAGAGAGAGAGAGAGAGAGAGAGAGAGAGAGAGAGAGAGAGAGAGAGAAACAGCACAAGAAGAATGGTGATGAAAAAGGGAGAGAGAAACATTGGAGAAAGGAGAAGCGGCCAAGAGAGAAAGAGAGAGGGATTAGTGAAAGGGAAGAAATGAGAGTAGGAAGAGGAATGCGGAAAGGAAGGGAAGGGTAATGTGGGAAGTGAGAGAGACAAAGGAAACAGAAGAAAGAGAAGGGATTGAGCATGTGGAATAAAGGGAGGAAGGGAAAGGGAGAAGGAACAGGGAAAGATGAAACAGAAGTGTGAAGGGATAAGAGGAAGAATGATTACAAAGACAGAGAGAGAGAGAGAGAGAGAGAGAGAGAGAGAGAGAGAGAGAGAGAGAGAGAGAGAGAGAGAGAGAGAGAGAGAGAGAGAGAGAGAATGTATGCACCTTACTTTGTACCCTCCAATGAAGGTCACCGAAATTAAAGCCAGCACACACACACACACACACACACACACACACACACACACACAGACACAAGGGGCAGACAGACCAACGCAATCCCTTCTGATCCTACACACGCCTCCCCCTTCCCTCCCCTTCCTTGCCCTTCCCTGCCTGCTTGCTCCTTCCTTCACCAGCCAGGCAGCTCCCGGGCGACAATCCGAGGTATTGCCCAAATAGGATTGTCCCTTGATCCCCCTCTCCCTCGGGCTAATCAGACTTAACCGTCACATATAATTCATCCCACGGCATACGACTAATACTGTTTCTCTTATTACTCTTGCGCAGAATTATATTCACGCTAATGTTGTAACTCCTGCCGCCACCACTGTGCTCTCGTGACTCCTGCTGCAATAACTCGTGATGTTGTTGCAACTCCTAAGGCTACTGTCACTGTTCCTGCTGGAAGTTACTGCTACTGCTACTACTATTGCTATTACTGCTTCTACTACTACAACTACCATTACTACTACTACTACTACTACTACTACTACTACTACTACTACTACTGCTACTGCTGCTGCTGCTGCTGCTGCTGCTGCTGCTGCTGCTGCTCCTGCTGATACTTCTACTGCTGTTGCTACTATTACTACTATTTCTACTACTGCCTTATCATTAGTCTAAGGAAGGCTGGTAGAAAAGCTAAAAAAAAAGCCAGTTCAATTGCTGCTCCGGAAAAGAGAAGTTAAAGAAACTTTCTAAAAGGTCGGTCAGTTTACTACTAAAGCTACTACTACTACTACTACTGCTACTGCTACTACTACTACTACTACTACTACTACTACTACTACCACCACCACCACCACCACCACCACCACACACACACACACACATACAGATATTCTTTCAGCCTCCCATGCATGCTCTACCAGTAAGGGTTCACGAAGCTTTCAATGAGATTAGTTTTCTGGCCGACCACCCAATCAAGAGGTGCCGCGGCCGAACCCTTGACGCAGCGCCCGATGTGATTGGCGGACTGCAACACGGCGCCTGTTTTGTGTTGATTCCATTGCTGCGTGAGAACTGGAGGACTGGATTGTGATGTGCAGGTGATACATGGCAGCAGATACAAATATATTCATAAATGCAAAAACATATCGTAACTCAAAAGGGAAATGCAATGAATATGCACTTGTTCTGATGGAGGAATTAACCTGCTTGCATGACATACGAAGCAGATTAAATAAATATGCATGAATGGAAAACATAGCGTTGCTCTGAATTAAAATACAGTGAATAAGTACTTGTTCTAATGGAGGAGTTAACTTGCATATATGACTTTCCCCGGAAATAGAATGGACTTGAAAATTTCCTGAACAAATAATAAAAATAGTTGTGCAGTTAAAAGACGTATATAAAACAAATGACTTGAACATTTGAATAAGTTAAAAACGTGAACAGTTGGATAAAACGGTGAAAACAGAAGTGAAGTGTGTCAAACAAGCCATACCATTAAGCCGCATAAGACTAATATTTGCACTGGCACATTGCATAGATTACAACTCGTTTTCCCTTCCGATACAATAGGCTTGACAAATTTTCGAGGATAGAAGGGATGAACACGAGTGAAGTGCTTCCAAACAGACTGATAAACCACCAACCTGTGCTGCGAATCATGGGACCATATTCAGAAACAGTTTAGCCTGCATCTCCACTACTTTCAAAAGGCTGTAGTTAAAGTCACACGAGTTTTTTAGGATGTTTTTACGGTTCTAGTGACAGATTGAGAAAATTTCTACATTATCAACAGGAAAAATACTCTTGAGAACCCAACTTTCATCTTTGTGGCCTTTGAAAGTAGTCTTGGTGAGAGAGCAAAGCGTTTCTGAATACTGGCCATGGCGTCACGGGGACTCCCACTTTACATGATGGAGTTCTTAAGACGTCTGATTCTGATTTAAAAGTTCACACACGAAGCTGCAATCCTTCAATGGGTGGGTCACAACTTTTGAGCAACTCCTTCCTCTTACTTCCAATCTCCTTTCCCTTACTTCCAATTCCTTTCCTCTTACCTCTAATCTTTTTTACTTTACCTTTATTTTTTTCCTCTTACCTCCAATTATCTCCCTCTTAACTTCAACTTGCATCCTCTTAATTTCAGTCTCTTTCCCCTTATCTCCTATATCTTTCATCTTAACTCCAATTTTCCTCTTCTAAATTTCAAACTGCTTCCCTTTTCCCTTGCTTCCTCTAAACTTCAAACTGCTTCCCCTTTCCTCAAATTTCTTTTCTCTTACCTTCAGTCTGAACTCTTTCCTCTAACCTCCAATTTCCTTCCTCTCAATTTGAAACTGCTTCCTCTTACCCCCAGTATTCTTCCTCTTATCTAAAAATATTCGTCTTACCTCCAAACTCCTTCCTCTTAACTCATCCTCCTTCCTCTTTCCCCCAGTTTGCTTCCTCTAATCTCCACCCTCTTTCCTGCGAACTCCAACTTCCTTCCTCTTTCCCCCAACGTCCTTCCCCTCACCTCCAATCTCTTTTTCTCTAAACTGCAAATTATTTCAGTCCTCTTTACTCCAGATTATTTTTTCTTAACTCCAACGTAATTCCTCTTAACTAACTACAAGTTCCATTCTCTTAATTCCTACCTCATTCTATAAAACCAGTACATTTTACATAGAAATACATAAAACAACAGAGAAAAAAATGACAAGATTCTTTCAGTGCGTTCAGTTTCATGTTCCTGTTCCATTTTTTTCTTTTTCTTTTTTTCACATATCTTTTTTCTCCCAGGGTCGAGGAGAAAGCAACTGAGAGGCGAGGGGGTGATGGACGAGGGAAGTTGTGCGGGGAGCGTGTGTGGTAGCGGCAGCAGAGAGACGGTGCTGGACGGCGGCGGGGAGGAGGGGGAGATAGTGTGTGGCACGACGGTAGCTGCGGAGGTGGAAGTGACAGAGGGAACCACGACAACAGGAGGAGGAATAGGTGGAGAAGGCGAGAGCGAGACTAGACTTGGAGCAGCAGCAACAGTAGGGGGAGCAGGGGGTGCAGCAGCAGCAGGAACAGCAGCAGGGGGAATAATGATTGGTGGGATGGGACTGTTCGACAATAGTGGATCTTGCAACGGCGGGCTCCTCCCCTCAGTCTCCACCGCTTCGCCAATGGACATCATGACGGTGAGGAAGATGTCAGAACTCTCACTCTTTTGTCTTATTAACTCTGACTTTACCTCAAGTTTAATGAAATGGTCTGGTGCAGGTTACTGTAGGTGTATGATACTTTTGAAAATTAGCACTGACAGTGAGATATATTCTTTATTTGTAAAATTGCCCAGTAATAAGAAGCAGCAACAAGTGTCGCATTGTCATTAGCAGTCAGAGTTATCTACAAATGATCCCTTTCTTCACTGGATTTTTATATTTTTCATAGAAGAGGGGCACTGGCCAAGGGCAACAAAAAATAAAAAAACAAAAACAAAGGCCCACTAGAGTGCTAGCCCTAAAGACATAATTAACAATGATTGTCTTCATCCACACGAGACTCCGAGTCTGAAGATTGAGAATTGCATGCCACAGTCAAGGTGTGAATTGCATGCCACAGTCAAGGTGTGAATTTCAATATTGACACAAACACCAGCTCTGCCTTCGACTAAAGACGCCTCCTCATACCGCCCGTACAGGGGTCGCTGCAGGAGGGAGTTGGGATGGAGAGTGCGCCCCTGCCATTGTTGGGAGTGACTCGCTTAGGGAGAGGCGTCCCCAGGCAGCAACAGGTCCTCTACCAGGGTAAGGACACTTGTTTTTCTTTTGTTCTTAAATCTTTTACATGAAGAAGAAATACAGAGACTGACAGTCTTGAAACGCCTTAATGATTTTTTTCTTCTTAATTGAAACAACACTATTGTCAAGTTTTTTTTTTTTAATTGAACGTTTTAAAAGTTCATAATCTAGATTTTCCTACTCAAATTTATTCTGTAAGCGCTTCATTCCACTGAAAAAGAAACTAACGGAATAGAAGCTACAATCAATTTTATATTAAATAAATTTTAACACAAATACATGAACACACATTAGAGTGTTAAGCACACCAGACCTTCAGCATTCTGGTCATCTGCTCAACAGAGGTTCCCGTGCTGGGCGTGGGCGGCCTGGTGGGTGGAGGCCTTGACCCGGTCACCAGCACGAGTGTAGGCGCCATGAACCTTGGAGTCGGAGGGATGCCCAGGATGGTGGGCGTCAACATGGGAGGCATGATGGGTGCTGGCGTGGGAAATCCGTGCATGGGCGTAGGTCCCTTGGGAGGTGTGGGCGGCATGGGCGCAGCAGGGGGCCTCGGTGCAGTGGGCAGGCTGGAGGCGGGCGGTGGCGGTGGCTACGTATTAGTGAGGACTCCCGGCATCCCCGCCTCCTCCTCCTCCCCCACTCCCCCCACGCTTCGCTTCCCCACCTACTCTCCTGCCGGGTTTGTGCGACAAAACCTGGAGGACACAAGCTTGACGCACCCCAACGAAAGCATGAGCTCCTTGTGAGGGTGTGTGACATCACTTGCGCCGCCGCCGCCACCACCTCACACCTCCACCTTCACCACCACACTCGCCACCATCACCAACTCCGCCAACACCATGACCAAATGCCATTCCTATTCAACTTGAGAGCCGAGTGTACCTTTTATACTTCAACAACTGGAAAGTGTCTTTCGAGGCGAAGTTCGTGACGTGAGACTCCCCCGAGCTGAGGGTCTCCGTGGAGGCAGTGACTGAACCTTTCTGCTCCTCCTGGACGTAAACATTGGACCCCTGAGTGCTTCCTATGAACTCCCGAACTAATCGAAGTGGTGGAAGTGCTGAGTTGGGCTTGCGTCCCTTTCGGACCACACACCAAGCAAATAAAAGTGGCTTATCTCGAGTGGCTGAGGGCCAGTGAACGTGAGTTGGATTTTTCAAGTGAAGTGAAAAATTGGTTACAGAAAGCTCTTCCTTCAGTGACGGGCGAGTCTCGAGTCTTTACGTTTTCTTTTGTATCCATATAGAGCAAAACAAATCTGATTTAATACAATCACACACACACACACACACACACACACACACACACACACACACACACACACACACACACACAATTAACATTTTAAGATTTAAACAAAATAACATGTCAAGTCACACTTATTTTACTTAATGAAACACAACATATGAAACACACACACACACACACACACACACACACACACACACACAAACAGACAAGCTAACAAATGAAAGCTAACAAACAAGCAAGCAAACAAATTAAAGCAAGCAAGCAAACAAATGAACAAACAAATGAGCAAAGAAAAACAGAAAAAAAGTCCCATGAAAACACTGAGGCACTCGCAACAAATCCTCAAGTCTGACGTTCAAGCGCAGATACACGTAATTTTTTTCCATGTGACTACCTGACCTGACCTGACCTGACCTGGCCTTGCTTTCCCCACATGATCCACAACCTGAAGTAGAAATGTGATTTGAATTTTCTTGACCTGAGTCTTCTAATTACTCTCTTCAACCACACACACAGACACACCCACTCGCCACCCACACACATAGATACACACACACACACACACACACACACACACACACACACACACACACACACACACACACACACACACACACAGGGACAGACACACGAGCTCTGATAATAGAGTTTCTAATGTTTCTATAGAATATTTGTATTACGTGTCATCATATGAAAATGATAATAAAGTATCACTTCTAACTAGGTGTTGTTTTTACTGTTCCTTCCCATTTTTTTTTCTTTTGTCTTCTTTTGCGTTCCCGATGTCAACCCTTAAAAGTTACAGCAGCAAGTACCCAATACAGTCGGTTCTTGTTTCCCTGGCTTTGAATCATGTCTCGGGAACTCTGTAAAATGTGGAACCAACTGGGGAACTCCGGATTTTTTACTCTCCCTTGAATTAATCTTCCTCGCTGCTGTAGAAGTCACGCACACAGACTCCTAGTGGATGTTTCTCATACAAGGTTGTGTGTAATTTACGACACTTCAGGGAGGACCAGTTGGTGAAGAGGAGTGGGGGTAAGAGGATGAGTGAATGGAGGACTGTGATGCCACTACTTGTTAAGGAAAATGTTACTGATCACTGCTGTGTTGTGGATGATATTGCAACTGGTACTACTGCTATAACTACTACTGCTGCTACTACTACTACTACTACTACTACTACTACTACAACCACAACTACCACCAACTACTACTACTACATCACAATCACTGCTGTTGAAGTGTTGTTGCTGCGGCTTCTGTTCTTGTTGTTATTGCTGTTGTTGCTGTTACTGTTGCTGTTGCTACTGTGGTGCAACAAAAACAACAATAACAACTACTGCTACCACTACTACCTTCCTACCACTAACAATACTACTACTACTACTACTACTACTACTACTACTACTACTACACTACTACACTACTACTACTACTACTACTACTACTACTACTACTACTACTACTACTAATAATAATAATAATAATAATAATAACAATAACAATGCTGTTACTAGAACTACTAAAGCTTCAGCTGCAACTACTACTACACTCTATACTTATATATACACTCAAAATATTTATTTCTGGTCAGCATATCCCATTACTTTCACCGTCCAGGATCCTCTAAAGGTAATATCTTTAGTTCATCGTCACTGTGTCTCTTCGTCCCATCGTACATCCCTAAATAGAAATAAAAATAATATCCTGAACATGAAATCTTTTTTCCATTTCGTAAGTAAAACTATTTCCCATGAACAAGTTGTTGTCATAAAACTCGAGAAAGTACTGCTAACTCATTGTTGTTATTGCATACTAGTATTCCTCATGATATAACTGTATCAGATTATATTTACGGTTATTTCGGTAACAGTTATGTAAATTACTTTAAGCTGTTAATGAACATGGAAATACGTGGGCAGACCTTTAAACTATATAATGGTGTTAACATATGTAATAATTATAAATGCCGTTTCAAATGTAGTGAAATCCACCCAAGTTGAAATCACCGTCAAAAATAATGCTTTCAAGGGGAGTCGAATTTCAATATATTTTAGTTTACTTGACTAGATTTGTATTCATGCTCCTATTCACGCCTCACTTGTCAGTCTATTTCAAATTGAATTAAATTATGAGAAGCGAATCCTCCGACGTAATGTGTGAACGATGAGAGACGCAGTGAAGCGAGTAAAACATAGGACAGCTTGAAAGAGACGATTTTTCTTATAAACGCACTACGACATTGCAATGTGACAACTGTTTTTTTTTCAGCAGCAGCACCAAAATCAACAGCTACCGATCACACAAACACACACACACACACACACACACACACACACACACACACAGACACACACACACACAAATATACCTGTTTACAGTAAATACTCGCTTGAATGTGTTTTTATTTGTGTGTGCATGTGCATGTGTGTGTTTGTGTGTGTGTGTGTAAATTCAGTATATACGTACGCATGTCTGAACGAGCCTGTGTTTACTATGATTAATGCAAATTGCAATTATAAATATAAATATGATGGCATAACGTTCGAGGCCGTGTATGGGATGGTGAACAAACACACACACACACACACACACACCCACACACACACACACACGCATACAGAGAGAGAGAGAGAGAGAGAGAGAGAGAGAGAGAGAGAGAGAGAGAGAGAGAGAGAGAGAGAGAGAGAGAGAGAGAGAGAGAGAGAGAGAGAGTGTGTGTGTTTGTGGTGTGTGCGTGTGTGTGTCAGCCAGCGATCCAAAAGTGTACCCGGCATTGCTAAGCCTGCCCCAGCCATGTCACGCGCGACACCAGTTCGAAAAAGAATTCAGAATTTCGCCGCCACGTTGATGTGCGTGGCTATGGCTGTATATATTTGCTTTAGGGGGATGGAACAGAGGGGGATACTGCAAAACCTCCTACCTAAATGTTTGCAAAAATGTCGCATGTCAATGTTTTCTTTGGGGAGGATACGATAGATAATTTAAGCGACGCACGGGAACAGCGGCGTGGAACATTTGGCTACTGCATGGTGGAGAGCAGCGGCGGGGGTTTGTGGCTGGGGGAGGTTCAAGGGGAAGCTACTATACAGGGGCTTAATCTCTCCCTTCAGGTAAAGTACATTATATACTTCTTGGCTGATCATTTGTGGTGCTTTGGCATGTACTAAGTCAATATATCCTTCTCTTTAACTACATAAATGTCTCTCTTCATAGTTTTACATGAAAGTAACAGCATTCTTGTTTATTTCATTTATGTTATTATTTTTCTACGTGATAAGGAGATTGCTAAGAGCGCAGTATGTGAAAAGATAATCTCGCTACTAAGAGTTAATCCTAGAGGACTTTTATTCTTGGTGCTTCTTTTTTTTTCTTTCCTTGGTGCAAGTTTCTCCAAACAATAACGGATTACAAATTACAAAGGATTACAAAGGATAACAAGCAGCAACATTCTGCCTTTCAGTCCTTCCTAAGACACTGGATTACACAACGCATCACTAAGTAAACCAGTCGAGCAGATGTACAGAAATGATAGAAAATATAAGAAAGCAGAAATTCATAATCAGACTTGATGCTTTACTTATATGGCCTATCGAGTCAACTTTTATTTATGATGTCAAGAGTTTCCAGTACGGTGGAATATTATAAAGAAATTAATCAGTCATAAATAAAAAAATAATAATCCGGGTGATGAGGCGAGTGAATTGATTTATAGCCTGCAATAGAATTGCAACGGAATCTCTTTAAGCACTGCAAAATAATTACATCTACACAGTAATGCAAAGGTTGAATTAGCACAATTATATTCACATGTGCTATCTTGATTTCACGGTTGTATGTATATTTGCTCTGGCATTTTCATCTCAATATCTCGCTACTTAAAAAGAGAATACTGCGAACTACTTTGAAATTTTCTACTCAACGATAACACACACACACGCACACACACACACACACACACACACACACACACACACACACACACACACACACACACACACACACACACACACACAAAGTAAATACGATATACAAATTAAATATAATTAATTAAAACAAGAGAAAATAAAAGAATAAACCCTTAAAATAACATGAAATACAGAACTGGACAAGCGAATGAATAGGTAAGCAAATCAACAAACAGAACATGCAATATCAAAAACTTTCATCTGTAAAAAATAATGAAGGCGTCATGGAACACTTCAGCGGAATCACCACCATCGGACAACATCGTATTTTTGGAGACAGCGTAGAAATGAGTAAAGCCTTTCACAAAATGCATCAGAAAACTTTCATGCACATTAGGGACAGCCACCTGCAGTGAGGAAGGACCGCCGGGATGAAGGTAGTCACCGCCAGCACAAGCGTAGCTGTGAAATTATTCTGAAATCTTAGTAATGCAACTAAAATACAGACAACAATGTTCGGTAGAAAGTTAAATTTAACGTTAACAAATTTCGCTTGTGCTTACTTTTGTGAAGTTTTAATATACGTTTTATTAGTTTAATATCACTGACGAGGCCATTCAGCTATCGTAACGTCTTGTATAGATGTTTTTCGTATTTTGTTATGTTCACTTACATTTTTCCCTGCTCAAAATACAAACATTCAGCAATTTTTGAAATTCATGAAACTCTGAACCTGCACACCAGCTTATGAAATACCGCATTAATACATTTATTTCATACACAGACGCTGGCCTGAAACATTTGCCTTATCCCCCACACGCGGCCAGGCTGCAGTATCATAATTTAATCCTGGTTTCTCCTGCCAGGAAGCTACACACGGATACTGCTTTCCCATGCTGAGATTCTACACTATCATTATTTATTTAAATGAAGTCTGTTTGATATATCAAATGATTAAGTGTATGCAGCGATTCCTGTCATGTGAAATAGAGCTATTTTTATAATGCATCGCTATTAAATACTAAATATTACTGATCTTAATATATAATGTAGCTATCAATACGATTTATAGCTCACTGGGAATTACAAAAGATGACAAGTAATTTCATCCTGCTTATTCCTATGTATGTAAACGAGTACATCAAAAAGAATGTGAGAATACATAGAAAAGAAAAATAGGTGTTGAGGAAATGGTCAATACATTTTTCCTTAGCAGTAGTAAA
>NC_087165.1:15923511-15926011 GCF_035594125.1 Scylla paramamosain | reverse complement strand
CTGCAGAGGACATGCAGCAGTTCTCTATAGTGCAGTGAAGGAACCACTAACGATCACACATGCAGCAATACTGTGCAATTAAGGTAATACTGAGAAAGACAGATAAAACAGTATTGTACTGTTAAGGTAATATTGAAGACGACTTATGGAACAGTATTTTGTATCGCAGGATCCTGAAAAAAAAAAAAACACAATGTTATAATATGTAAAAAAAGATGTTTTTATATAATTCCAGTCAAGTAATTTCCGCTCACGAGCAATTCTCTATGAAACTTTTGCTGAAAATAATTCCTTTGTCACTGAAATATTACCTTAACCTAAACAAACATGACTAGAAGTAATTTATCATATCAGGGGATGATTTTGGTTGAAGTTTTCAGTAAGAATTTCAACAAGTAGAATTTATTTGTGTTGTATTTATATATATATATATTTTTTTTTTCACACGAACTTTTCACTCAAGATTTTCCTCAAAGATAATTCCCTAAATGAAGATAAATCTCCTTAACACTATATGATGAGGTTACTTTTAGGGAGAAGAAATCTTGTGAATGCAGTGTTCATGGAGAAAATTTACTTGAGAAATGTAAAGCTTACATACTAAAGGATAACTGGTCTACATTCAATCGCTAAAACAAACAACATAAACTCACTACGAAATCTATGCAGGATAAGTAAACAGCAAGAAGTGTCTCAAGACCCTTCCGTCACGCGGCAATAAACAACCCTTTTATTCCAACCGTGCGGAGGGTCACCCGTGAGGGAACAAGAACCTGCCCGGTCTTTGTCAAGCACCAATACGTCATAAATTCAAGAGAAATTATATGGTATTAGGAGTGCAGATTAATTTAAAGCAAATGAGTAAATTCAGTTTTTTTTCAGAAATAAATCATGACATTACAAATCAGAGAATCATCGCACAATGAAATAATAATGATCATTCATTTGCCATTGTAGTAATAGAGCAGCAGGTGGGAAATGAGACGAATTAATTTTATCCTCCATACAAAACGATGCGGGATATACTTGTAAAAAAAATACAGGAAAATACCGAAAGTACCGAAGTGCCGTGTCATGTGACTTGGACGATTACGTCTCTCCACCTCTTTCGATTTTCAGTCATGCGGATGAGGTCTGAAGGTCCACATGTCAGGTCGTTGCCACCTATGATCCCAGCCCTTGAAGTGCCGTATACGTAATAACAAAGCTTCACAAACCTCATACCATCAACACCGTTCACTGTCAATAATGATCAATGCACAAAAGTAATGCAAAAAACACCAAATGATGCATAGTTGTGTTGAAGCCCTCCAGTGTTCGCTCTCGCTCTCGCTCTCTCTCGCTTTGTTAGTGTAATTTTTACGCACACGCCGTCACCTTCTCGTCAAGGGCACGCTCGGAACACAGGCCCACGACACACAAGCTGGGGCGGCGAGGCTGCTGCTGCTGCTGCTCACCACGCCATGGGACTAGGTCATTGTATTATGCGTGGCACAGAGCGCACCAGAGCAGACAAAGACTAAATGATAATGTCACTGAAATAGACCGCACTTCGGTCGCCTGCTGGACTATTTTGACTGTTTTGCGTGCTCTTCGTCCGTTCAAAACTACGCATAACTTACAGACTTTATCAAATCACGTATTACAGTAATTAATCATAATAAAGTAAATAAGGTTGAATTATGTTGGACGAGTAACTAGATGATTTATTGTCCTTTGGTAATGAAAGGTTGTTAATATCCTTTAATGACGTCCAGGATACAGCGAAGCCCGTGTTACCAAAAGGGCAAAAAATACACACACAAAAAAATAAACGTGTGGTTACAAAGTTACAGAGATGACATGAATATAAATACACATATGAACATAAACATACGGACGAGACTGACAGATAGACAGAAGAGTCTCCCATAACCAAGTTACCGTCACGTCTGGACAGTCAGATAACTTCATACCCACAGCGGCGGACTGACCTTCGCTTCCCATGTGGGGCGGAGTAGAACCTCAGTAAATCAAGTTACGGCTCAAAGGCTGGACTTGCCACCAATTTTCAGCGAAATGGCAAAGAGGAACACTGGCCGGTCGCTCTCGGCAACATGATGGCACTAGAGTACGAGTACGTGGGGGGAAAAAAATGTTGGTACACGAATGATGTAAACTTTCCCAACTTTCGTAACTACAAGGGGAGCGTGACATTGTTTTATGCACAGTTAAATTCATTCCCAGAGTAGCACATAACAATAGCTATCATAAATCTCTCTCTCTCTCTCTCTCTCTCTCTCTCTCTCTCTCTCTCTCTCTCTCTCTCTCTCTCTCTCTCTCTCTCTCTCTCTCTCTCTCTCACACACACACACACACACACACATTCAATACATATTAATGTCAGCGACGCATGCGAGAGAGGGTGACGGCATTTCTTCATTACGTTAACTGCAAAATACGTATTCGTAGTAGATACAAGTAATGTCAGTCTTTCTCGTCCTGAACCGCAATAGAAACC
>NC_087165.1:15906011-15921011 GCF_035594125.1 Scylla paramamosain | reverse complement strand
CATGCCTGAAATGTTACCGGTATTAGATGTGCATCATTAGTTATACAAGAACCTTTGCATCTGAGTGGCTGCAAGTACACATGAAAGCTGAACAACTGATCAGTGGCTGTTAGGAGAAAGTGAGGTCGAAAACAGCCTTGCTTATCCATTACACCCCGTTTGTGTTATCCTTACTTGATCGACAATTGGCGAGTGATACTAGTAACTCACTATAATCGCTATAATATTGGGACATCTCAATCTACTGATCACACCCCACGCGGTTGAAGTTTCGAACACACACCTTTGAGCAATTGAAACGCAGCTCTTCTATCAGCACGTATATTTGTGCGCTTGAGCAAGACACATTTATATACTGAGACAGATGACTGTGACTGAGGGAATGCTGGTGAATACTGACGGAGAAAAGATGAATAAAAGAAAAATGCAAAGAATTTATTAGATGGTGGGATTATGCTTCAATACAAAAAATAATGAAAGGAAGTAAGAAATCAAATCATAAACCTCCACGAACGGTAACTGGGAAGCAGAGTTAAGATTACAAGAGCAAAATTATAAAAATGTGAAGGATCATAAAACTACGAATATAAGAGTATGATTGGATCTGGTGGGAGAACGCAATGGTACCGAAGAGAGAAATTACAAGTAAAAAATGGTTTCGTTACTTACGTGTAAACATGAAATCATTGTACAGTTTGTCAGTTACCCTATCTCCCATAAAAAAAATAAAATAAATAAAGAATAAAAAAAAGTTATATACTCGAACTATTATTTCGTGTCACAGATGGAGCTAAAAAGTGAACAAGTGCATTTCTATTTATAGCTTAACTCATTTAGTTACGATGAATATGTGAAAATGTTGAATGGTGTGTCGGACAAAAGGATGAAGGAAGAAAAGCTTAGTGCCAATGGAGGCATGTGAGCATACAATGGATCTTTACCCCAGCCAGTTCAATTAAAAGAACGCCATGACCATATCTTTCTAAAATGATATATGGCCAAACAAGGAGAAAGAATAATTCAAATAAATATTTACCACCGCTGTGAAAAATTAAAAAGAAAAGGGGAAGGATTTTCAAGCCACATAGATAAATAACAAGCTGGGGCGATTAACAATTAAGGGAGAGGAAGACTGACGTTTCAGGTTTTAGAGAATATAATTACAAAGTTTGGGATATTGCGCTGAAAAGTGTGGAAAAGTTGTTTGAAAGGTTAAGCGGTGAACGTCCTTCATAATTTTCCTCCATGGCATATCTTCTTGAAGGCACACTTGACTTACTTATTCATATATTCATTAAACACGGCACAAGCGGGCACAGTGGGTTGTTTACAGGCGGCCAGTCCAAGACCGAAGCTGCGGCTGGTGATTGCACACCCACCAATCGCTTAATGAAAGTTAAAATTGATAGGTAGAATACAAGGAACGTTTCAACACTGAACGATATGGGGAAAGTAAAAGTTACATGTTTCCAGTAGTAAGAGACGTGTATGGTTTTTGTATTCTGTATGGGCTAGAATTTTTTTTTGTGAAGATACTTAATCAATATTATTTCAACAGTAAGAAGATGGCAAGAGAGAGAGAGAGAGAGAGAGAGAGAGAGAGAGAGAGAGAGAGAGAGAGAGAGAGAGAGAGAGAGAGAGAGAGAGAGAGAGAGAGAGGCAGACGGACAGACAGTCAGCCAGCCAGACACTGACAAACATAGGTCAACCGACACGCAGAAAAACGTGCAGATAAACGAAGAGATGGAAAAGAAAAAGCGAGACAAACACACACACACACACACACACACACACACACACACACACACGAGGAAGCAAGTCCAGTGAAGCAGGAGGTAACACTGGAGTAAAGAAACGACAATGAAATGAGGAAACGCAACTTCAGAAACTCTTCCTGAAATGAGAGAGAGAGAAAAAAAAAGACTAACACCCAGCTAGCAAAAAAGAATAAAAAAAAATAGAAGAAGAAAAAGAAGAAAAAAAGAAACAACATGACAGTGATCCTCAGCACACCGCTAACCCATCCCCGCCCGCCCCCCCCCAAAAAAAAAAAAAACACTAAACCTGCAGTTCACACTTTGGTCGCCAGAGGGAACCACCTTAACGGAACCTCCTCAAATGTTACGCCCCTAATCGCCCCCTATCAAAAAAAAAAAAAAAAGTAAAGTAAAAAAAAAAAAAGCTACCCCACAGGCGGCATCCAATATATTTTCCCAGAATTCAGAAATATTTCGTCCTTTTCAGGGGACAAAATTCCCACTATTAAACTTGCATTTTTGCGGGAAATTCCCAATCGCCACCTTTTTGACAGTCTCTCACCTGTAATGAGAGAAAAGTAAGGCCACCACTTTTTCCAAGGTAATTTGAGGCGAGGGTGTGAGGCCAGTAGGGAAGAGGAGGAAGAGGAGGAGGAGGAGGAGGAGGAGGAGGAGGAGGAGGAAGCAAATCAGGGAGATGACGGAGAAAACACAGATAAAAATGAAACCAGGAAGGAAGAGAGGAAGGAAAAGAAGGAATGATGGAAGAAGATAAGGAATGAATGAAGGAACGAATGAAGGAAAGAAAGAAGGAAGGAAGGAAGGAAGGAAGGAAGGAAGGAAGGAAGGAAGAAAGGAAAGGGAAGGACGGTAGGAAAGATGAATGAATGAATGAATGAAGGAAGGAAGGAAGGAAGGAAGGAAGGAAGGGAGAAAGGAAGGAAGGAAAGGAGGCAGGAAGGAAAGGACAGATAGAAATAAGAGCTGGAAGAGGAGGAACTGAGTATCAAATTAAGGGAATGGAGGGGAACACGAAAAAAAGGCATAGAATGGGAAAACAAGGGCAAGTAAGGAAGGAAAGAAAGAAAGAAAATGAAGTACGAACAAACGAAAGGAAGAAAAGAAAAAGAAAGAAGGAACAGAAAAAGAAAAGTCAAGAAAGAAGGACAAAGAAAGAACAAAAGAAAAGAGGAAAAGTCAAAAGGAAGAGAAGAGGATGAGAGCAAACCAAGGGAACCGAAGGAGAAAAAAAAGTGAAGAGAGAGGAAACAGCAAGAAAGGAAGGAGATAAGAGGATAAGGCATAAAAAAGCAGGAAAGCGAGCAGGGAAGGTTGGGTGGGTATAAAATTAGGAGCGAAATAGAGAGGGCAGCATATGGGCCTTAACGGGGCGACATAAAACTGGGTTATGAGGTGAATTAAGTGGCTTGGGACGGGAAGAGGTGGTGGTTTACTGTATCTAAATTAGGGCGAGAGGGTTAGTAAATATCACAGCAGCTTCTCGTCAAGAAAAAAAGAGAAAGAAAAGAAAATGGAGAGATTGAAGAGCATGAGTGAAATGCGATGACGTAAAATAGGTGAAAAAGTGATCCTAGAAAAATAACTCTTCGTCAAGATCAGAAATATTGGAGAGGATGCATGAAATACGATGACTTAGGATAAAAAAATAAATAAAAGGAAATTACATCTGACTACATGAAACCAAGAAAATGTATCTTATAAAAAAAAGTGATATCAGATCAGGTTATGATAAAATACAAAGGAAAGGTAAAAGAGCATCAGTGAAATATGATGACTGGAAAAGAAAAAAGAAAAAAAAAACACGTGGTATCAGAGCTGAGCACTAGAAACTAAATGAAAAAGATGGTAAAAAAAAATATCGAGGAAAAAAAATACGATGCCAAATTATCTTTTAACTACGAGAATAATCCACAATAATAACAATAACAATAAGTATCAGAACAAATATAAAGATATCACAAGAAGTCCAAGTAAATACCATACACAATAAGATATAATTATAAGCAAAAAAAAAAAAGAAAAAGAAAAACGACTGAAGAAAAAAGGAAAACGCATTATAACTTTTGACACACAATTAAAATGAGAGAGAGAGAGAGAGAGAGAGAGAGAGAGAGAGAGAGAGAGAGAGAGAGAGAGAGAGAGAGAGAGAGAGAGAGAGAGAGAGAGAGAGAGAGAGAGAGAGAGAATATTGGCTCACCGGACAATAATTTATCACACGTTTAACTCCCTCCTAGCGATTTATTCTTTACTTTGGTTTCTTATTAACAAGATTCACTGGTTATCTGAAACAAAGAGGACGAGGAGCAGGAGGAGGAGGAGGAGGAGGAGGAGGAGGAGGAGGAGGAGGAGGAGGAGGAGGAGGAGGAGGAGGAGGAGGAGGAGGAGGAGGAGGAGTAGGAGAAGGAGCAGGGAGGGCAGCTACAACAACGACGAAAGTGACAAAGAAGAGAAAAAAAGTATAGAAAACAATAAAAGAGAACAATGAATATGAAAACAACGCACGTATAAAAGGAAAATAAAAGTATAAAAAGAAAAAAAGAAGGAATGATAAACGGAGAAAGAAGACGAGAGAGAGAATGAGTGAGTGTAGGAGTGAGACGAGAAAGAATAATAACAATAATAATAATAATAATAATAATAATAATAATAATAATAATAATAATAATAATAATAATAATAACAATAATAATAACAACAACAACAACAATAATAATAATATTAGAAGAAGAAGAAGAAGAAGAAGAAGAAGAAGAAGAAGAAGAAGAGAAGGAAGCTTGAGGAGAAAAGGAGACTAAAAAAAGAGGAGGAGGAGGAGGAGGAGGAGGAGGAGGAGGAGAGATTGACAGAAGAATGTATAAAAGTTGCCAAGGACGAGGAAAAGTGACGGAAACAAAATATGAAATAAGAGAAGCAAAAGGAAGAGGAAGAGAAAGAGAAGGAGGAGGAGGAGGAGGAGGAGGAGGAGGAGGAGGAGGAGGAGGAGGAGGAGGAGGAGGAGAACCATCATGGAAAAAACAATGAAACAGAAGCAGAAGTGAGGAAAGAAAAAGGGGGAAGTGAAAAGATAGTGAAGCGGTGGAATTGCAGAAGAAGAAGGCGGGTGATTATTGATGAAATGAGAGGGAGACGAAGGACAAGACATTGACTAAACCTTTCACCTTTCTCGATTCTCACACCTTACGGACTCAAGAAGACACGATTTCACTATCTCGCGCTGCACTGAAAATGTACAGGAGGAGGAGGAGGAGGAGGAGGAGGAGGAGGAGGAGGAGGAGGAGGAGGAAGAAGCCCCACATCAACGACGAAAATAGTGACAAAAAACAAAACAAAATGAGGTAAAAAGGAAAAGGAAGAAACAAAAGGGTGGCAATCAAAAAAAAAGTGTCGCAAGAAAAAAAAAAAATATAAAAAAGGACATTCTGATACTTCCCTTGAACCCCAGCCTGTCCCCAGAAAGCCACGGTGTCACAGGGAGCAGGGGCGCCTTTACTGCTGGTACTCTAAGTACGTCAATTACTTATTCCAGTCACACCCTCCGCCATCACTCTATTTTCAGTTGATGTAGTTGTAAATAATGGTGTCTTTTTATTTTTTATATTTTTCATGGAGTTTGAATAAGGAAATCCTAGAGGTTCTTTATGGAGTACATTTTTTTTTTTTTTTCATTTTTCGAGTGCGTTTTTTTTTTCTTTCATTATTTCTCTGTTAGTCACGAGTTAAAGTAATGCACATTGCTATGGAAACAACGTAAGTCCCTTTCATTATTACGCCCTCTTCACGTTCGCATTCCCTGAGATATTTTCGTACCAGGTCTTAATTGTCATCCTACCTTTTAAAAAGTCTGGATAATTTCCTCCACAATGTGAACGTGTCTTCTCATTTTTCTTTTTTTTTTCCGTATTCTTAAATGGATTCTTCTTTCATCACCACTATTTTTAAAGGCCACGAGGTGATTAATCAAGTTCTCAAGGATGTTTTTCCATTGATGGTGCAGAATCCTTGCTAAAATAACGATAAAAACATGAAAACAACCTTGAAAATCCCAGTATTTTTTCATTAAAACCTGTTGAGAGTGAAGGTAAAAACGTAAGGACATTTAAAAATAAGAAACTCAATCTCATTTTCTTCTACGTACACATTCCTTCGCATTCTTTTATACTTGTTGGTCTTGACTCTTGATCGACATCATCAAGTCTTGATAAGTCACACGCATACAATTAGAGTCAGTGATGTATAATTACTTATCATCAGAGCAAGGCAACTCCACGAGTGTAGGTGGCTGAGGTTGATGAGTTTTGTGGAAATGTACGAGTCATGTCTATTCAGCAATCGATAGCAAGGCGGAATTCTTGTGATGGAAAAGAAAAAAAAATGTCACGTCGTCACTTTCAAATCACATTTATTTCATGTCTGCCTGTCCAGCAATTTTTTTTCTAGTGAGGCGGGAGTTCTTGTGGTAATAAAAAGAAAAGAAAAAATGGCCACAAGTCACTTTCAATCACATCTTATCCTTCTTCAAGTCTCGGAGGGGGAGAGATGCTGCCAAGTCTTGAAAGTAAAAAAAAAAAAAAAATTGAAAAATATTTACTCTTTCAGTTTTTTGTCAATATCATGTATCCCTATCTCTTTTCCTCACTGTTTAAAACATGTTTGTTTGAAAGAGAACTTATTCTTTTTTTCAATTTACCTTCAGTTTTATCTTTCAATAAAAAAACTACTAGGTTTATTTCAGATGATCATGTTTAATCGTATTTCACCACTTTTTAATCCATGTTCCGAAAAAAAATGCTATACGAATTGTTAGTTTCAGCTTATTTTTTTACTTTCCGTTTATCGATAAAACTATTTCACTGTATTTTTTCTTTTTTTTTTTGTTTTACAATCTTAAATCATTTCTCTTTTTTGCGGTTCAAATTTTAAAATGCTCTCTATATGACCAATTGTTCATTTCTTTTATTTTCTTTCCATGTCTCCAGCAAAAATGTTTAGTGACTCCGTATATTTTGGTTATCTTTCTTCATTATATTTCTCCATTTTCCCGTCGGCGGCCTGAATGAAATATGATTGCTCACGACAGGTTGCTTTTTGCTCTTATTTTCTTTCCATTCCTCTGCTCAATAGCCGACAATATCGAGGTGGGTTGTATATCTTTTAGTGGTCGCGTGACTCTTCTACTTTTCCCAGTGAGCCTCGCCTTTACTACTCCGCCAACCAGCCGCAATCCATCACACTGTACCTTCAACTTTACCAAATAACCCCCTAACCTCCGCTGCCACGACCCTCATTCATCTCCCAGACCTCCCCCATCCCTCAAGACCACGTCAGCCGCCCACTAACCCTAAAAATCTCCACTAACTCTTCATCTCCTTTTCAACATTCGCAGCCTATTTTAGCCCCTCATTCTCACTTCATCTTCACGCTTCTTCTTCTCGATGAGCATCTAGGACTACCATCTATCTATACGGGCAGTTTCCCTCCACAGAATCTCAAAAGACCTTTCATCTCCTTTTACAGCATTTCTCTAGAATGTATTTTCATTCCCTCATTTCCATTGCGTCCTCATAGTTTCATTTCTCGATCAGTGCCTTGGACAACCATTTTCCTTTAGTGCATGTAGCCTCTCCTGACCAATATCCTCACAGACTCCTGATCCCCTTTTAATATTTTCTCCACCTTCTTTTACCCATCCCATTTTCCAGTTACCACCCTTTCACTTCTCCATCAGTATCTTGTACACATATCTCCCGTCTCTATAAACAACTATTAACCCTGAAAACCAACAGCTCCTATTAATGCTGAAAATTATGGCAAATTCCTCATCTCCTCTTTCTTAAGCATTCCCAGCATCTCTTTATCTCCTCCTTTCCACCTCGTCCCCGCAATTTTACTTCCCTCCCCGTATCCTCACACTTTCCAACCTCCAAAACTGCTCGTTCTTTTCTACAGGCAGCCATTCAGTTACATTCATTCTCAGTGGCCCATTATTAAGGCCACCCACAGATAGAAAAAGGGGGGAGAAATCTATATAAATAAAAGGGGAACGGTTAAGAGAAGGGAAATGCGGAAGAACTTTTTGGGTGGAGGATTTTAAGTTTGTATCACATTTATTAAAGAATCGAAGAAGCTACTTTCGGGAATTTTCGTAAAAGAGGAAAGTTATATGGATAGTGAAAGTTGGCCAATAGTGGGCAGAGGGATGACTGGCTGTGGGAGGAAGAGAGAGAGAGAGAGAGAGAGAGAGAGAGAGAGAGAGAGAGAGAGAGAGAGAGAGAGAGAGAGAGAGAGAGAGAGAGAGAGAGAGAGAGAGAGAGAGAGAGAGAGAGAGAGAGAGAGAGAGAGAGAGAGAGAGAGAGAGAGAGAGAGAGAGAGAGAGAGAGAGAGAGAGAGAGAGTTCACAGGTAGTTAGCCACATTATTATGCAAGATAAAATGAGTAAAAAATATCGGCCTGGTTTGACCTACTTTCACTAAAATAATTAGATTTACGAGAAAGAGAGAGAGAGAGAGAGAGAGAGAGAGAGAGAGAGAGAGAGAGAGAGAGAGAGAGAAGAGAGAGAGGAGAGAGAGAGAGAGAGACGGGGGGGGGGGGTAGGTAGATGGATGGGTGGGTGGTTGGGTGGGTATGTAAGCATCACATTTACCATATCAGTACGAGGTCATATTTTCACAACTATCAAAATAATTCAACAGGGACAACTGAATATATATATATATATATAATATATATATATATATATATATATATATATATATATATATATATATATATATATATATATATATATAATATATATATATATATATATATATATATATATATATATATATATATATATATACAAGACGAAAATCACAACATGCAACCAAACTGAAATTTTGAAAACAAATTGCGAAAATGGGTTAACTGAATAGATGATAAAGGAAGTTTTAAACTTCCATCTTCCACGAAAAGAAAAAAAAATGTAGAAAGAAAACTGCAAAGACAAGAACAAAAAAAATGTGCTTGACTAAAAAAAATACCTCTATCATAAGTCTGAACAGGCAATGAACGCAGTGATATCATTAAAGATTTTAATACCATTTTTCGAAGAGTGCCTGCTTTGATCTCTTATCACATATCGCAACACCACCACTATTCTATATACTGTCTCCTTCATTACACCACACCACACCAGAGGACACCACATCCTCAAATGCTGCCTCGGTCAAAACACCACACCGCACCATACGACACTCTAAAATACTGTCACTACACCACAACACACCACATTACATCACACCACACACCAAAACTACACAACACCATAGAACACCACTCTCTCAAATATTCTGTCATCACATCATGCCACATCCCACCACAGCATACCACACCTCAACACATCCTTAATGCCTCATCACCCCACCACACCACTCACACCACACCATACCCTCAAATTCGGCCTCGGACACCACATCACACCATACCACATCATGAAATGCTGCATCAATTGGTACACCACACAACACCACATCACACTACATCACACCCCCATCACACTAAGCCCCACCCCACCACACCACACCACATCCTCATACACTACCTCGGCCACCACAGGCCACGCACCCTCAGCGTCAAAGAAGTCCCCGCGTCCTTGGGCCAAAATGAGCCACTTAGCCAGGTGAAGTCGCGGCGTGAGGGCGGCTCCAGTAGGACGGCGGCGGTGTTATATCTAAGAAAAACGAGGCTTGGGAGGGTCATTTTCTGCCTCGATAATAACTGGTTTGCGTAATATCGTGCTAGGAGGAGAAGGGGGACATTATAACTGGTGTCCTGAATAACTTACAGGGAAGAGGGAGGGAGGGGAAGAGAATAATTAAGTCCGCCATTATATGGAGCCCGAGGGAGCCATGTAGAGGTGAGGTGAAGCTGCCATTTAGCAACACTCATGCATGCCAGACACTCCTACCTCGCTCGCTGCTACACGATCATTCTGGCTCCTAACCGTTATTGGGTATTGAAAAAGCTGAGGAGGTAATATACAGTTATTGATGTTAGTCTATGACTCTGTTTTTAATGAAGATGAAGTATGGGTTATTTTTCATTTTTTTTTTTTTTTTTATATAATTAAATATGGACCTTGGTAGTGTTTTTCCTCCTTCTCCTCCTCCTCGTTTTCCTCCTCTCCCTCATTATTATATTCACCACCACCTCTATGAGTCCACGGAAGGACATAACCCTCCTTCAACCTTTCCCATTCATCCCCGTCGGCTGCCCGTCTATTCAAGGCCACCCAGGCAAAGGCTTCGTCAACACCCATGAAAGAAGAAGTGTACGAGACACGTGAACATGGATGAAGATTAAGGAGGTGAGGAACTGAAGGTATAAGGCAGATAAACGACACATTCATAGCTACGTATAACAACCTACGTGGTATTTTTTTTTTTTTCCCCATTTATTTCGTGTCAAATCTATCCCAAAATAATCTGTAGAGTAACCTGTGTATATTTCGCTGCACCTATATATTACTCCAGATAGCCACACCACTGAAGTTACTCGCTATTAAATGAAAAAAAATATATATAATCTGTGAAGGAATATTTTTTTCCTCCAGCTTCACAAAACCCCCATCGTCCCACGCACGCTGCAAAAAACAGATCCCTTTCTCATTTTTTCGAGGACCGTGTCGCCTTTATATAGGAGCTGGAGGAGGAGGAGGAGGAAAAGCTGGGTGTTCCTGCGGCTCAGCTTTCCTCTACCAGCCGCTCCTCTCTCTCCTTTCCTATCTCCGCGGCAACTCACACGCGGATAGACGTCTTTGTCCCCTCGGTTTCGTTTCCTCTCTGGTATTACTTCCTCTTGGTGTTTGGCTTGTCACTTTTCCACGGGCGAAGAAAGAGCCACACAAGTAGTGACTGGTTTTCACATCACGGAGGGAACAGACAGCTGGGATTTTTACTTTTGACTACAACAAGGAACGCATCCATCATTTGGCCGTCCAGTCTCTCTAATCAAAACTGGAAAATTATGATTATTATTATTATTATTATTATTATTATTATTATTATTATTATTCTAAGAAGTAGTAGTCGTAGTGGTAGTCGTAGTAGTAGTCGTAGTAGTAGTATAAAAAGTAATAATAGTAGTGCCTGTTGTTGTTGTTGCTGTCTTTGCTGTTGTTGGCGGTGGTACCTTCCTTCCTGTTGTTAATGATGTGTTATCACCGTCAAACAAGTTTTGTCGTTAACTTTTCATTTCTGTTATTTAGTTTTTCCATGCATACGTTCTATCTCAAAGGCAGGCTACGCAATTTTAATTTGTGCATTTACTGAACTACTCCTTTCTTCCTTTAAATACATTCACTTATTTCACTCACTTGTGCACATAAAACCCTACCAGAATCAATGACGCAGCGGTAATGCGCAGTGGTTATTCTCGTAACAATCGCCAGCTGTGTAGCCATACATCACCACCGGAGCATAACCAACTACAAAGTACTACATTTTCATCTATCAAATATTCATATCCTACATCAGCGTTATGCTAATCAACGCGAGCATTAATTTCTATAGAATTAATTATAGCCACTATAATCACAATGGTTCTGAAATTGTTATCACAATTGTGGTGAGATGGAAAAAAAAGTAATCACAAGGCCAGGTACGCGGTGGTTCCCCGCGAAGGCTTACATGTTCCGATGTCACTTCACACACACCCCACACCTGTCATTACTACTCCACCCATACACAAGTATCACCAGCGTTATGTCATACCTCACCATCAGGTCACGCATCCCATCCCTACGTTTCGGTCACATCACGACAAATCACATCACAAAAGAAGGGAAGAAAATACATTTGCTTTTCTTGAAACAATACAAAGCTTTCTTGTGGTAATAAGAAAAAATAAATAAACCACATAAATATTCAAATAACTAAATAGAAAACTATAAAAGTCTCCCTTGACAAATCGCGACGATATTGACACAAACAAGTAAATAAATTAACGAATACATAAATATATAAAAGCAATATCCCCACACAAAATTCAATGACAGGACCATGCAGTTGTAAATTTGCCAACCCACTACAACCTTCTTTTCATGTTAAACCAGTCTTTTAATAAATTCTCTCTGCCAGATTCTCGGAGGTTGTCTCCTGGTCCACTTGAGCACAGACGGCAAGGTTTCCCTGGCAAGTGAAACTTACACACATGGAGACAGTCCGTCGCTCCTTCCATTAACCTGCTTCAACACACAATTAGAGCGTTCATTAATGAAGAGAAAATGCTGAAAAATAGCTCCAGTGGTGGAATTCGAGAGGCAGTTCTCCAGACTGATGACAGCAGACTGACGCAGGAAATGGAGAACGGACATGTCACGCAGCAGCTTTATTACTAACAATTTTATTACTAGCAATTTCGTTGTATGTTTATTAGAGGAACATTAATATTATCAAGAACAAAAAGCAGTTTTAGTAACAACAGGAATGGTAAAAGCAACAACAGTAATAACAATAGCTACACAAGAGATGCCATGTGGCAGGAAAACCAATAAAAAAAAAAAAATAAGCATAAAAAAAAAATGTTCTCCATGTGCCTGGAAAGACGTTTCTCTGTCAGTTGATGGGACAAGAACACCACAAGATGTGTGTGTGTGTGTGTGTGTGTGTGTGTGTGTGTGTGTGTGTGTGTGTGTGTGTGTGTGTGTGTGTGTGTGTGTGTGTGTCCTAGATGGCGTGACCTGTTGGGTGAAGGGTGCCGCCATCCATGGGGAGTCGAGGAAGCAGCAAAGGTGACTCTCGTGAGGAGTAAGAGCAGCGACGAAAGACGTGACGCGAATAACGGAAATTGCTTCGCCGAGGAGGAGGTCATAGCGTGTAATAATGCAGGTGAAGGCAACGGCAGGAACAGCTTGGGAAGTTGTCGGTGTGGTTCTGTCGATGAAGCAGTGTTCCCCAAACGGCACTTCTGTTGCCGGAAAGCATACAATAAACTTGATGAATTCGCGTTCAATGATCTGAAAGGAAGGCATCGAACCCGAACCAATTATCTCTCATTTTAGTCAGTCATGCTAATCACTAACCATGAAGGTGCTATCGAGCAACAGTGTTCATGTAATGCAAGGAAATATCAGCTAATGCCTTGTTCGATTTACTTGCAATAAAAAACGAAAGCATTAGGAATTAGTGCCACCCAATGGGACCTATATCACTAATAGTCTCAAATACGCGTTCATATATTTTTTGGGGGGTTACACGTTCGATCGTTGCTCAGTCTCTCGTCTCATTACTACGGAGTGACTATCATCTATTATTCACAGGCTACTAATGCAGCGGCGCTGTCTGCTGTTATCCATCTCAGTAGAAATGGCGGAAAAAAGTCATTAAAACAAGCAAACATAAATATATAAATAAATGAATTATTGCAGACTTTAACAGGCAAAATCACATTAGCCGATATCAGTGAATAAATATCCTTTACAATTTACAATCACAAAAGATTACGTGCATTTATTCCGAGATCACCAATGTATATAAAACAGTCCAGATGAAATATGACACAAGAATGTAATACTAATCTCTCTTCATTACAAAAGATTACCTTATCACCAAGACTCGACAAGATCAACCCGCCAGTCTCTCCAGCCACTCTGTAAATCCCTCCACCCTCCACACGTCCATCAGCTGACCAACACTCACAAAACACTCGACTTACTCCTGAGGATAAATCGTTCTAGATCTTCTTACTCAGATAAAAAGACAATTATGAGAGATTCAATCATGTCTTCTCCCCTTTCGCAAGAACTCAAGCAAGAATAAAGTAAAGTGGTCTTGACAAAACACTTCAATTGCTGGAGATAAATCAGCATAATGCATACATGTCTTACAAAGCTAGAAAAATAATTAATAACCGATGTTGATTCAATTTTGTCTTCTCTTCTCTTGCAGTAACCCAAGTAGAAATAGAAAATAAAAATAAAAAGTTGATTTTTACGATACTGACAAAATTGCTAAAAGTAAAAATGGATTTAGATTCAGTCCTGTCTCCTCCCCCTCGCGGAAACTCAAGCAGAAGTAAATATGAAGCTGATTTTTACGAAATACTGGCAAAATTGCTAAAAATCCCATTGTCCAAAAAGTCTACGATGCCGCCTGCAATAAAAACACTTCATTGCTTTCTCAAGAGACAAGTAGTAACCCCATAAAAAGACCTCGCAACTTCTCTCTTCCTTGGCCCAAATAAAAGAATGAGTCACCCTCTGCGACAAAACAAAAAGAAAAAACGAGAACGAATTTCCTGTTAAAGTTAAAGATACACCGAGTGAAACACAACATACGGAAGCAAACGTACGTACGTATGTGTGTGTGTGTGTGTGTGTGTGTGTGTGTGTGTGTGTGTGTGTGTGTGTGTGTGTGGCTGTCTGTCCCTGTCCGTCACTGGAGGAAATTAGATTTTTGGATATGCACCGTACACAATGCAGGTAAAATTAGTAAACAAAGCAAAAATAAGCTTACATGTTTTCGGGTATTTTTGGGTTAAACAAAGGCAAGTTCCAGTTCTTTAATGTTAAAAGTGAAGAAAGGACTTGTTTGTGTGTGGGGGCTTCCTCTCTCATCTTGTTGAGAGCTCCCTGGTCTACAGAGAGAGAGAGAGAGAGAGAGAGAGAGAGAGAGAGAGAGAGAGAGAGAGAGAGAGAGAGAGAGAGAGAGAGAGAGAGAGAGAGAGAGAGAGAGAGAGAGAGAGAGAGAGAGAGAGAGAGAGAGAGACGCCTCCCCCACCTCCCCTACGCCTCCCCCCACACCCACTAAACACACACAAACACAAACAAACAAACACACACACACACACACACACACACACACACACACACACACACACACACACACACACACCGGCATCCAGACAATGAAACAAGGACATGCAGACAGTTAAAGACGAACACACAGCGACAGACAGAAAGATTGATGTTACAAATCTAGACAAGGTAGGCAAGCATAACGCAATTGTTGACTGACAGGAAGACAGACAAACTGAAACACTCATACACAAAATAAAATTAAATGAAAGGTAAATACTTGAATACAAATAGATACGAAAAATATAGATGAATACAGTGCATAGAAAATGTATGAGTAGATAGGATAAAGCGCGATGAAATAAATAGTGAGAAATAAAAATGGCAGGAAAATAAATGTTATAAAAATATACAAAAATAAATGAAAAAAACAAATAAACAGAGAAACAA
>NC_087165.1:15893511-15901011 GCF_035594125.1 Scylla paramamosain | reverse complement strand
TATTTTTTTTTTCATCACACATTCCCCATCACCCAAACCACCACCATCACCACCAGCGTCACCAAAACTACGTCCCTTCATCACCATTACCATAACGACCTTCTGCTCCCCCCCCCATTAAACTATCACCAGCAACCCCACTACATTAAAAATACTACATAATCCAAAACTGAACAAAATCTCATTATCCTCCACCATTCACACCAATAAACGCGGGGCCATCAATGTAACTATACCACCAAAGTGTCGCTTCAGTTTCAAGACACTTTGCGTAATTTTATATATTTCTTTTTTCTTTTTGATGGTTCTCTTTTGGGAGTGGCATTTTTAGTGGACCTTCTGCTTCTTATTTATTTACCTATTCATTTTTTGCTGCGTTTTGGTTGTCCTTGGGCAGATCCCCCTCTTACATGGAAAATAATAATTTCATCACAACCATAACATTTAACCATCCACATTACAGTCATAATCACACACACACACACACACATACAAGAAGAAATGGCAATACACAGCAACTTTCACAACACCATTCATTACTAACACTAGCGGTAAAACATCCCACAAAGAAATATCAAAGTTGAAATCGCATCCCATTTGCAGCCCATCACACCAAACTAATGTGTTCAACGCACTGAGGAACTGACATTATCTCCTACATGAAAAGATAATTGCATTTTTGTTTATCGTTTCAAGTCCCCAATTAGCCAAGCTCCGGATATGGCTGAAGCGAGTAAACTGCGTAATCAGGTGCCACAATTTTGGTGCCTCTCTTCCTTTCTATTCATCCAACTGGCTACCGTGAAGCGTTTAACACAATCATACGTGTGAGGGCTTTGAATGGTAAATACGTGGCATGGTAGTGGTGTGTGTGTGGGGGAGGGGGTATGAGGTGTCTGTAGTGTGTGTGTGTGGGTGGTGTGTCTGTGGTGTGTGTGTGTGTGTGTGTGTTGTGTTACTGGTGTTGGTGATGGTGGCTATAACTGGGTCACTCAAGCCTCGGTGTGTCGTAATATAATGACCTCTTCTTTACGCCTCACATCGATTCCTTTTAACAGTTTGTAGTGTTCGTGTGATGCCGTGTGGTAGCATAGCAATGGTGTCGCCATGTTGATGATAATGGTGGTGGTGGTGGTGCTGGTGGTGGTGGTGGTGTACCCGTAGTTAATGGTGGTGTGACATTGGCAGTAGAGGTGTGATGGGAATTATGTTCATGTGGTGTCATTATTATTATTCATGTGGTGTCATCATTGTTATTGTGTTATTATTACTTTTTTTTACGATTGTAGTCGGAGTGGCGACAGCAGCAGCAGCAGTAATAAGGAAGTAGGAGGAGGAGGAGGAGGAGGAGGAGGAGGAGGAGGAGGAGGAGGAGGAGGAAGAGGAGGAGGAGGACGACGACTTGTAGCTGTATTATTATTATTATTATTATTATTATTAGTAGTAGTAGTAGTAGTAGTAGTAGTAGCAGTAGTAGTAGTAGTAGTAGTAGTAGTAGTAGTAGTAGTAGTAGTAGTAGTAGTAGTAGCAGCAGCAGCAGCAGCAGCACAGCAGCAGCAGCAACAGCAGCAGTAACAGTAGTAGTAGTTGTACCAGTAGTTACAATAAGGAGGAGGAGGAGGAGGAGGAGGAGGAGGAGGACTAGCAGCAGCAGCAGCAGTAGTATTAGCAGCAGTGCAATAACAACAACAGTACCGGCAGCATCGTCAGTAGTACCGACATCCCTAGCATCGACATGTACCTGTCTGTCAATAACATGGAGGCGCTTGCGACAGATACATGACACGGGCCGGCGATTTGATGCCTTCATTACTATCTGGTGACCTTGTGTCCTCCTCGTAATGATGTGATGGATGGACAGGCCGCGTGTAATGAAGGTAAAGAAGGAAATAGGATAACGATCGTTGAAGAATATTGAAAAGTTGTTCGTAACTGGTAAAAAATAGCTAGATGAGAGACGGTCAAAACAGACAGCCAAGTAATATGAGATAAAGAAGACCACAAAGAAGAAGAAGAAGAAGAAGAAGAAGAAGAAGAAGAAGAAGAAGAAGAAGAAGAAGAAAAAGAAAAAATGAAAAAGAAAAGAAAAAAGAAAAAGAAAAGAAAAGAAAAAGAAAAAGAAAAGTAAAAAAGAAAGAAAAAGATGATGATTATGATGATGATGATGATGAGGATTATGAGGATGGTGATGATGAAGGAAGGCTATTTTTACCAGTTACGAACAACTCTTCAATATCCTTCAACGATCGTTATCATATTTCCTTTTTTACGTTCATTACACGCGGCCTGTACATCCATCACATCATTACGAGGAGGACACAAGGTCACCAGATAGTAATGAAGGCATCAGCAGTGCAAATGCAATGTTACAAATCCACATGCAAACACTAAAGACCAACGTCAGGAAAGCATTGAGGGAACACTTAACTATTAACACACACCTGCTTAGTGATCTGTACACAAGATTTTCTCGTAATATACAGCACATGAGCACATGAATAGCTAAATTTTGTTATTTGATATTAACAGAAAAAATATACAAGCAAAAATAAGGAATCAAATCATAATCTGTAAAAAAAAAAAAAAAAAGATATATATTTCAGGTTGATACCCGAGTTGAAATGGCCATTCACGTACTCCCTGGTAGTAACGATATCAGCTGTAAGCTGCCATGCATGAAGCCAACAACCGCCGTTACATAACGTAAAATGTTTTTAGCATGATTCAGCGATGTCCAGCACCTCGCCCCGGGCAAAATTTAATTATGTGGTATGTCAATTTTGGTCGTTAAAATTACGAAATTAGTTTAGTTTTCGCTGATGGTAAGCATCATGAGCAAAACCTTTTACATGTGAACGCTGAAATAGCATGTTCAGTTGATACATGAGGAAATATACCAAAAGATAGATACTTAGATGAATAGATACAGGTAATTATATATAACCAAGTGATTAAATAAATAAATAAATAAATAAATAAATAAAGCAGATGATATGTTTGAGAATAATTCACCTCATTTACGTTCCTCCATGACAGGTGCATCACACGATTCAGCGTGGTGGATACGCAACCAAGTAACAAATAGATTCTGTCATCCAAAATCGCCCGTCGAAAACACCACGACAGACGAGTGGCGCATTGCTGGCTGCATGTTAACTAACTCTTCTTTCTTTTAGCACACACACCCACCCACCAACCCACCCACCCACATTTCACCGGAAACAGAAAACTGACAGGGATCAACCGCCACCATCACACACATCCTTCCCTTCCTCTCACCAGAAAGCCGTGGAACCTCAGGGAGTCAGCATCTTCCCGCCAGCACTCAGTCACTTTACTAACACCACTTCTCACATTATGGAACTGAAGAAGCAGAAGCGTGATAGCCGAGGGAACAGAGGTCTAGGTATGCCCTTTCGATGTCCTTTTTTTTTTTCAATAGTGTACAAGTAAGCTTTATATCTGTTCTACGTTTCTATATGGAAATAGGTAAAAAAAAGAAAAAGCCAAAACGTGTGTGTGGAAATAGATTTTTTTTATGTAGGAAGATAAAAAAAAAAAAATAAATAAAAAAAAAAAAAAAAAAATATATATATATATATATATATATATATATATATATATATATATATATATATATATATATATATATATATATATATATATATATATATATATATATATATAAAACAATAGAAAACGTGAGTATGATCGTCACACTCAAGTAGTCAATATCTACCACTCGACGCCACTCGTTTGTCAATCTGCCATTCATCTATTCATCTGCTTTTATTTATTTATTTATTTATTTTTTTTTACGTATATATATTCTGTTTTGCAAGAGGCACACAGTTGTTCACCTATGTGAAGACTGTGTCATATTGTTAAGCAAATTAGGTAGTCTGTGTTCGGGAAGGTGTTAAAAAAAAAAAATCCAAACGATATTGCAGCAACTAAAATTACACTTTCCGAGCCGTTGACCTTAAAAAAAAATAAATAATAAAATAAATAAATAAATAAATAAAAAACACTCCTCGGTATATAGGATTGAAACTGGATTGCAACCGAGTTTATGTTCTGACAACAGGAATGCACAGCTCATTACTATCACAAAAAAAAAGATAAAACAGCACCAGATTTCAGAGAAAAGAGCAGGATCTAAATTTTATCGACTATGAGAATACTACATGTGTTGGGGAAAACCGTTAATTTCCTGCGCTACAGCATTACTTTAATTAATATATTGAAGTCTCTGCTACACGTTGCAATACATTGCAGTGCAACAGACGTGATATATAGTTATGGAATATATTTCTCGCAGTATTTTTGTTTGTAAGCTGTTCATTTTCTTACATTATTATTCTAATTAATACCAATATATTGTGGCCTTTTCTATAAATTAAGGGACACCACTATGCAACAAACTGAACCAAGTACAATAATATATATATATATATATATATATATATATATATATATATATATATATATATATATATATATATATATATATATATATATATATATATATATATATATATATATATATATATATATATATATATATATATATATATATATATATATATATATATATATTCCTCGTAGTTGTTTTTATTTTGGAAAACAATAAAAGAAAAAAGTCACCACGTTCCGGAGCCGATAACCCTCCGCCCTTTGTCAGTGGGAGTGACTCATCTAACAAGAGCGGGTTATTGCAGCAAACTTTTAGCTCCACCGTGAAACTGCTCTTCATCTTGTGTACACACGATTTATGCATAATTACTGACCATTTTAAAGAACAAAAAATGCTTTAGAGAGTGAACATACAACCATTCTTTTACTCTCTTTACTACAACTGCTCTTACTACTACAACTCCTGCTGCTACTGCTTCTACTACTACTACTACTATTACTACTACTACTATTAACCACTAGCAGTACTGAATACAACATAGGTAGTTCACTACTCTCGCCGGTATCTACATACTGACACTACTGGAGCTCCTGACCAAACAATAAACGACAAACACCCGACAATATAACGCGAAACACCACATGATAAGAATAATAATGTTCGTGTAGCGCCAGATATAGAGATACAGTGTGTGTGTGTGTGTGTGTGTGTGTGTGTGTGTGTGTGTGTGTGTGCATTTAGGTAAGCGCAGTAATCAATTCAGGATGAGCACTGGAAAATCAGAAAAAGCGCTGCAATTATGATCAGCTTGCCAAACGTATTTATGGATTGAGTGGCGACGTGAGGAGGAGACAAAAGCTGCAGACGGTTCGAGAACGGTTCGCGGATTTCGAAGACAAAGAGACAAATGAAGCGTGAGGCGTGTAAATGATGACACTTGAAAGGGAGAGGAGCTACAGACTATAAGTTGGACAGCCATAAGGAGAAGCCTCAGGATGTGAAGGAAAAACAAAAGGTAAGCGAGTGTAGAGTAAGAAAGACCAAAATAATTTAAATCACGTTGGTGGAAACAGATGAAAGGTAATGCGTAATTCCTTGCGGTGGGTATGAAGGGCGAGAAATGAAGAGACAGAAGTGGCGTGAAATTTGTACAAGTGGTAAGTCAGTGAAGTGAGGATGAAACTGAAGGTGGGAAAAAATGTTACGTATATCTGAAATATTATGAGGTTAGTTGTGATATGGGAAAGGATTTACATACAGGACAAATTTAGTAATGAGTTCAGTATTTCTTGTTATTATTTAATTTACCATTACTGTTTATTATTATTATTATTATTATTATTATTATTATTATTATTATTATTATTATTACTATTATTATTATTACCACAATCTTCATCATCATCACGCAATACAATAATTTTCATCTGTATCTGATTAATAACCTCAAGTGAACAGAGAACCGGTGATCTTGTTCGAGGTGGTAATGACAGAAAATGACAGGAGGAGATAAAGGTGAAGATTACGCGTGAGGGCGATAACACACCACCACATGTAATGACGAAGCAGTTATTAACAATGTATTGCACTGCACCACGGTATGTAAATGAAATGAATCTCACTCTTTTATCTTTACCGAGAGAAAATACAACCCTTTGCTGATACTGGCAGCGCAATTCTGAACTAATCTCCAAGCAGTGGAAAGCAGCGAGATTGGCACTTTTGACTCCTTTTTTTAAAGAACGATAATTGTAATATCTGGCCTGCCTCCAACATTTTTTTTTTTCAAACATTTTATTCAAAGGACGAAAACGCGCTGGCGATTTTTCCAATCTAGAAAACATATGCTATAATTTGTTTTTCTATTGCCCCGTCTCTTCGCTATGCACACCTCCATCTCTCTCTCTCTCTCTCTCTCTCTCTCTCTCTCTCTCTCTCTCTCTCTCTCTCTCTCTCTCTCTCTCATACTTCACAGGTGGAGTCAGTTCTTACCCCTTTCACTGCTACACAGTTTTCTCCTTTAATATCTGTAACTTTTTTTTTTTACATTATTTTTCTGCTTAGCTCTTGTAAATATTTCTGCAGAGTAAAAAGACAAGATTCACCTTCTGTTTTTCCCTCTTTTCTCTCCTGTCTCCATGCAAACAGTTTTTAAAGTGCCAGGAAAGTTAAGGAAGGACGACCATAGCAGTGAAAGGGTCAAAACACGAGTAACGTTCACAGAGTCTCATAGTTAAGTACGAATGACATAAAACTTAAATAATGATGAATGTAGCGAAGCTTGTCTTGTTGTAAATGACGCCTTGGCGAATATTTTTAGGCCTAAAGAAAGTGAATATAAATTAGACGGAGCGTGGCTAGGAACATCTTTTAACACATTACGAGTATGGTTAGGTTAAGTTCTGTGTCAGTTTGGTTGCAGGGGAGGTTTTTTCACTATGACAAATACAACCCACCCAAATACGACCCAACTTATTGCCTTGCCACGTCAAGGATGAAGGCCGCACACTTATTTCCACGCCCCTGTCAGGACTTCAACACCCACACACTTATTGTGACAACTTCTGGCCAAATAAGAAGAGAGAGAGAGAGAGAGAGAGAGAGAGAGAGAGAGAGAGAGAGAGAGAGAGAGAGAGAGAGAGAGAGAGAGAGAGAGAGAGAGAACGTGATATTTAAGTGCATACAGATTTCCGGTCAAGGATGAGAGCAAGAAATCGAAGTCCCCTAACGTCAATCCAACGCCACTGCCTGAACTGCAACGTCCACACCTGAATTCCACGAACCACAACCCTATGCTCATGCGCCCCGACACGCCCTATTTTGCTTCCTCTGCCAACATTAGCAAGTCAATGAGAAAATATCCCAGCAAAGCAAAACTTCTCGTGAATAGCTGCCGTATTCCATCTCCGCGGCATCAGCTCAGCAACGGAGCAGGTCAGTGGTTTTGCTTCCTTACAAAAATATTAAAGCAGTCTCGTGAGTCACGTGACCAAAGGTTAAACATTATAAAACGTAACACTCACCAAATACCTCCAGATGAAAGCAGCGAAGAATCCATTTGTTCTGAAAAGTATGAAATGTTA
>NC_087165.1:15876011-15891011 GCF_035594125.1 Scylla paramamosain | reverse complement strand
GTGTGTGTGTGTGTGTGTGTGTGAGAGAGAGAGAGAGAGAGAGAGAGAGAGAGAGAGAGAGAGAGAGAGAGAGAGAGAGAGAGAGAGAGAGAGAGAGAGAGAGAGAGAGAGAGAGAGCAGTTTATAATTATAAAACGAAAACAGTTTCTGCAAAGACAACGATCATGTATAAATTTTGGCACAGTACCATGATTCTAGATTTCAAACGTGAGCAAACATATGTACTTAAATCTCGATACATAAAGAACAATGGAATGTTGTACTCCTAAAGGGTGGCCCTCCCTTATAAAAATGTAATGAACAAGTAGAAAGGCTACATTACTACATATATATAACTAAATAATAACCTTAGTAGTAATAAACATTCAGTACTATTTAAGCTCTTGCTACAGTTCTATAGGGGAATGTTTATTTTTTTGCTTAAAAATTGGTTTATAACATAACAACATAAGATTTTATTCAGTGTCTCTCATCCTCTCTCAATATTTGCACACATGTCTGCGATATGTCCCTGGCCCCGCCCACCTCTCTCTCTCTCTCTCTCTCTCTCTCTCTCTCTCTCTCTCTCTCTCTCTCTCTCTCTCTCTCTTACGAATATATATAAACTTTACTGTATCCCTAACTTAACTACTTTACGTCTGGCCGCAGACTCAGTTACTGCCTGATAAACATACGATATCAATGAATGTAGGTGTCTTTTCCTGACGGCTGAACAATTTTCCATATCTTTTTCCCAATTCTTGAATGCAAACCTCCTTTTGGTTTGGGTCTCTCTTTCGGGATAAGTTTTACACAAACTATCCGGTCCATTCAGCTGGCCATCACGTGCCGTTACAGTTAAATACAGAGTGGTTGTTGCGCACATAGCATAAAGAATTGTCGTTGCACTTCCTTACATTTCATCTCGTTGTCTTAGTGAGCTGTGCTTCAAAAGATGGCGCACTAAACGAACGATCACGTTCAAATGTACGTGTGTGTGTGTGTGTGTGTGTGTGTGTGTGTGTGTTTTACTAAATTGCCTCGTGATGAAATTAATGTAAAAATGCCGCTCCTCCTCACGAAATTAAAGGAATTGGTAACCACACGATTTCTTGCTAATCTGATAGTTAGGATACCTGAGCGAATTACTTTCTTCATTGCTTCAGTCAATACTACATACAAAAAGTTTTAAGACCGGAGAAACTCATTGGAGAAGTACGAGGATAAATAGGCACATACATGATGAATATGATTTATTAATCTAAACATAACAGTTTACACTTGCAAGGCGAGAAGCAGAGTTATAATCATTGCTTAATATAAACGCCAATATAGCAGACCGAGTAAGATGCGTCTTCTCGCATTGAAAATATCATGGTGACAGTGACTTATAAGATACACACCTAGATAGTACATAAATCTGAATATCCTGTAAGTAAAATAGAACTTCTATTGCCAGATGGAGTTAAGAGAACTTCAGATTTTTCATCAAAAAGTTTGGTTTTTCTTCTCCACAATAAAGAATGGCGAGGAGAGGCAAAGTATAAATATGAAGTAAATGTTAATTAAATTAAGTGAAACATTAAGGATTTTTGATGAATAATTTCAAGGAATTAGTCTTGGAAAAGTTATCACACACACACACACACACACACACACACACACACACACACACACACACACACACAGACACACACAGTCTCTCTAATTCCCTGCGCTTCTTCACTCTTATTGCATTTCTTGAGAGAGAGAGAGAGAGAGAGAGAGAGAGAGAGAGAGAGAGAGAGAGAGAGAGAGAGAGAGAGAGAGAGAGAGAGAGAGAGAGAGAATTTGTATATACCATTCCTGCACGGACTCAACAGTTCTAAGTCATGGTGTGGACGAAATGCGGTCGTTCCTTCTTTCTCCCTAAGCCTCCAAAGGGATACGAGTGTATGCCGGAGAGAAGTATTACGCAGGCGACTCCGTGACTCACAGTGGCGCCATCAGCTTTTCGAATAGCAACCCTGAAAAGACGTCTCTGCCCTCCCACTCAGCTACTCTTCTTCAGGCCTCACATCACCTTGCCCTGCGCCCTCTATCACCAGCTGGCCTGCCATAAGCCGCCCCACCATGTGGTCATAGCCTTCAATTTCGCCTCAAACTACCTCCTTCCAACGCATCATTGGCCCACAACCTTCGTCCAGATGAATTAATCTACCCGCCGCTCGCTGCCTCAGCACAAATACATCTGCCAGAAAATATACACCCTCGCCAAGAAGGTACAACGTCACTGGGACGGGAGGGAGAGATGGAGCGCTACACTTGTTAAAGATGACATGATTCCTCTGCATGTTAAGGACACAATGATTGAGAATTTTTTTAGTTAAGGACACAATGATAGAGAATTTTTTTTAGCAATTGATTGTGATTATGGTGAAGGAAGAAGAAAAAAGAAAAAAAAAAGATAAGTGAAAAGATGATGATGATGATGATGATGTAAAAAGAAAAGACAACAACAACAACAACAACAACAACAACAACAACAAACAAAAACAACAAAAAAAAACAACATCGCCAAATCAACAACAGCAAAAAATCAAAAGCGTTCGTACCGGAAAATGAAAGGACAGCATTTCCAAAGTCAATTATCAAGAGTTTGGAAGCATCTCGCATTCTGACATCTCGTTTTGAAGGCGAGGAAGTTGCGAAAATGCCGAGAGGAAAAAAAAAAAATAAAAAGACAAGCACCGGCATCAGTTTTCTGGTACGCGATATGCACAATCGGGGAACTTGTCGTTTGGTTTTGGAACTGATTCCTTAATATTTCCCTTCCTTCCCTGCATATTCCATTGTTGTTGTTGCTATTATTATTATTATTATTATTATTATTATTATGATGATGATGATGATGATGATGATGATGATGATGATGATGATGATGATGGAAGCATGGCAGGATAAGTATTGATGAACAGCAAAGAAAAAATCTAAAACAAGAGATCAGAATTGATATCTACAGTCTAGTTCCATTTTCAGAGCTTCCTTCCTTGTCTTAATTTCCCCATGCTATTGATCTATATTATTTTTGCTATTGTTATTATCATTTTTATCATCACTATTACTATTGTCATTATTATCATCATTTCTCATTATCGTCACCTTTGATATTACCAGTAGTAGTACGACGACATCGAACACAAACTTAAGGATCTTCAGTGGCCATGTAAGGCTTTCAGATTCTCCAATAACAACCATTGTTTCTCTTCATTTACCTTACTAAGTTGTGCCAGAAAAGCAGATCGTCAATAGTTCTCAGAAAATGCTGCTTCTAAGTACTAGTAATCATAACAGCGCTAACTAGTATCGCTAGTTTTGGTAACAGTGGTTCGCTGATTGCTACCTCCTTTGTGTCGTGGCGTGGTGTTGCGCGGAATGGCCGACCTTGTCCTAAATAAATATTTAAGCCACCACCTGAACAAGTAAACTAATAAACACGGCAACAGACCAAATACTCATCAACCACGTGCGAAAACATGCTCACATTTTTACACTTCCGTAAACAATCGAACTGCCAATAGAAGACAAAATGTACGTAACTCAACAACAACTAAGTATGTTATTTTCGTATTTTCACCGTGTTTTCCCATAATAATCCTCAAAGGTTAAACGCCTTTCTCTGTCCCACTAGAGCACGCCTTCTGCCGCTCAACAAAACATGCCCTTTGGAGCGGAGTCTCATTTTCGTATCTAAACAGAAGCTCACGAAACATACACAACTCTACAAGTATATATCTGACCTACTTTCTTATCAGCACAAATGAAGCTTCTTTGAAATATTGAAATGCAGTTTTAAATCGGTTCCCCACCCCCTCTCTTTGTCCATCACCTTCCCTTGTGCGAGGAGTTGGTGGTGGTGATGGTGTTAACTGGCCCGTCAATAGCGGATGCCAGTGGAAGGCAAGAGCCAGGGCCGGTAGGCACAGCGCCGCGTCTCGCCGGTGTATCGCCGCCTCGTGGGCAGGACGTATGAAGCCATTATTGGATGTGATTGGATATTGGCGTTTCCTGATGATTCACTCAGAAGAAACATAAAAAATGGTGCAGGGAAGCGGTGGGCTGTTGAAGCACTTTTTCTCTTGGGTAGCTTGTTTCTCTCTCTCTCTCTCTCTCTCTCTCTCTCTCTCTCTCTCTCTCTAAGTTATCTTTTTACTGCTGCTTTCTTCAGTCAGAATCCGTAGTAATGCAGGAGTTGGAATCGTGGTGAATCCGATGTTGATCTGCATATTAAGTATAACGAAAGATGAGGGGTGGTGGTGGATGTGGCTGTTATTACGTGATAGTGGTTCCAGAAATCACTATGTAATTGTGAATGAGAACTGAGCTGCGACGATGGAGTAAGATAATTATGTTGGTCGCAGTAATGGTTGCACAGACGAGGACAAGAAAAGGACATGTGACGATAATGGATGGAGTAGGATACGTGACAGTGGTAGAACAAACTAGTGGTAGTGGTGGTTGTGCTTTAGTTATAAGGAGGGAGAGAGGTGGGGCGCTCATAACGATGGGATGATGGTAGCTATAGTGTTGATGACTTGGGGTGGTGGAGGATCACGGGCGCGCAGTGTTGTGAGGTCTGGTGTAGGGGGAATGAGTCCGGGTGGTGGTGTGATGGTGGTGGTGGTGATATGTGGTAGTGATATGTGATGGCAAGACGCAATTATTACACACACACACACACACACACGTCGATGGCAACTACGAAGGAAAAAAAACTAAAAAGTACAACTTGTATCGAAATGTACTGGTTTCCGCCGCCCAGTCGTAGGCACCGAGTCGGAACTCTCAAACAATAGCTTCGTCACCGCCACCGTGAGTCGGTTCGTTTGGTTCAGCGGTAGCGGTTGTCCCACGGGAGGGTGAACCGAATTCCTGGGTACGATTGCTGCAGTGGACGTGAGCCACCGGACGCGGCTGTTGACGTGTGACATTACACTGGACTACATTTCTCTGCTTGAGATTATTGATCTCATAGCAGCTTACATGATGGGTGCTTATACGTGAAATACATCAGTTAAATAGCGGCAGTGTATGATGGAATGACTTTACGGTAAAAATTTACAATAATTCCTTGTCACGTAACTCCTCCCCCTTCCCCCAACAAGAAGGGGGACTTGAGGGCTTTAGGGTGAGGGAGGCCAAATTTTGGCCCTCATAAAAAGTCTAAAAATGAGACACCATATTTTGAAAACAGAAAATTTCTAGCCTATCCCCTCTGGATCCCCCACATTAAGGATACTAATCTAACCTAACATTACCTAACCGGTGAGGTTTCGGCCCCAATACGGGGAAGGAAGCTGTCTAAAACTTCTACAGATGTACACTACATACACTACAGTAAGTATTCTCTATCATCGTCTCAGTGTTCAACGGCAAGGTAAAAAAGGAATTATCGTAAACATTAGCTTGCAGTCTTTACTACTTGCACAGCAACAACTACAGCTCCGCCACTCACCTCACCTCGCCAGTGTCGACGTCCCTCAAGGCAGCCACAACAACAGCGGATGAAGCACAAGCTGAACTCAGGACAGGAATGGTACCAACAGGATGCTAGGCCAAATGACGCCTGGGCTTGTTAGTCAATGTGAAGTAAAGCAGGAAGCAGGCGCTTCCTACTTTACTTTGTGAAGTAAAGCAGGAAGCAGGCGCTTCCTACTTTACTTCACATTGCTCCCACCGCCACACAGGCAAGTGATAACCACCAGCACACGACATGAACAAACGCGGCACACGAATGAACGCAGTTCACGACAACACGCTCCAGGTTATCACTCAGTTCAGGTCTCTGGGACATGTACTGTGCCCGGCACGGAGACTGACTACACAGGGATACCAACATTTCTGGATAGTATCAACACGTGTGGCAGCCATGGAGATGAGACAGGAGGCCTCAGAAAGACTGAAGCCGATGAAGCTGCATCTGGCCATAATGGAGCTCGCAGTTCCCTGCGCTGATGGTATTGTACCCACAGACTTGACATCGCCCTTGATTACCACGCCTCGCCTCACGTTCACTGTGAGGTCCATAATGATATGATGGACATAACGAGCAGTAACTGCTTAGCACTGGTCAATACCAATACCAATTAATTACGGTGGCGACAAAGTGGAGCAGGTTTCAATGAAGATTATGAACATTTCTGTTTTTAGAGGCGGAGCTGCACATAATGAAATGGAACTATATTCAGACAATGAAGCCGAAAATAATTACTCTGATATACCTGCTGCTTGCTTTCTCTATAAGGAATCAAATATAATTGTCTTCTCCTCCGTCATGAATAGCTTAGAAAAATACCTTTACATTACGAAACATGTACAAAGTTGACCTTATCAGGTGCTAGTAAAAACGCTTCATTCTCATCAGCCTGAAAACCACAAAGACTGATGTATTTGAGGTACTAATTCAAGGTAAAAACAATGTTCTACACAAAAGACCCACATTTTCTTTGAGGATGAATTTTCGCAATCCTGAAAGTACAGTTTTTATTAAATGATTAATTTTGATCAGTTAGTTAAATCCGATGGCGAAAATCTGTTTGTTTGTTTGTATGTGTGTGTGCGTGTCTGTGTGTGTGTGTGTGTGTGTGTGTGTGTGTGTGTGTGTGTGTGTGTGTGTGTGTGTGTGTGTGTGTTCTTATGATGATTCCAATCTTTTATATATTAACATAAATATTATAATTTTCTACCTTCTATTACTTTATCTTATGTGATCTGATATAATACAGTAGTGCAAATATCCACGGAGACCATATAAGGCCTTGTGGCCTGATGTGAAGGGTGGTAATTGGCGGCGGAATCTAACCAGCACTGCGGGTGACACGTGTCGGGCTGTCCAGCTTCACCTGCCAGCGAAGGATAACCGGACGCGGCATCCCCTCCTGTCCTGCCTCCATGATTGCACGGGGGAACCTGCAATGTGGGCTGACTTCTTGAATATTCTGGAAATTGTTGCAATAACTAGAAATGTTGAATGTAAATGAACAGTAAGAATTGCTTTCATGGTAACATACTACTTACTGTTATGTGTAGCAAGCAAACAGTAGACGACAGTGATCTGGTAAGCAAAAACCTTCGAGTTGATGTTAACACCATGAAGCAGATAATAAGTAACCAAGACGGCACTAGATATCACCACCACCACCACGCCAACCGCTATAGCGGATTGTGTTCCATGAATAACAGACCGTTACTTTTTCATCATCGCTACTGTTGCAAGTATATGATTTGTAGTAATATGTTAACATCTCCAAAATAAAGCGTTTGACAAAAGACGTGTCATTCAGACCCTGACACACGTACAGACTCACCATAACAAATCATGCACGAATTGCTGATCAAGGGCGCAGTTTTTTTTTTTTTTTTTTTATGTGAGCGCCAAGAATCTATTAACTAACAACTATGCAAGTATTGAACAATTTCTTATGTTATATTTTTTACACGTTATTAGACTTCAAGATTGACCAGAAATTTTACGAATACTCGTATATACCACTACACAATTAAATTTAATTAAATTTTACTTTATTATATTTTGTTATACCTCCCTTATTAAGATACTTTCTTTGCCTCCAGACGCAGGTCGCGCATGAACAGAGAATACTTATTGCGTCTAAATCTATACAGTCTATATAGTGTCCATCTTTAAGAATGGAAATAAAAACTTAACGTCGAATTATAGATCTGTCAGCCTAACTTCAATTGAAGGTAAAATAATGGACTCAGTAATTGCGAGGAACTTTTGGGATCATTTACAAAAGCGTAATTTGATAAATCAATCACAGCATGGCTTCACGATGGGGAAGTCTTGCCTTACAAACTTGTTGACTTTTATACTAAAGTTTATCAGGTGTTCGACAAGGTATCCCATCAAAGGGTCTTGAGAAAGGTTAGGGCGCATGGGATAGATGAGGTATTGGGCTGGATAAGGTCATGGTTAAGCGACAGGCGATAAAGTTGTAATTAATAACTATCAATCTGAGTGGGATTAAGTAATTATTGGGGTGCCACTGGAATAAGTTTTATGGTTATTATTATTTCTAATATTGACTGATTGAATATCTAGATAGTAGAATTACTAGTGATGTTAGTAAATTTTCAGACAATACGAAAATAGGTACATTAATCTGGTCAGATTCAGATGCCATCGCCTTGCAGGCAGGCCCGGATGGGATGAAGAAATGGATAGACAGAGGGTAAATGTAGTGACATAAACAAAATTCTCAGGATCGGTAATCAGGATGAAAAAATAAATAAATAAATAAATAATAATAATAATAATAATAATAATAATAATAATAATAATAATAATAAATAAAAATAAAGATAAATAAATAAGTAAATAAATAAATAAATAAGTAAATAAAATAAGTTCAATCTTGAAAAAGTTCGATTTAAGAAAGAGATAGAAAGGAATTGGTTCTCAAATTGAGTGGTAGATGAACGGAACTGACTCGGTAATCAAGTTCTTAATGTTGAGTCACCGGGAACCTTTTAAAAAAAATTAGACAAATTTGTGGCTCAGGATAATAGGTGGAAGTAAGTAGGTATGTTTCATACAGGGACTACCACGTGTAGGCCTGATGGCTTCTTGCAGCTTCCCTTATTTTCTTATGTTCTTATAGATAATGAAAAATAAAAAATTAACAACTGCAACTGAAAGCATAAATGCATCATGATTCTGCAATGTCACTTTCAGAGGAGGTGTTCCTGTCTACGCGAAGCAACATCATGAGAAGTGACGCGAATCAATCTGTCTCCTCTCCAGACACACCACCCTGCCGGAGCTGCCGCTGTCTGCTGGGCGTCAGTTAATTAAGCCCGGCTCACACAGGCACGACAGACTGGTGACTGCAGTACTCCTCTTATGCATAATCGGTCGAACAGGATTGACTCCAAGAGAAGTACGTCAACGTTATGTGCCAAGCTTCCTACGAATGCACTACAATAAGAATGGACCGATACTGGGCTTCTGACTTGTCGGGTGTATAGTCATTTCAAACGTATTCAGTACTGCAGTGAGTGCAGACGATTATCCCAGAGGATACAAGAGTACACTTCGACGACACTAGGCTAGAAGGACGTGTGAAAGCGTAACAATAAGAACTTTTTTTTTGTGAGTGCCTGAACTGAAATTTAGGGATGAATGTCGGCCTTCAAGCAATATCCTCTGATAATGCTCAGAAGCGAATATGATGAGCGAACAAGAAACTGTCATAATAATGAAGAACTTTCTGATGGTAGCCCTACTTAATAGCTCACGAGGAGATTAAAAATGAGAGAAAAAAAAACAGGCAGGTGTCTTTTCACAATAACCTTTAGCTGATAATATCCGTGTGGTGCAAAACATGAAATGAAGGCCGAGTTCTGAGGTGAAAAACAGCTTTATTGCTCCTATATATCAAACTTCTCCTCCTCCTCCTCCCTCCTCTCTTCACCCTCTTGGTCGTTCCTCACCCCCTTACTCCCACTCTCCAACAGGCGAGTGTCTTTGCTTCCTGCCTCTCTATTCTACCCACACGTCCTCACCCAGTCTTAATCTCCGCTGTTCGACTCTCTCTCTCTCTCTCTCTCTCTCTCTCTCTCTCTCTCTCTCTCTCTCTCTCTGCTTTCGTCAGATTTCATATTTTCCCTTCAAGCTCGACTTCCCTCCCCGACTAGGCGCGGAGAAAAAGAGGCGATGCGTGGCGTGTGTAGTGGATGTCTTACTTGCTCCACGTCCCCCTCCACCTTGCCACCCCAGCCTCCACTGCCTCCTTGCCGACGTGTCTCTCAACTGGGGAGCAAGGGAAGTCTAATAAATCTCTAAGAACAGTAACGCCTCACCATTTTACGCGGGACATGATATTACTTGCGTTAATATATATTGGTCATTAAAGTCGTGTAGGCTGTTTTCCGAACCAATTTGGGTTTTAGATGCAATAAAGAGAAAGGAAAGATTTGGTAATAATCATAATAGAAAGCCAATGACTATACGTTGTAGAATATCTTGATGAACAATGATATAAACTGTTATGGATTCTAAATAAAGTACCAACTGTTAATATAGTGGTGAGTTAATGAAATAGCTATCAGTGATGATAATGAGGCAAAGCAGCAAATCAAGCAAACACGTGATTATCATAATTTTAATCATCAATAAATTTTCCTCAGCGCAAGACATTAATGATCACACTCATAAAACTGAAAAAAAAAGGAAAACAAAATTATACTGAACTGAAAGAAGTCGTATCAAGTTCTGGAAACCTTTATATTCTGTTTTTCTTTTAATTCCCACGCAATTATTAAATCGATGAAGAAAATAAAAGATATATGAATAAACAGATTCCTGGTTATTAATTGAGACGCACTGAAAACACTAAAAATTCATTTATATCTTTATTGGACGATTTGCAAATTCCATTACTTTACTAATGGATTATTTTTTATTTATTTATTCTTTTTTTTTCTTTTTTGCATTGAAGTAATTATAAAGTAGTATGGCTCATCTGCGGGCGGTGATTAGCAATATTTTTCCTAACAAATTCAAGTTGCATGAGTCTATCAAAAAAACTAGAAATAAGATTATAATCTGTTTTATTCTCCGCCAAAAGAGCATGGCTTCGCATCACGAGTATATTGGTGTGTGTTGATGTTCAATCTATCAAAGCTATACACACATATACTACACGGAGCTTAAGGTTAACAATATCAAATTCACGAAGTCTAAGCTTAATACACACTTTGTTGGATCTTCTTCGTCATATGATGCTTCTTCCTGTGATGGTCGTGGTGCTGCGGCTTCTTCTTCCTATGAAGGTGGCGCTGTTACTGCCTCTTCTTCGTTTGATGGTGCTGGTGCTGCTGCTGCTGCTTCCTTTTCGTCTGATTGTGGTGGTGGTGCTGCATCTTCCTCTTCTGTTTTTTTTTTTTTTTTTACCTCTGTTGGTGGTGGTGGTGGTGGTGGTGGTGTTTTTTTTTTTCTTCTTCCTCTGATAGGGGTGGTGCTGCTTTTTCTTCCTCTAATGATGGCGATGAAACACCAAAGCTATCCGCATACAGGCTTACACATAGATTAACTCATACTCGAAAAACTTCCTGCGTATTCACTAGATATACACAGATTGATACTTTGCTTAAGGTATACAAGAAAAGCTTATTGTGTTCATCTCCACGAAAAGACTGCTGTTATTTTGTAAGTTTACTCAATTCATCAAACGATGTAACACATATAGGAAACGTTTGCCATGTATTCCATCATTGTATACAAAGTTTATCGTGTCCTTTACCAGCGTGTATAGAAAACGTTCCTTGTTTGCTCCGTCAACGAGCACAACAAAGGTCGTCTATTTATTGTGTTTACTCCCACTTTATATGAATTACCACATATGACGGCAGAATCGGCTTTGGTATTTCCTTCATCGATAAACACAAAGTCACTTCCATTAAAAAAAAAACGAAGGTAGGTCAGGGAATACTGAGGAGTGAGAAAATATTGCCAAAAATAGGCAAAAATTTAGAGGTATCACGAAGAATGTTATCAATTTTCCCATTATAATTTGATTTGTTATGCAACAACACACGTTACCTTTACCTGGTGTAGTATTCTTTCAACAAATCAGGTTATAAACATAAAATTCATAATATTCTTACTGATGCTTCTATATTTTCTCCTATTCTTGACAGTATTTTCCCACATATTTTAAAGTATGAAGATAAAATTAACAGATTCTTAAGAAAACACTGTCGATGAGTTTCGAGGAGAGTTTTTGTTCGATTATTACATCACACGCCGCACTACGGAGTCTACTCGTACTGGGACACTTTGGCCACCTTCGTACATGACAAACGATTCGAATTTGAGGAGATTCTGAGACGGGAGGATAAAAAATACGTGGAATGAAAAATGCTTAAAACAAAACTTTCTGTTCTTATTCTTTTTCTATTTCATTCATACAAATGGCTGTCGTTCTCAAATCCCGTGTGTGGAGAGGGATATCCCAAGAAAAAAATGAACGATTATAACTTGAAAGCTAATAAAAATATTTATAAAATTACCAATTAAAAATATCAGAAATAGCATTTTATACATTCGAGTACACACACATTTCGCTCAACTTATGCGGGACTGTTCTTTTTTTATTTTACTTTACAATTTCAAACATTTTTAGTATATATATATATATATATATATATATATATATATATATATATATATATATATATATATATATATATATATATATATATATATATATATATATATATATATATATATATATATATATATATATATATATATATATATATATATATATATATATATATATATATATATATCATTACAACTATGGAGAAAAGTTTAGATATGTAAAGAAAGTGATGAACATAGCAAGTAGGAGCATTTCACACCTAACACATCACTGTTAGAACTAATATCCGTGCGTGGTGAAGAAGAAGAAGAAGAAGAAGAAGAAGAAGAAGAAGAAGAAGAAGAAGAAGAAGAAGAAGAAAGTGAAAATAAAAACAAGAGCATAAAACATGAACAAAAAAGAATGACAATGATAACAATAACAGGAACAACACAACAAAAACAAAAATAATAATAGTAACAAAAGCATCAACACCAACAACAGCAAGGCACAGTGTGGTGCGGTGAAGAATAGTCTTCCCTCCCCTCGAGGCTGCAGGCTAAGGAGTGAGGAAATGCTTCTAAATGTGAATTACATGTATGCGCCTCGTGTGGCGCTCCTCATTTATAAGGAATGTTAATCTGCGCTCTCTCTCTCTCTCTCTCTCTCTCTCTCTCTCTCTCTCTCTCTCTCTCTCTCTCTCTCTCTCTCTCTCTCTCTCTCTCACACACACACACACACACACACACACACACACACACACACACACACACACATAGCCTCTAGGCTTACACGTAGCAATCCCTGTTTGAAACATGCCTACCAATATCCATCTATTTATCTATTTATCTGACGCCTCGCTCCCTCAGGGACTGTTCCCACCGGACTGGCCTCAGCAGAGGAGCCTCCACCTCTCCATATCTAACATTTCTTTCTCGTCTGTTCAGGAGCCTTACCTCTTCTAACACCACCATTATAAGTATCATCATCATCAGCATATTACTTCTACTACAACTGCTTCCAATAATAATAATAATAATAATAATAATAATAATAATAATAATAATAATAATAATAATAATGTGATTGCTATTATGCAAAACTCACAGCAAATATTCCTTTGATATTATACACTAAATCTTGTCAGCAATCTGTGAAAAGAATAACAGGAAGTGGAATACAGACGCCCTCCACAGACCACAATCAAGTCTAAACACACACTTTTCTCATCTTCTCTGGCAATTATTACTCCGTGAGCCGAAGCTTTCCTGACGCCACTTTTGATGTCTTCGCTCCTGCATTCCTTATTTTCTTTTCATCAAACTTTCCTACTCTGTTCAATGCTCTTATTCATTTTCCATCGATATTTCCCAAATAACTTTTGTTTCTCCTGACCTGCTTCTCTGTAAAGGTTCGCCTACTTCTCTTTATCCACAGGACCTTACTAATCACATCGAACTACAGTCCTTAAGCATATGACTTTCAGAATATACACTTACTCGTATTTCGTTAAATGATATCTCACTGACATGCAACATTTCTACATGCTCTCTCTCTCTCTCTCTCTCTCTCTCTCTCTCTCTCTCTCTCTCTCTCTCTCTCTCTCTCTCTCTCTCTCTCTCTCTCTCTCTCTCTCTCTCTCTCTCTCTCTCTCTCTCTCCAAACTCCTTTCAAACTCCTGAAACCCTATGATCCCCCCTCTCACCGTACGACTCAACTTCAGCTCCACGGACGTCCCTACACCCTAAAAAGGAAACTTTACCTGCTGTTCCCAAGTTTTCACCTTCCAAAAAGTACATCATCATCTTCCACACTACCACTACTAACCTGAGACTGCACCAATATCCATGTCCTATCTAGAATGAAGACTGTTTAATCGACAAACCAGAAATTCACACAAGATCCATATTTTCTAGTTCAAATGCACATAGTCCTTGTCCCTTATTCTTTAACCACAATGTTCACTTTTCCAGTCACTCAGTAATGATGTAAATAGTCATCACAGCGACATTACGCTCCCTCGTCATAATAGACTTTGATAAATATCTTTTCTTTCCTACTTGCCTAATTTCACACAGGGTTAAGTTTTCTAGGAACTTTTCTTTCATTTTGATCGCTTCTCACTGATCTTATACATATAGAATACACTAACGTACATCCCTTGCAACACATTATCTTACATTTCTCTTAATCTCATCATATGTGTATTTCAAATGTAAATATATTCCATATATTTCTCAGTGTAGCTCCTTACATATAAAATATTTGACTCCCACTTTCATTATGGGGCAGAGCATGGCATAATTCTCAGCAGCAGACTCATCACTTTTGCTTGCTCTTTTGTGCCCACACAATTCTCGCCCAACACGTGTTTATTTCGAGATAACGGAAAACAGGTTAACAAGAAATAAATAAATAAAATAAATAAATAAATAAGATAAAATAAAATAAATAAAAAATAAATAAATAAATAAATAAAATCTGTGGAAAAAAAGCTGCAACAACGAGACATATTCTACTTTCTGGAGATAAAATGTTAGACCTAAAAGAGTTTCGGGATACACAAGGCAGCTTATGCCAATCTATTACCACCTCTCATCGTCATCAATAAATCTATATAACCTTCCCATAAACTTTTCTTTCATAGTATTTGCGTTGATTGCTTCACTACAACACCATTTTCAATAATATGTTACCCCATTAGTAAACCAATTTCTCTCTCTCTCTCTCTCTCTCTCTCTCTCTCTCTCTCTCTCTCTCTCTCTCTCTCTCTCTCTCTCTCTCTCTCTCTCTCTCTCTCTCTATATATATATATATATATATATATATAAGATCCTCGTCAGTACTTCCCTTTATAAGGTTCTTTTATCCACAT
>NC_087165.1:15853511-15873511 GCF_035594125.1 Scylla paramamosain | reverse complement strand
TGATGGTGGCGGCGGCGGTGGTGGTGGTGGTAACTTCATTCTTACCGCAAACTCATTCTCTCTACCATTTTCCGAGGACTTTTAAATGCAAGTCACCTCCAGGTTGCCTCCTATACAACAGTTTTAATTAGCTCCGGGAAAATTTAAATGATGAAAATTCTGTTCTCGTACAACACTGGACAACGTCCGACTCAGGCGAAACTATACGAAAGCACGTAAAGCTGTGTTTTTAAATAAGCATTCACAGGAAATAAAGGAAAACAATAGTTAAGGCAAAGGCCACTCTGATCATTTTTAATGTCAAACAGGACGCAAATATTTCACATTAGTGTTACTCCGTTTACTGCTAATGATTGTATGACACTTATAACTTTATTTCGGTAAATTATATAAATTTTAAATACCTAAACTGAGAATACAGATACCGAGGTTTTTGAACTATTTCAATTACTCTTTTTGCCGTCAATATTTCAAAATAACAGTATACTTTAAAACTGTACCAAACGTTTCTATTAAAAATGAGAAGCAGATAAATTAGCCAGAAAGGGTAAAATAAAATGCGCTTTTGTAAATTACCTTTCGGATTTTTGTCCTTTGTGGCATCATTTTCCTTTCAGCTGTAATACTGGTTTCTTCCCATCCTTTTGCCACCTAAGTGTCTAACTAATGAGATTAACACTGCAAGCTTTCCCACATGACCGAAGATACTGATTTGGGTTTCCTTATCGTACTTTACTGCAGTAAGTGCCGCACGCAACTGCCTGACAGAAGCATCTGGTCGCTGGGAACTGGATTCACATTAATCTCGGGCCCCAGTGCACACCAAAAGAAGATAAATTTCAACAGCTGCACAAGTGGCGCTCGCGAGTATCCACTAGTGTCAATGAATCGAGTGAGAAATACATGCAAGGTGAAAGGTATTAATATCAGTATGAAAAACATGTTTGATAGTCGCTAACGTGTAAGCTTTTAGCGTGTACTGGTTCCCTTAGCCATTTTATTTATTTTTTTTTTTTACTTTTTTTAGACTGTGAGGAATGGATATATTAAGATGATTGGCAGTGATATGAGTGTAAAAAGCTGGTATGGCTTATAAGCATGTAAACTTTTTTCTCTTGCAATTCTCTCTCTCTCTCTCTCTCTCTCTCTCTCTCTCTCTCTCTCTCTCTCTCTCTCTCTCTCTCTCTCTCTCTCTCTCTCTCTCTCTCTCTCTCTCTCTCTCTCTCTCTCTCTCTCTCTCTCTCTCTCTCTCTCTCTCTCTCTCTCTCTCTCTCTCTCTCTCTCTCTCTCTCTCTCTCTTACTTTTTTTCCAAGACACTATAAATACATCGTACATCTATTAAAGAGCTGCGACACAAGCAACCAAGTAATTCATAACTTTCGCCATTTCCTGAGCCGCGTCGTACGGTTGAGTCTTTGAGGGTGGGAATCTCTTTGTTTTGCAATTTCGTGATTCGTACTTTTTAACATTTATACCATCCCAAGTGACAATTGCTTACTGCAGTGACAAATGTTACCCACCACACGTCATAAAATCTTTAAAAACTGTCATTACCTATTTATCTATTTATCCATATATATATATATATATATATATATATATATATATATATATATATATATATATATATATATATATATATATATATATATATATATATATATATATATATATATATATATATATATATATATATATATATATATATATATATATATATATATATATATATATATATATATATATATATATATATATATATATATATATATATATATATATATATATATATATATATATATATATATATATATATATATATATATACCCACCTCTTACGCTTTGAATTTATATAATGATAATCAGGTTTGTCACTTCCTATAACATCTTTGTAAGAAATATCTTTTAATAAATTAAATTCAATAACAACATGTCTTCATATTTCGTTATTATTGCTAAAATCAAAGTTTTCTAATAACTATGATTTAATTTCAAACACAAAAAATATTCTCACACCTTCATTACTGACAGAACACCTTTATACTTCAAAATAGATACATAAATAAATTTAATGTATTCACAACATTATATACTTTCTGGTCTCTTTTGATAAAAAAAAACTCATTTTTTCATTCTGGTTTTATATCAAACAAAATTCAACCAACACCGTTGAGAGAAAATAGCTTTATACCTCAAAAAATATAATGCCCTCACATCAAATTCAAACGATTACTTTCTGTTAGTATTGTCAAATAACGTTTTATTACGCTTATTTCTTGTCCAACACATGTATCTTACTTATTGAGGGAATCACCGCCACCGCCGCCTGCACTATTTACGGGTCGTGCAAGGGAGACAGATGTCACACGCACCCTCCGGTGTATACAATAGCAAAGAGGACTCAGCCGCCTTACCTTCACCCTTACATACATGCATGGAGCAAGACCCCTCCCTCCACGCCAGTCAGCCCGCCCGATGCCTCCACCCCGTGCTTGACAGTAGCCGAGCCTCCAGGATTTAAAGAGCAACATCATTTTTCAGACAACAAACTCGTGAAAAAGAATTCACTTACGTACACACACGCACACACACACACACACACACACACACACACACACACACACACACACACACACACACACACACACACACACACACACACACACACACACACACACACACACACACACACACACACACACACACACACACAAACATTTTTCTTCCTTTTTCTTTTTTTACAACACTTTTTGCATGTTTAATGTATTTTTTCTATGATTTACGGACCAAGTGTCGCAGATGTTTAAGACAAAAATCCATTTTCGCCAAAAATATTTACGAGCCTGTACATGCATGATGAAAAAAGGACTTATTTTCAGACACTACAACGTAAAATATTACTTCACGCGCGCGCACACACACACACACACACACACACACACACACACACACACACACACACACACACACACACACACAGACCATAACGCAACGCAACATAAGACACATTATATTACGATTGACAAGCGAAATTCATACAGCTAATCCAGTGATGAACCTACCTATGTAAACCAACAGAGCATTATATCAATTCATCATCACTTCCATTCTTCACTTTGCGGTTCATCAAAAGCGGTCGACAAACAATTACACCATACGTCCTTTTCTTTCTTTCCCCCTTTGTGCTAAAAACCATCATATCCAGGGCGGCTGCGAGCGCTCTGAATTGGTAGCCCCGTGTGTATTTGGCAAGCAGGGGGCGCCTCTGACCCATCCTCTTTACTCTGCTTTATTATTAAAATCCCAAACTCTCCTGTACACCTCCCCTCCAGCTTGCCTTCCGGCCTGTTAGCGTCGGTCCTAAACCAGCTCTCTCTCTCTCTCTCTCTCTCTCTCTCTCTCTCTCTCTCTCTCTCTCTCTCTCTCTCTCTCTCTCTCTCTCTCTCTCTCTCTCTCTCTCTCTCTCTCTCTCTCTCTCTCTTTTCATGCTCCACTTTCCTAACCTTTACACCCGCCTGTCTTGATCACACGTCTGTCACCCTTTTACCCTCGCTCGCCCTTTTCCCTTCGCCCTTATTTTGCACTAATTTTTCTGCATTTCTTTCTTTTTCTTTTCCTGATTCCTTACTCCCGGTCACTCGCATCCTCCGTCACATCATCTTTTCCTCGCTCTCTTTCTCTCTTTCTCTCCTCTTTCCCCCACTTTTTTCTTACCTCTGCTTTCTCCACTTCTTTTATTTTTTTCTCTCCTTTTTCTTTTCTCTCGCTTTTTTTTTCGTCTTCTTTGGATTCCTTATATTCTTTCTCCCTTCCCTCCTCCTTCTCCTCCTCCTCCTCCTCTTCTTCTTCCTTAGCTTCCTGCTCTTCCAGGTCATCGTTGTTTTGATCTTTGCCTCGTGTTTTCCTCGTCCCCTCTCATTATTATCCTTCTCGTTCATGTTTTTATTTTTACCTCCTCTTCGCCCTTCTCCTCCTCCTTCTCCGTTTAATATTCATTCTTTTTCTCTCGTCTTTCGTCATCTTTACACAGAATTACACACGTAGCACAAGTAACAGGAAGCTTGTTGGCCTAGGACGAGCTTACCTGTTTACTCCTCGCACAAGTCTAATTTACTAGTAAGAAAGAACGGAGAGTGGGGTGGAAGCCTCTTTTTCTCCTCCATCTTATCCAGCTTCCTCTCCTCTCCCTCTTCTCCTTCCGCTTCCTCCCTTTTCTTTCTCCTCCTCCTCCTCCTCCATCCAGTAGCTCCCTTCTCCTCATTCTTTTACTACGTCTTCTTCTTCTTCCATTTCTGTTTCCTCCCTTCTCCTTTACTCCTCCCCCTCCTCCTCCTCCTCCTCCTCCTGCCATACAGTTGTCACACTGTAAGCCTCTCCTTCCTTCCCTCCATTCCCTCTACCTTTGTCATCTTATACCTTTTCCTGCGCCTCCTTTTTCCTTCTTGCCTTCAACCTGCACAGCCCTCTTCGACCACCACCTTAAATTATGCAGGACGTCGACCGCCGGGCACTGACCCACTCTCTTTCCCCCACACTTTTTTTCGGGGGTTCTCTCTCCTGCTGCGGGACAAGAGTGGCGGGCGGGTGGGCTGCCTCGCTCCCCTCTTATCATTCCTGGCTTGTATAAAGTTACCGTTCCTTTCGAGGCTGCTGGTGTCGGAGGGGAAATCAGACACTCAAAATATTATCCATCCATTTGTGTCGTTGTTACTGATTCTTTCGAGGTGGTTATGTGGGGAGAAAAATAAATCAGATTCTTAAAAATTTGATTTCATCCAATTGTCACATGTAAGCTTGCTGGGTTTCTGGTAGTGATGAAACAATCGCTAACTCGTGAAATTACTTAAGATTATTACTTTTTTTTTTATTTCTCAGAGACGTGTTAGCTTTCAATTCGTTTACTTGTAGACTGATAAAAATTGCAGTCCAGCATCTCAATATGGTCAGGTCGCGTCTACCACCAATGAGGTGGATTGGTCTGTGATCTACTGTATGTCAGTCGTGTTGTTTTTTACTGTTTCTTTTGAGGTAGTTATGTAATGCTGAAAAAAAATCAGATCCTTATAATTCCCTCCAGTTGTGACATGTAAGGTTGCCGATAATGATGAAAATTTGCTGAAGGTTATTTATATTTTGTTTCTTAGGGACGCGAAATGATGTTAGCCTGCAACTTGTTTACTTGTATAATGAAAACATGTAGTCCAAGATGTAACTAAGGTATGGTCACGTCTATCACTGTTGTCTCAGGAGGATTGGTCAGTGATTTATTGTATGTGAATTTAATCAGTAATAGCGCACATCATATTTTATTCAGAGGAGTGATTCACGAATGTTCATTGATGCTGTCATACTTGTTGCCATTTGGGGTTCGAGTGTCTTGCGTGAAAAACCTTAATTACATTTCAAAGTAATCCAAACATCATTCCAAAACCTAAGAAATATATTCACGTTTTCTTGTTAATAGTGAAATTGTTGCTAGCCTCCAGTATCACTTTAAAGGTGCCATGAGAAATGTTTAAGTGTAACTCGTGTCTTTCTTTAAAGAGGCTGAGCCGAGATGGACGTGTATTCTTTACATGCAGGTCTTTGTGCGGATTACAACAAAGCCTGTGTTTTCTTGTCATCTACACGTAAAGGTACTACGTGAGAGAGAGAAAAAAAAAAGATATAAGGAAGAATAACAACAAAGGCCACAAACCTTCAACCTAGCAAAAATTTATGACGAACTTTCCTCCACAACAAAGCTCCATTTTTTTTCCCTTTTTTCCCTTAATGAAACAGGCTGCGGAAGGTGAAGGGTACAGATTCCCCTCGCTGCTTCCTGGGTACAGGTGAGGTGTCCGGCAGGCTGGACCCAATGGTTTATACGGCAAGCACCTTGCATACAAAACAGCAGTTCCGTTATGAAATATATGAAGATAAGAAAAAAAAATGCTTTACGTTCCTCATGGTTCGTTTTATCGACTAATTTCTATGCGTGTAGGGGACGAAAAAAAAAAAAAAAGAACGATGTGTTGCTGATTAAAAGAAAATGTAAAAAAGGAAGAAGAAAACTGACCAATATACACGATTACCAATTTTGTTCTTTTTATGTAAGAGCGGCACTGGCCAAGGACAATAAAAAAAATGAAAAAAAGGCCCACTGAGGTGCCAGTCCCAAAAGAAAGGTCAAAAGGGTTACCCAAAACTGAAGGATAAGTGTCTTGAACAAACCTCCCTTTTTACATAACTGATGAATAAAATATGGTAATGAGAGGAAATACGAAGTGCTTCATCATATAACGCGTCTCCTTTCACCTTCGTATGTCACTCACTTCCCTTACCTACACAATGCAGATGACAACGATGAAAAAAAAAAAAAAAAAAAATATATATATATATATATATATATATATATATATATATATATATATATATATATATATATATATATATATATATATATATATATATATATATATATATATATATACATAATTATAATATCTGATTGATTCACTTTATATATGTACTTGTATAATGAAAACATGTAGACCAAGATGTAACTAAGGTATGGTCATGTCTATCTATCGCTGTTGTCTCAGGCGGATCTCTTCGGAGTAATATACAGTCAGAAAAGAATAAAAGCGAGAGAGAGAGAGAGAGAGAGAGAGAGAGAGAGAGAGAGAGAGAGAGAGAGAGAGAGAGAGAGAGAGAGAGAGAGAGAGAGAGAGAGAGAGAGAGAGAGAGAGAGAACCAGACGTCTTCCTTCAGGCTCCTCTCATTCCCCTAAAAAAAATGCATGAAACGTTATGTAAATTTCTCTCCCCCACAAGAAATGTCCCTAGTTTATGGCTTGAGTGAGGGTGACTTAAGACTTCTGTAGAGGCCAACGATAAAGGCGGCGGCGGTGGTGATGGTGGGTGAGTGACGAGAGCAAAAAAAACTGGAGCGAGGCGGCTAAGAAAAAAAGGGATGGGGGTGAAGAAAGAGACGGTAAGGGAGGAACAGTGTGGGGAAGGAGGACGGTCACGATGTGGTATGGAGCTTGACGCAACATTACTATGGCTAGAGACGGGAGCAAGGAAGGAAGGAAGGAAGGAAAACAGGAAGGAAGAGGGATGTGGGAAAGGGAGAAAGGAAAGAAACGAAGGAAGAAAGGAAGGAAGGAAAGCAAGAAAAAGGATGAGGGGAAGGGAGAAAAGAAAGAAAGGAAGGGAGATGTGGGGAAAGGAGAGAGGAAAGAAGATAGGAAGGAATATGGATATTGGGAAGGGGGAAAAGAAGGAAGGAAGGAAGGAAGGAAGGAAGGAAGGAAGGAAGGAAGGAAGGAATGAGGAGAGGAAGATAGAGGGATGTGGCGAAGGGAGAAAGGAAAGAAGAAATGGAGGGAGTGAGGGAGGGAGGGAGGGAGGAAGAAAGGAATGAATGAAGGAAGGAAGGAAGGACGGAAGGAAGGAAGGAAGGAAGGAAGGAAGGAAGGAAGGAAGGAAGGGAAGGAGGGAGGTAAGGAAGGAAGGAGAGAAGGAAGGAAGAAAGGAAGGATAGAATGAATGAATGAATGAAGTAAGGAAAAAAAAAAAGAAGCATTCAGAAACAAGATTATCGAGAAAAAAAAAAGGAAGTAATTTTATGCTTTCCACTCTCCTTTCAAGTAAATTTATGAATGACTTTATGATTTCCGTCTTGTGCAATTGTTAAGAAAAATAAAGTTACTTAAAGAACTCTGAAGGCGACTGTGCGTGTGTGTATGTAATGTGAAGTTGCATTAACATTAAAGCTCTCTCTCTCTCTCTCTCTCTCTCTCTCTCTCTCTCTCTCTCTCTCTCTCTCTCTCTCTCTCTCTCTCTCTCTCTCTCTCTCTCTCTCTCTCTCCACCTGTCTATTTATCCGTCTATCCATCTGTCTATCTATCTTTATGCGTCTCCCTCTCTCTCTCTCTCTCTGTTTGCTCATCCAATATTCCCTCTCCCCGTAACATCCCTTTCTTCTTTCATGATCCAAATAAATTCATGTATAGTGTGCATCGAGACTTTCCGAAAAAAAGATAGATAAATAATAAAACTCTGACAAAGCTTCACTGTCAAGTTATGCAATGTATTTCATGTATGCTTCATATTGGGCATAAAACATGTAGTGTAATATATATAAAAAAAAATATAAAAAAAAGCTGTTGTAAATAAAGTGTATTTTTAATATGTGACAAAAAAAAATTCAGTGTAACGTAATAAAAAAAAATTAAAAAGATATCCCGTGGTCAGCAAAATGTTTATCAATTAATCTATCTATCCAATTTATTTATCTGTCTATCTATAAAACACAGGGAACGTACACAAACATTTCCATCAGCCTGCCCAACCACAGTAAACAAGGAAGGTCATTATTAATAGATCATCCTCCAAATTTAAATCTGCCTTTTGATCCAAACTACTTACAGATGTTATGAGTGTCATTAACGTTGCTCGGAATTACTTGTTTGCTGAAGAAAATAGAGCTCTTAATAAGACTTGCTTTATATACTCAAGGGAAGAGGAGGAGGAGGAGGAGGAGGAGGAGGAGGAGGAGGAGGAGGAGGAGGAGGAGGAGGAGGAGGAGGAGGAGGAGGAGGAAGACAAAAGGAGGATAAGTGGGAAAAAAAGAATAAGAAGAAAAGGAGAAAAGAGGATGAGGATGGGGAGGAAAAGGAAGAGAGAGGGGAAGGAATAAAGAGAGGAAGTGGAGTGACAACCTGAAGGGAAAATGCGATCTAACGTAAGTGTTATGTTCTTTCAGAGCGTATAAAGGACTGAGGTTGCTTGGGAAGTTTCTTAAGGAAAGCCCGAAGGCGGACAAATAGGCTAAGGTTCTCGGCATTATTCTGAAGACGACAAAGCAATTTTTCTTTCAACAACACAACGCGCCAGGAAGCAAACTCTGCTGAATACATGGAGCTTTCATTAGTGTTTTCTTCTCATAACATTGCATTACTTCTTGACATCAGTGAATATGTTCTTATTTGTATTCTCGGATGAAGTCTATTACTCTTTTATTTTATTTTATTTTTATTTATTTATTTATTTATTTTTTTTTTGTCCTTGGCATGCCTCCTTTACGCAAAAGAAGTTCATCTTACAGGACAGGCCTGATCAAGTGAATTCTCCTTCACTTTGAAGAATCACTGGAAGGATTTTCGAATTGTTTCACGGGATGAATTTACGTATTTTAACATCACGTCAAAGAGGAGAAGCAATCGCACGAAACTCAAGTAAAGGACAGAACATTTATATACTTCAAATACTTTATACATGCCATGTTCTTTGAAACTGCGAAATAGAATTACAGGATGAACTTCAAGTCAGACCTTTGTCTTTAGTTTTGAGTCTTCATACCATAATAATACGTAGGAAAGTAGCTTCCATTTTCTTTTTATGTCAAAAATTTAATGGCAGTCTATCTAGTTCAACAAGAGAAGACTTTCTTATATGCTCCACCTTGTCTGTCTCATAAGAACATAAGAACATAAGAAATAAGGAAAGCTGCAAGAAGCCAAACTCTGTACCTGCCTTACCTCTCTCACCTTCGTCCTGGACCTGACCTCATCCTGCGTCCGTTGCCAGTCAACTCCTTGGAGATACATTTTTAATCTCTCAAAATCTGCTCTCCTAAAGTCAGGTATTTTACTAGAGTTTTTTGTTTCTAAAAGTTTCCTCCCATTTTAATTTGCACCTAATTTCCCAATGATCACTGTTACCTTGCTGTCTTCCAACCTCTACCTGCGTGACTACTTCCTTCCTGTTGGTTAGAATTAGATTTCGAATATTGTTCCCCCCTGTGGGTTCTACGATTACCTGTTTTTTTTTTTTTTAAAGATTATCCTGAATTATCTTAAGAAATTCCTCTGCTTTCCTGCTGCCCACCATCAGGCTCCAATCGATACTCATAAAATTAAAATATACCATACATACCTGAATTTACCTGCCTGCTCTATTTATTTCCTGCCATAGTGAGGTATTAATTTCCTTTGTACTGTTCGGTGGCCTGTACATTAACCCCAGTACTACTTACTGTGATCCTTCCTAAATATCTACCCATATCAACTCTGTTTTGTTATCTGTTTTAATCATACAACACTGTTATGTGTCCTAACGTATAACGCGACGCCTCCTCCTCTCCTGTTTTCCCTGTCATTATAGAATAGTGTATATCCATCTATCTTAACCTCTGGATTAAATACTTCTCCTGACATATCTAACCAAGTTTCTGTTAAAGCAATGATATCAAGGTTCTCTACACATGCCATTCCTCTAAGCAAGTCTATTTTATTCGAAATACTTCTACAATTTGTGTAGTAAACACTTAATCTATTTATCACCTTCTCTGAGCTAGTTACCTTTATAGATTTAACTAGTTTGCCCTTCATTTCGACCTCACAATCTCTCTCTCTCTCTCTCTCTCTCTCTCTCTCTCTCTCTCTCTCTCTCTCTCTCTCTCTCTCTCTCTCTCTCTTGATTATAGGCTATAATCCTATAATCATAAGGGAGAGAGAGAGAGAGAGAGAGAGAGAGAGAGAGAGAGAGAGAGAGAGAGAGAGAGAGAGAGAGAGAGAGAGAGAGAGAGAGAGAGAGAGAGTGTTATAATTTGTAGCACATCTGACTAAAACGACACAGACAGGTCTGTTTTCCTTCAGCCTCACAGTATGGCCTTGGCACGGCATTACCAACAAAGGACATCAGCCATCAAAATAACGTTCCGTGAGCCGCTACACAAAGGAACAACAACAATAGACCTGTGGACCCTCACATGGCAGATTGTAACAAACTACAACACACCATTTAATATAAGATATTGAAGATACCTAGTAAGGCGGTGATGCTCTGCCCTCTGCACCTCCAGTAAACACTGACGAGCATGAATGAAAACATGAAATATGAAAAAAAGGTTGTATTGAAAGTTTCTTAGGAACGATATAAGAACTATCACTACTGTACCTTCTGAAGAAAACATGTTAGTTCACTAGCTAGAACCTCATATTATTTCATAAAATTGGAAAAATAATTCTGCTGCCATGACGCGTTATATTTTCAAGGCAGATTAGAGAGAGTACTTGATTTATTTTACTTGAAACAAATGGTTTTCTTGCATGACAAGTTCCTGGTGGCTCTAGTTCCGACATCCATCTTTGCCACACGTTATTTGTTTTACAGGTGAATTGTGAGCCAGTGTAGGACTTATTCCAGGTATAAACATCGCTACAATTACATGAGGTTCTAAGGTTCAACTTAACATGAATTACCAACTAAAAACAAGTTAAATACCATTTCAATTATAATAAAAACACGATGACAACGACAAGTAGCACTGCTGAAACAATCACACAAGACAAACCTATCATCTATATGTTTAACTTTTCTCTCTCTCTAGTCCATATACAAAGTTACATTATGAAAATATGAAAAGTACGACAGCGATCGAGAAAATGTTTTGTTAAGGGTTCATTTTTAATCATGTGCCGGTAACTGTTAACGAAAACTAAATGCACCAGTTCCCTATGTTAAATCAACTTTTGCATTGCTACGTACTCTCTGAACGATGTAAAAATAACAAAAAGTACTAAGTAAAGAAATATTTAAGAAATACAAAATCTTACCAGTAGCGGGTGAAAGGAAGAGTGGGTGGCGCAGGGACACTATTAGATAGATACACATGTTACACGAGGCATGGAAGACGAAGGAAGATACGTGGGAGGAAATGAGCTCGGGAAATAGTAGCAGTAACACACTTTTTTCCCGCTAAACTCCCAGGCCTTGCTAACGTGCAGTACTGTGCTGCTGGGAAAATACTGAAACCGAGGAAAATTCAGCTGTAAAGAGGATCTACACCTCGTGTGAAAACGTTAAATCCTGAAGGACAATCTAGGCCTTTCAGGAGCGTTGCGGATGGTCGGAGATTACGAGAAAAAGCATTCACCTCTGTTACTGTTACTGCTATTGTTACTACTACTAGAACAACAACGACAATAACAACTATTACTACTACTACTACTACTACTACTACTACTACTACTTCTGTTAGTTTCCTTGCTTTTCCATCCTCTTCGCGTGCATAACTTTGCCGTCTATAGCTTTTAGTAATACCCCATCCAATGCAATTTTTTTTTACCAACCTTGCTTTATTCCATTCACAGTTACGTAGCTTTTATTTTTTGTGTCTTTTTAATTTGTAACTCGTGACGCTGTGTGTTTTTCTTTTTTTTTTTAATTTCATGCTTCTTGAATAAATTCTCATCTGATTGCATAGTTAGGTACAATATCATTATTACTATTTATTATAATTATTGTTATTTTATCTATTTATTTATTCATTTATTTATTTTTTTTTTTTCATTGTTAGATTTCCGGGTTTTGGTTTTGTGTCAGATTGAACTAATACGAAATCCCATCAAATTATATGGAAGTTTCATTTAAATGTGAAAAAGATACTGAGGCGTCACAACGTTTCAGTTATGGAAATTTTACAGACGTTTGATTCTTTTGTTAATTTCTGGTCCATGAGTGATTGGTATGACATATGATTTTTTTTTTTTTTTATGAATTTTTTGCCATGAAATTCCTATCTATCAATCAGACTATCTTTCCATATATCCATCTGCCATCTATCTATCGATCTATCTATCTACCTACTTATTTACCTATTCATCCATCCATCCAACTGTCATCTATCTACCCATCTATCTATCTATCTATCTATCTATCTATCTGTACATATACCTTGTAACTCCGGAAATGACATCCTTACCATGAGATATTGTCCTGTTCTGCCTAATTCCTATTCTGTCATCACCAAGCATTCGAGATCCATTTTCTTCTACTTGCAATTCACAAACACGAACACAAAAAAGTAATAAACAAACAGATAAATAAAATAGTTTCATTACCAACAACACAATGATTATTAGTACCTCCTGAAGCACCACCACAATTACCACGTCATTAACACAATGTAATGTATTATTAACATCATTATTCACATCATTATAACTTCAAATAGTACTGATATTACACCGTTGTCCTCTAGTTCTAATGATGTCTGCATTCTCTCTCTCTCTCTCTCTCTCTCTCTCTCTCTCTCTCTCTCTCTCTCTCTCTCTCTCTCTCTCTCTCTCTCTCTCTCTCTCTCTCTCTCTCTCTCTCATACAGTCTCTGCTTTAGGTCTCATTAGGTCTCACTACACGTTTTTGCTTAATACCGCATTAATTCATTTTAACATTCCATCTTGTCAGAGTATTATATAGCCGCCACGTTGACTGGAGGTGCAATCTACATGATTCCGTTATCTTACATTTACCTCACAAATAAAACATCGACTCAGCACGAAATCCCCACCAAACGTAATGGAAACACTTTTACGAAGAGCAGATCAGTGTTTGAGGAAGGTTTTCTGCAAGTCACCAAATGGTTACTGCAATTCTATTTGTCTAAACGCTGATTTTGTGGGATACAGGTATTTCCAAATAAAAGTGAATAAGAATGTTAGGTGTATAAGCATAGCATATCATAGCGCAGTTTTCTATACCGCAGTTTTATAATAACTAAGGATATAGTTACACAAGTTTGGAGGCTGTATGGCAGAAGGAGGCTGAGAGTATGTAGCAAGAACATTCGCTGAGATGTCCTGGGGGTGGAAGTATTGGCTGTGTTGAATTTATTGTAAATGTTGAAGCGTTAGCGTTATTTTGAAATGGAAATGGAGCAGTCGTTACAGAACATGAAATACTGCACAAGGACTGAAACATGCACCATACAAGGATCGGTAAAACCATCTTCACCAGAGGAAGATATGTAGGACAACCTGATACAGGTGTATAAATGTGCGCTAGAATAGCTGAATAAATACACAGAATAAAGTAGTCCTGAGGAATTTATAAATTTTAGACCTATACAAGGAGGCTGCGCGGAGCCGTGCTGCATGACGAACCAGCTTTAGGTGACAGGTCCGACATAAGCAGGCATGTATGGAACCTTTCTATGTGATGTTACTATTACAGGGCGCATGCAAGAGTCTGTTAGGTAATATCGGTTCTCTACTAACGCGCACCTCCTCATCAGATGATAGTATGCAGCAAGTCATATCGGCAGTCGGGACATCTTGCTTTTCTGTTAACAGAGAGAGGAGTGTGCTGACGAATTCTGTGGCAGCTGCTTAGAGATTTCTGGCAGAGCTACATGTCTGCTTGGTTTGAAAAACGGCGCATAAAAGAAAACTTGATTTTGCTTCCCTGGTCAGTGCAAAATACATCTTTGAGTTTCGCTTGCTTTCGTTTTGTTATGCATGCCTATACTTACTTCAAGGCTCATCCCGGTGACCTCAATGAATATCTGTTGTAACACTCAGTCGGCTGTGGCAAAATTCAGATGTCGCCTTGGAATCTTACTGTAGTCCTTCATTGGAACATTTTAGTGAAAGTAAACCGAACACACAATTGGGGCCGGGCAAAATTCGGCTTGTAAAGACGTGATCCAATTTCTAGATTTTTTTTTATTGCATTGCAGGAAGATTAGCAAATAGACCTCAGCCTTCGCACTAAGAATCTCCACTGGAACTCTATTGAAAAATTTACGTACAAATTTCATATTAATGCGAGACGGAGAAGAGTTGCAGTAAATTGTTCAGAGACATCGTTAGTTTGGCAATGAAAGAAATAAATACTAATAAACCTTAGCTAAGGCAAGAAAACCAGCCTAATTTATATTAAGATGAGTGTCGAAGCAGGTCAATATCACTACTTGAAATAAAAATTGTAATTTTAATTACACTATAAAAACATACTGAAAAGAAGAAATTAGTATAGGAAGGAAGACGTTTTAGGTATGATATGTAGACATGGATCTTAATTCAAACAATCAAGAATAAAATGAGGACTCGTAGGTACATAGAAAACAACAGAATACTGACAGTTGGCCACATCATCTTGCTAAAGGAAGAAAATTAACAATGGCAAGAAATGAAACGAAAATTATCATAACGCCACAAATCACAATGAATATAAGAAAGATGTTTTACAATAACACTGATAATGCAAAGAAATTTTATTAAAACACTAATAATAAGTAAGCAGCAGTTAATGGAAAGATGGTTTTGTAAAAATAACAGAAATATTGTGATTATGAAGACATAAAGGATGCTTTATAGACAGAATAGATAAACGATTAAGCTGACGGACCATCCAGAATGTGATGAGATAAAACCTGGCAGAGATTAACACGATGCAGTGACTCAAAAAAGAGAGTTAGGGAGATCCTATGTCCTGCAGCAAACATTCAATAGCTGATGATATTCACAGTTAATGCCCAACTATGCAGGAGGCATAGGCATAAGGGAATCCAGTGAATTGCAACTATGTGAACATGAGAATTGGGTGATGTGTCTGTTAGCTTGTAAAGTAGTTCCTGATAAAAATTATTATAGCGTTACTCTGAATTAGAAGCGAAAGGATAGTGGCACGGAACACAGTACAGCTGCTCCCAAACCCATGTTTCGCAATCCAAATGAGGGGACGACAGGGTGTTTCTGAAGGACGATGGACAGTCTCACAAAATACAAAATAAATTACAAAATAAGTGTAACGAATCAAAATGGCTGGTAATCAACACGACATGTACAAGCATTCAAGGTTGTCAGATACCAGCCCAGCACTGCATTAGGATTGTAACCAAAGAAGTTTGGGAGCCGCTGGTATGGTAACTGGCATGCCAGAAAAAAAAAGGAGTTATTTGTTTCTACATCTTTAAAGGGTTTCGTGAAAAAAAAATAAATAAATAAAAGTAAAAGCTTCTATGAATTCGTAATCTCTTCCACAAAACATATCGACGAAAGATTAAAAGACCCCCACAAAAAAGAAAAAAAAAGTGTGAATGTGAATGTGTGTGTGTGTGTGTGTGTGTGTGTGTGTGTGTGTGTGTGTGTGTGTGTGTGTTGTTGCTTATAACTAAATGACTACCTTTGATCTTGCATATTATATTTATCTATTTTTAATGAACTAATGGATGCATTCACTGTTTCCCTCCCTAGTGAAAAATGAAAAAAAAAAAATAGTATGATAGATTTTCGCTGGCATTTTTCACTTAGCTCTGTATAGGAAAAAACAAATAAATACTGAGGAAAATATTTGTTCGAGGCGAATAACGTAAAGTTCTCTCTCTCTCTCTCTCTCTCTCTCTCTCTTCTCTCTCCTCTCTCTCTCTCTCCTCTCTCTCTCTCTCTCTCTCTCTCTCTCTCTCTCTCTCTGTCTCTCTTTTAAAAAATGCCACTCTCCATATACTTTCTCTTTGTTCTCTTTGCTTTTGCATTTTCTTTCGACTCTTTCGCATCTCCTTTGCTTCCTCCTCCTCCTCCTCCTCCTCCTCCTCCTCCTCCTCCTCCTCCTCCTCCTCCATTCTCTACTCCTTTCTTGCTAGCCTTCCTTCATCTCCTTTCTCCTCCTCACCCCACTCATCCTCCTTCCACCGCTCCCATCTTACTCTTTTCTTCCTCTTCTCTTTTGCTTCTCTTCCTTACCTCGATTTCCTTTCAGACTATCTCCTCGTTCTCTCATTTCCACTTACTCTTCTAACTCCTCCAGAGCTCTCCATTATCCTCTTCCTTTCTTCCTCCACTTCACTCAAAACGCTGCATTTTTTAATCATAAAGTAATTCTTCTTCTGCTTTTGCTTCTCCTCATCTTGCTTTCTTCTTCACTGCACACTCTCTTCTTTATGATTAATTTACGACCTGCCTTTCTGTATATTATGTTCCAAGTATAACTTCACAACCACTGTTCTTTACGCATCTTTTGGGTGATGTATAAATCAGCGGTTTTCAAAGCTTTCAGCAAGATTTCCTTCCCCTTTTGATTTCCTAAGACCTTTCCTTTGCTCCCTCCTTCGTTTTCTTTCTAAATTATCTTTACATCTTGTATTCTAAGTTTTTAGTGTTGCGCTAAGTAATCTATTTGGGTGATTAATTATGTTTGTGGAGTAAGCACAGGTAGAAATAACAAGAATACAAATAGAGAAGATATGTATTGAGAGAGAGAGAGAGAGAGAGAGAGAGAGAGAGAGAGAGAGAGAGAGAGAGGAGAGAGGAGAGAGAGAGAGAGGAGAGGGAGAGAGAGGAGAGAGGAGAGAGAGAGAGAGAGAGAGAGAGAGAGAGAGTGAGAGAGAGAGAGGAGAGAGAGGAGAGAGAGAGAGAGAGAGAGAGAGGAGAGAGAGAGAGGAGAGAGAGAGAGAGAGAGAGAGGAGAGGACTTTTAAGTTATCTTATCATTGTGTTTTGACAAAAAGATTAGTTTCAGGCAGGTCGTTTCACGGTCCGGTGCATTTTCTAAAAGAGGAACGCGACCTTAGTTTTGATTTTTTTTTATTTATTTATTTTTTTTATATGCATGTAGTAAATCATGTGTTCCTTCTTTACTTGGTGGTTTAATTTGTCCGCACCGCTTCACCCCTGTTCCCGCGGGGCACCAATTGTATTCAATTATATCTGATGACATAACTCACGTGAAATATTGTAGTATGTGATGAAACTGGTTGATGGATCGACAAAACCGTGTGTGTGTGTGTGTGTGTGTGTGTGTGTGTGTGTGTGTGTGTGTGTGTGTGTGTGTGTGTGTGTGTATGAGCGCGCGCACCAATGTACACATACAGTTTCATTTATCCGAGACATGAAATACTTGTATACATAAAACAGATAAAGAATTAGCAAACCCTGTTTCTCTAGCTCGTCTGTATAAACACTTCTCAAAGCTTTTCAAATAAGAACCTAATCCACTCCTCCATATTCAGATTACTATTCGATCTATAGATATGAGTGTATCTGACTGACGATAACTTGTACTCCTATTTTTTTTTTTTTTTTTTCTCATACAGCAACTCATGAGAGAATTTTCAGTGTGCATCATCTTGCCTCTTCGCCTCTTACCCTCACCTTGTTTCGAATCTTTAGGATATCTCCCTCTATTTTCCATTGTAATGAACAGTATTTATTTTTGCAACACGCTGTGAAGGGAGCTAAAGTTATACAATTTAATGTGCAACTATGAGTTTCAATGGAAGAGGCTGCTAAATGGAAGGCTGCGTCTTGTCAGTAGTGGATAATTAAGTTTTTGAGGCAATAGGGGCTTTGTATCAAAAATTCATCTTCCAGATACAGAGATATTCAAATTCTCTCTCTCTCTCTCTCTCTCTCTCTCTCTCTCTCTCTCTCTCTCTCTCTCTCTCTCTCTCTAGCTTCATCGTCTCACTTCATCCACACACACACACACACACACACACACACACACACACACACACACACACACACACACACTGGTCTGTCATGATCCAGCAGGGAGGGTGAGTTGAGCCGGGTTTCTCTGCTGTATGTGGTTGGTGGCTGTCTTGCTCCCTGCCCTTAATATTCTGTCTTATTTTACGTTAAATTACGTTTTCCTAGTGATGGCAGGGGATCTTGAAGGTTACATAGAGATGGTTGTTTATATCTACGAACAGATACGCCTGAAAACCGTAGAGAATGGGCGAAAGGAGCATTGTATTAGTGGACGAGAAGGGAGGGAATTCAAATTTACAGCTTTTTCATGCCGTCCGCAGAACAAACAGTGGCTGTCCAGGCATACTGTTACATAAACAAGGACTGCTAACCCCAACACAGCTGTTGTTATTCTATGGCTGACAGAATTTCAGTAGAGACCTTAGCACTTATCTTTACAGGGAAACTCTCTCTCAATTGCGATTCTCACCAGTGAATACATTTACACCTCATCCTTTCTGTTAAAACGGGCAAGGGTGCACTTACAGCAGGGAATTTCGTTACAACACCAAGTATCTTTGTTCATAAATGAACATATTTCTCTTCGGATCACAAGCCTAAGCCATCATTAATCCCGAAACAATGTTCAGGTTTTATGTTTAAAATGGAAAAGAGTGTAATTTTTCAATTATGTAAATGTAACGCAGAGGAAATTGAAATGCACCAATTCAATTGCCCCTTTTTTTAATTGAATGCAATCTTTGTTCAATTTCTGTCAGCTATAAATGATTGAGGTTTCTTAAAGTATTTCAGCAGCACTATACACAAAGCCAGCTAATGGGCTGGATTCGGTCAGATTTCTTATGGTATAATCAGAATGTTCCAACACCGAACACTTGCCCGCCAAACAACATGAAAATATGATTACTTACATTATTATTGTCGAATCAAAAACATGAAGATTTATGATTTGATATTATCAAATCATAAATCTTCATGTAACTGGGATCCATTATTCCTAACCGTACCAACTCCTTATTGGGTACTGCCTATATACAAGCCACGCGTTATTTTTCAACAAATTTCAGCAATGTGTTGCTATTCCAGAACTTTTAAGCCAATAGCAGCCATGTCAAATATCAAAATATTTTATAACTAAATTACCACTGAAATTGAGTTAGCTTTACTTTAATTCAGATTTTGGCAAAGTCTGCAGCTAAAAATATATATCTTAAAAAGCCCGATTCGTACGTTAACTTAATGAAGATTTCATAATAACATGATTTTACTGAGATGCTTACCATTTATCTTAAAAATCTCAGTTTTGTTTAAGATGAAATGAAAAGATAAACTTGGAATTTCTCGTGTTATTTTTCTCATCAACGATCATCAGTACGTAGTTATCGGAATACTGCATGACGCCACCGTGGCTTACAACATAGCAATTCAAACAAAAGTATATGAAATAAATATAAAGGCAACACAGAACACGTCTTGAAAATGAATAAACCGTGAATATGAAAGAAACAAAACATATGTCTCTAAAATTAAGGAACAGTGGATGGAGGGAATTATAGAAAATATACAAAGAAAAATAATGATAGAGGGATAACACAGAACACATGGCGAGCGACAGAAAAGCGGTGAACTAGACGCCCTGATCATCCACTAGTGTGCGCCGCCTGTCCGTGTGTATGGGTGCTAATCATGGCGTTTGTTTACCACTGCCCACACCGCACAGTTGGGCCGCCATCATCCTG
>NC_087165.1:15831011-15846011 GCF_035594125.1 Scylla paramamosain | reverse complement strand
GGCCTTCAATTATACTTTTAATTGTCTACCAGCTGTCTTCAGTTTCAAAAGTCATTCTCTTATTAAATTAATCTTCAATATACATCTCTTCCCTAACTCCTTCGAATGTGTAAAATTGTCTGACAGTTTAACTTTCAAAGTCTTTTCCTTTTGCTGAAAGTTCTATCCTGAGGATTTTCAGTGTTTCACCTCCTTCCACCGACCACCCTGATGAACGAGCCTTCAGCTTTGCTACACTCCATGATCTACAGCAGCACCTTACTCGTATATCTAAGTTTTAAGGCACCTCTAAACCTGAATTGGCTCTTCGTTAGTATTCTTTTTTTTTCTTTTTTTATTAAAGATATTATAGGGGCTTTTTTTCTAACTGAATTTGTTTCTATTCTTGGGTCATCTATCCTTGTGTAAAAAAAAAAAAGATATAGACGCCCTGACATACAGTAAGGAACGCGGACAAACCCGCCACCTATTTCTTCATGAATGTTTCAGAGTACACAGGATATGTCGACACCACCCTCGAGAAACAATGTTCCTCGGAATAACTAAAATATTGATCTCGACATGCAACACGGAAAGCAAAAGAGAATATGGAATACGGCTACCGGTACGGCAGCAATAATAATAATAATAATAATAATAATAATAATAATAATAATAATAATAATAATAATAATAATAATAATAATAATAATAATATTAATAATAAAAATGTAAACCAGGAAATAAACTCAGGCAAACCACCGCAAAAAAAAAAAAAAAAATGTAAAGCAACTGTGCACCATTTTTAACTACTTCATACCCGCTACATACAGTATGAACTCAGCAACATACTTACTGCAAATTTCCTGCATTTCTCTTTTCAAATACAAATATGCCATCAAATATTTAATCAGTTGCTTTAATTACGACAGTACTCGCAGCTTAGGTATACTTGAGTCTTCACTCCATGACCTTCTCGTGTGCTCTGCTCCCTAATTTTTCGTCGTGGTAAGATATAAGTGCAGATGTACAAAGTTGTTAGGAATTCCTTACTCCAAGGAACTCCTAGCTGCGTCAAATAAAATTCCTCTAATAAATAAGAAAATATATGAATAAAATCATAACTGTCTACAAGAGACCTCTGCTCTTACCTTCACTCTCAAAAATGACACAAGGGGTACAAAATCTTTTCAAGACATCCTCGTAAAGCGAGAACAACACACATTCAACTCCAGCAAACGTCGATCACTTCCTGAATGGGAAAAGTTTACGTACGCAAAGATACAAAGACCTGACCATAGGTGGGCAGCTCGCATCCACTGCATCCCATGGATACAAGTCCACTAAGAAATGGAGCAGAAGTATTCTTAAAGAATGGATTCATTATAAAAGACAACGATAAGCAAATGAAAAAAAAAACTTACTTATTGCACCACATACAAGATGATACAAGAGATAAGGAAGAAGACATCAACATGTATGGAGCGTCAGTTTGCCGGACAAAAAAAAAAATAAAATAAAATAAAATAAATAAATAAATAAAATAAAATAAAATAAAATAAAATAATAATAATAATAATAATAATAATAATAATAATAATAATAATAATAATAATAGTAATATAAATTTATTAATTAGCTAAATAAATAAAAATAAATAAATAAATAAAATAAATAAAATAAATAAAACAAAAAATCTAATTCAAGTTACCAGTCACTTTTCCTTTGGACTGCGGGAGTGCACCAGTCTGTAAATGAAAGAAAAGAATCACTACTCCGAAACCTCAAGACATTCATAATAATATATGGTCAAGCACATCATTTCAAACACTAATCTCGGTAGCACAACTTTGTCAATAAAACAGAACACTAGCAACCCACCAACTTTTCTTTTTTTATATTTTTCTTCTCTGCCATGTACCTCTTCGTTTCTTCACTATCTCTTCCTTCTCTTTTCCTATTCTTATACAAATGGAAAAGTGAGCAGCTTAGCAACTTTCCTCTTTAATATCACCGCATCCCAAGGGTGGTGAAGAACGTTTAAGGATCACAAAGTAGCCACAAAGATAGAATTTTATGGATAAGTCATTCACAAACTCAATAAATAGAAGACGACAGTCCCATGATGTAAAGAAAAGAGTAGATTATGCAGTACTGAGCTCGCCATCACATTTAAAGAAACATGTTAAAAACGAATAAACGCAACCAGTGCAGCTAATTTAGCTAAAGATTTGAAATGCAAGCAAACGAAAATATGAAAATAAGAAATTATATTTTCTCCACATCGTCGCTCACACTCAAAACCCTTTATTCATCACGATGATGCTTTTCATTCTTACCCAATACATTTGAAAATTTTAAGAACCAACAAAATACCGTTGTATTCCATGGCGTGAAATTTAGCATCTGCTGCGTGCTCTCACGTCCCAGGAAAGTTCTCTTGCTGCGCCAACTTCTCGCGTCTCACCAGACAACTTTTGCCTCGTTCCCGCCCAGCTTGCCTGAACAAGTGTGAGGAGACTGACATCCCTGGTGCATAGAGGCGTGCCGTGGGGTGCAAGGGAGGAAGGGAGACAAAATATGCAAGAGAAGAAAGGAAAAGCTGGCAAAAAGATTGCAGAAACTAAACGAGAGTAAAAAGAAAATACGCCGCAGGATTAGTAAGAAAGTAAAATGACAGTAAAGGATGAAAGTTAAATTCATACATGGCTAATCTGACAATTTAAAGAAAAGTCTCAATAGCGAACCATAGGACAGGAGGACAAAGCCACAGGTCACTGCGGCTCGAGGAAGCGTCCTTGCTCCATGACCGCTCATGGAAAGCTGGTTTGACCTCTTCTTGCTAGGAAACTGGCGACAACAGTCAACGAAGCGTTGCTTATGGTCAGTGTTCGCGGTCTGTGTGTGTGTGTGTGTGTGTGTGTGTGTGTGTGTGTGTGTGTGTGTGTGTGTGTGTGTGTGTGTGTGTGTGTGTGTGTATGTGTGTGTGTATGTGTGCGCGTGTGTGTGTGTTCGCGTGTGTGCGTGTGCGTGTGTTGTGTGTGTGTGTGTGTGTGTGTGTGTGTGTGTGTGTGTGTGTGTGTGTGTGTGTAGAGAGAGAGAGAGAGAGAGAGAGAGAGAGAGAGAGAGAGAGAGAGAGAGAGAGAGAGAGAGAGAGAGAGAGAGAGAGAGACGGTCAGATGCCACCTTCGGCACTGTCCCTTTATATACTCGTATAGTGGCTAGATGAGCAGCTTCCTTCCCCCTCAAGACGCGTGTGACTGGAGAGTGCTGGAGGAGAGATGCTCGTGACGGGTGATGCTGCCTGAGGGGAGGCGAGGCTTCTCCATCAAAATGATCTGGACAGACGCAGTCATGTGGTGCCGTTGGCGGGAGTTGCAGCGGTGCGGGAGTGATGCAGGAAACGTCAGCTGCCCAGGTGAAACTTCTACCCTAACGCTTATCATGGTCTATCTCATCAGTGTGTCTTGTTACATGCAGAGACGCGCCGTGTGTGAGTGTTTACGACGCTGCTTTGTAAATTCCACCCTTTTAAATTCCACGAAGTTTTTTACCATGAAAATTTCACTCAATATAATTCGCCTACATGATAAATTCCCCTAATCTAACGTAACAAAACATAACATAATACAACATATCGTGGAGGAAATGTTTTTGGCGAAATCTTGTGGATGGAATGTTCGATGGAATTTACCAAAGAGGGAACACACAAAGAATAGTTTGAGATAGATATACGTGAAAGATCTGTTCATATTATGTCTTCGAATTGGAATCATGTTTAATAAGCAATATTTTTCTTGAGCAACAAGTACCATAACGATTATTCTCCTTAGAACTACCTATGAACATCTTAAGAATTATAATCAATGTTTGTATACGTCTGAAACCTGGTTCGTTTTGTTGCATGCATTGCAAATAATCGATTCTTTAGTTTTCAGGATCCCTCATTAATAGTATTTTAAACAAAATTCATAAACATTGCATCAAAATCACGTGAAAAAGACTTGCTCATCTACATTCATTAAAAATAAGAAAAAAAAACTTTTGTATTCCACTTCGCCTTCGCCGAATCGATCACTTACCAGTGATAGTTTCAACAAGACCTGGAAATGAGCTGTGTCGAAATTACCTGTTTTGAAATTATCTATAAAACTATATTTTTTTAATTAACCTGCCAACAACAACCAAGTATTCGTATCCAGCATCCGAATTCTTAGGACAAGTATACGTATTCGTCTAATGATAGGAGAAAAGGACCTTAGTGAACACTACATAGCTTTGAATCGATAGTGACCTATTGCAGTTATCTTTTTAATATATAATTTTCACGAAACATTGACGAATAATTTCCCAAAGCTCATATTGGCATTTGTATTCACGGTAGTTCTTTATAATGAAAATGTGAAGTATTCCTTTTCGATGGCTAATTCTTGCCTGCACTATGGCTGGCGACCCAGGCAGGGGCGGCAGCGTCATGCAATCATGCCCGAGGTTCCAACCAGCACTGGAACGAATATATGTATATTAAGTAAAGCTTATTCTGTGGAGCTAACAACCCTACTCCGTTTTCCTCTTTAGTACTAATTAAGTACTTTAATTAAGAGAGGAGATTCGAGTCACCCCCTGAACCCATATTTATGTGCCTATTTCGCCATTCTGTTTATCCTCTTAAATTGAGGAGGGGGGGATGCGTCGCACTTTTCACTGTACTTTTTTTGCTCTTTACAATCTTTAAAAACTTTACTTTTCTTCTTTTTAGTGTCTCAAGCTATTGAGTGCTAGGTTAAAAAAGTAATACCTAAATACAATCTGTACCTCCACCATGTAACACGCTGAACATAAACAAATGCGTTATTTTGCCACATTTCATTCCATTCTATTCCCCGTGACCTTGATCTATATCGTTGCTTGATGACCTTTAACATGTAAATCACGGTGATTACTGCAAACATTCTATTGTAGAATATAAACTTAACACTCATGTATCTCTTCCTTCATGCAAGACAGCACGTTAAAAGGCATTAGGTACAACCTTTGCCATGTAAATTATAGGGATACCTATTTTCACGTTATCACTACGCACCTGCTTCTGTACTCCCGAAGCATAACATTCATCAAGCTCCTCACGAGAGACAGCACGATAAGACAGCTGATGTGCCCCACAAGACAGATTAGGTAATAAAAATGTTAATGGAAGCTACTTATTGTAAACTAGATTTTCTTTCATAAAGACTTAACTTCCATACCCAATTCTGTGAAAGGGTACTACATCAGACCCTCCCTTCCAGCCATTAGTCTCTAAAGTACACCTTGACACTGCCTCATTTTATATAGTTATGGTTTTGTTAAAAGAAAATAAGAATATATTCACCATCCTTTACATTAGCTTAGTGAGTCATCGAACACCATAGCACTGGCCAATATAATTCTAAGAAATCTAGAACATATTGTAAAACAGAAAATTGTATGTACAGTCGGCTCCATACTTGATGACGCAGCCTTCTACCTTTATTTTTTAGCCAAAGTGACATGACACCGAGGGATTTTAGTAGACAAATATCATTGGCCAGAAGTTGTGACGTGTGAATTAAGCCACACCACCATTCTCAACCCCACTCCATGTCCGCCTCCCCATCCTCACTCCCTCCTTGTTTTTTTATATTTCTCATACTCCCCTCCCTCTCTTCTCTCTCCTCCCTCTCCTCTCTGTCTATCTGCTATATATATATATATATATATATATATATATATATATATATATATATATATATATATATATATATATATATATATATATATATGATTAAACTCTCTCTCTCTCTCTCTCTCTCTCTCTCTCTCTCTCTCTCTCTCTCCGGCAATTGAGAAAATTTCATGGAAATAGGCAAAAATCATGATATCTACGACCACTTTGTTAAAATAGTAATGGCAGGACAGCTTCTTTTAGCTTTCTTTCCCTCGCTCTTCAGTAACTAATCCGTAAACCCCAAAAAACGTTACCCTCTCATCTCCACCTTTCACCTTTGATCGCCCATTTGTATACCTTCTTCCCCCATTAATAACCAGACACACATTAGTATCCTTAGGTCCCATATTAAAAGCCACACGCCCACTGGTATCCTTTCGTCCCCCATTCATAGCCAGACGCAAACTTGTATCCTTTGGTCCTCCATTGAGAACCAGGTGCCCATTAGTAACCTTTGGTTCCCCATTGATAGCCAGACGCTCACTAGAATCCTTTGGTCCCCTGTTGACTACCCAGACGCCCACTTATATCCTTTGATCCCCCACTGATAGCCAGAAGGCCGCTGGTATCCTATGGTGCCCCGTTCATAGCCAGACGGCCACTGGTATCTTCGGTCCCCAGTTGATAGCCAGATGCCCACTGCTATCCTTCGGTCCCCCAATAACAGCCAAACGCTCGTTGATATCCTTCTGTTCCCCACTGACAGCCAAACGCCCGCTGGTATCCTTTGATCCCTCATTGATAGCCAGACGCCAGCTGGAATTTTGTCTCTCCTAGTTGGGAAGACCTGAGGAGGTATTATGCTGATTTTCCTTGGAATGACTATTGCTCTTGAGTCAGAGACCCGTCTCTATGTGCTGAGCGCATAACAGAGGTGATAGTGTCTGGCATGGAAGCGTACGTTCCTTTCTTTCTTTCTCTCGCCCTGGTTTAAAAACAGCCTGTTCTCGTGCTATACATGACAGAGAGGTGGCCCACAATGGGTACTAGAGCCTTCCTTCACTTGAATCTCATGTCTGTTCTCCAACTAGCTAAAAACTCCTTCAATAATAGAAGGTGTCAAAATATATCAAGATCTAACCCCGCCTCGTGACTTCTGGCACCTAGCTAAAAACATCTCCAATAACTTTGCTTTTTCATCTTTCCCTCCCTTATTTCAACCTTATTATAAACATATATTAATTATGAACATTCTTTGGCATCAGTGACGGTACTAGCTGACTGTAGACCAAGCAAAGTGAAATCAAAGCTTATTGCCATGGAAGTACTTCGGAATTTTAGATTGTCTGCACGGAGTGAGTGGGTGCACAAATATAGAAAACAATATTCATAAAAACACGAAATCGATCGCAGTGTTTGAGGTCAAATCGTGGAGTGTTCCTTGCGTGAGAATGAGAGGAAGGAAAGGGTTGAGGATGGCCACAAAAAGAAGGAATATTGAATTTAAGGGAAACAAAAGTGATGCATAAGCCTAGGAATGAAAGGACTGCCACTCACCTGATGATGAACGCACTGAAAAAAGTAAACACAAAGAAAATATGCTGAAAATGTTGCAATCATTTATATAACTAAATATTTGTCAAGAAATATTGAAAAGTCATATTTACGAGAGAGAGAGAGAGAGAGAGAGAGAGAGAGAGAGAGAGAGAGAGAGAGAGAGAGAGAGAGAGAGAGAGAGAGAGAGAGGTAAGATGGTATACATAGTTGAGGTTGCCACTGTGATCTTGATTTTTTTTTTTATTTTTTTTTTACTGCGTCACCATCGAACTGGTAGCTCCGAGAGTCACGTGTGTGGCTAGCCTCATCACATCCTCATACCAGATTGCCGCCACTATCGTCTGAAGTCCATTTAGTATTAGCATACACTTTCCTACTGTTAACTTTCCTTCCCTTGAATAGTTTTTGGTTATATGTTTTTAGAGATCTAAAGGAATCGATATATATTAAAAAGAAATCATGGATGTTTGGGTTTTCAAAATTTGCGAAAAATGTGTCCGTCCATTACGATGAATTCACACCTCCAATACCAATCTTTTAGTTTTTTTGGATTACATTCGCTATATGACTATAAGACAGCGGTAATTCTCACACTTTTCACAAATTCAGCTATCATTTTTACACACACAAAAAAAAATCTTTCATTAGCAAATTTATTCACTTTCAACGAGAACAAATAAATAAAAGTATTTGTTTGACAGTCTCTCTGGAAAGATTCTTCAAACCTTCTCTTTCCTTAAGAGTCTAAAACTTTTAGTGTGTGTGTGTGTGTGTGTGTGTGTGTGTTTTGATAGGTTTGTGTATGAATATATTTATCTATATATCTATCTAGGCATCTATAATTCTCTCTCTCTCTCTCTCTCTCTCTCTCTCTCTCTCTCTCTCTCTCTCTCTCTCTCTCTCTCTCTCTCTCTCTCTCTCTCTCTCTCTCTCTCTCTCTCTTTGAATCTCATATATATATATATATATATATATATATATATATATATATATATATATATATATATATATATATATATATATATATATATATATATGATTTCTATTGACCTACTTATATTTATATCTATATTATCACAAAGAGCACTCAGGCTGTCCGTCTGCCTGACTATCTCTGGGCTTCAAAACGATGAGTCGTTACCTGGAAATTACTTAAACTTCTTCCAAAGACGAATGATCAGTAACTGCAGTCAAAAAAATATAGAGGTTTTAAAAATTCTGATCTTATCAAAAGTTATGAGCAAAATACCTAATCTAACCAAGCCTAACCTAACCGGGACAGTGGGAAGATGAGTTCCCACAACAAGGCATTTCTGCCAGAAAACTACTTGCACATTTCCTGTGACCACTGCCCACATAGCTGCACAACCTCTGATGGAGTCCTTTGTGCAATACTGTTGCAGAGTGGTCCACGGTATTTTAAATATGGTAGTCCCTGTAGTACATATATCAACACGTGTCAGCAAGGTTCCAAAAATACCAATGAAGCGAGGAAAGATCCCAGATGATGAATGATGCGCTTCCCTCGCGAATAGAGGTTTACAATAGACAAGCATTGTATTTGCAATGAATACAAGCCAGTTGCCTGCATCGCTGTGGAATGCAATAACACAGCATTTAAATGGGAATTATAAAAGTACTGAGTTTTCAATGAAGCACTGATATACATGTGCACATCAACAAAAACGAATACAAACATGTAAAGTATACGCACTTTCCTCCAAGATCATGATGATGATGATGGTGTGTGTGTGTGTGTGTGTGCTTGCATTAATAATAATTTCCTGTATTTGTTTCATCCACGCATGCAAACATTTACGTTGTGCTTGTGCGCCGTGTGGGTAGTGCGGAGCTAGTTTTCCAGCCTCCGCCGCCACCGCCACTACTACTATCACAACCACCACCAGATACTCCCCTGGCGCCCGCCCCCCATCATGACAAAACACCTACACCGTTCCCAGCGTGTGGACCTCAGCGATCAAGGTGGCTTTCATACAACATGCAATGAAGCCTCTAAGATAACACACACATGTCGCTTTGTTAGGTACAGATGTCCTGGCCTGATTTTATTATATGAACCCAAACCAACTCCCACGGTCGTAATTTGATCCACTGGGAACGTAGGTCAGCTAAATGTTTCATCCAAATGTGTGTTGCTCTCAGTATTTTATCTTTGTCTTTATCGGTGTGGCCTGGATGGCAGGACCATCCAGGCCACACCGAGTCCCGTGACACACAGATGCCACCACCACCATTCACCACCATCAGGAACACATCGCTGCCTGGGATTCCACAAACGATGCTGACCCACAGCCAATATGTGATTCCCAATTTATCGCAGTAATATTAATGTGTCATTCTAGCTCGTAAAAGCTACTTTGAGCATGAAATATTAAAACTAATCATAAATTAGAAGTGTTTTATGGACAGCTACGTGAAAATAACCATTTTGATGAAAGAATACGTACGAATAATATCAAACATCATTACAGAATATGACGATACATGCATCTAATGGTGAGTGGAAGATACGTGTTAAGTAAACACTCTACCAAGATGTTAGAGGAACAAAAATGCAAGAAGAAAAATACGAATGTAAAAAAAACCTGTACATGCAGCCAAATAAGTAATAGTAATTCCTTTGTCACCGTCCATTCTCAGGCTGGCCCAGGCCCACCAACATGATCCACAAGCATTTGACTATAATCGTTACGTAAAGAGAAGAAAAGCGGAACTCCCCAGTAATCTGTGCGTGCGTGTGTGCGTGCGTGCGTGCGTGCGTGTGTGCGTGCGTGCGTGCGCGTCATTGAACAGTTTAGGATCCAACAACCCACACATGCCAGTCACCGGGCAGCCGGACACGCCCAGACCTCGACATAAAGTGATACAATATTCCCACAACAGCTGGACGGCCTGACACTGACTTGTGTGGAGGCGGTTCAGCCCACTCAGTTCCATCAAGCTTTAGGGAAAGAAAAGTAAAAGCTCAATAACTACCGGTCATTCTTTTTATTGCGATCAAACCAAGGCAAGCAGCATTGTTGTCCGTATACTTCAGAGCAAAATGAGTAATTGAAAAGTCTTATCTGATCAAATTTGGAATTTTTTTTTTAACCTAACCCAATGGGTGTTTTTGGGTTTTATTTATTTTTTGGAGGGTTATTGGGTTATCTGGGATTTATTTATTTTTTATTCCTCATATTTATATGTAAATCAGTTTAAATAAGCAATTAAAAAGTAATCTAAAGTGAATGTTTTTCTTTTTCATGTAGGAGGGGGACCGGTCAGGAGCAACTATAATATAATAATAAAAAAAAGGCCCACTGAGATGCCGGTTCCCAAACGGACTCGAAAACGGCAGTTAGATATTACGATAAGTAATTGAAACCTCCCTTTTGAAAGAGTTCAAGTCACAGAAAGGTGGAAATACGTAAGCAGACAAGGAGTTCCGTAGTTTACCAGATAAGGAAATGAATGATTGAGAATACTGGTTAACTCTTACATTAAAGAGGTGTACAGAATATGGGTGAGAGAAAGAAGAAAGTTTTGTGCTTCAAAGCTGCGGGAGGAGGGGAGGCATGTAGTCAGCAAGATCAAAGGAGCAGTTGGCATGAAAATAGCGGTAGACGATAGCAGGAAATGCAACATTGCGGCGATGAGAGAGAGACTGAAGACAGTTAGTTAGAGGAGAGGGACTGATAAGACGAAAAGCTTTTGATTCCACCCTGTCTAAAAAAAAGCAGTATGAGAGGAACCCCCATACCTGTGAAGCATACTCCATCCTCGGAGCCCCCAGGTCGGACTGTTCTTATGGTAGCGACCTTAAGTGTCTTGATACCCATTCAACTTTTTCTTCATTAACTTCTGCAATATTAGTGGTCTTATATCTAATTTTCAATCTGTAGAACACCACCTCTCCTCTAATAAACCTCAACTTCTCTTCCTCACTGAAACACAGATGTCTAAGGCAACTGACAGTAGCGCCTTTTCTGTTCCCTCTTACTTTCTCTATCCTCATTTTCGATCCAAAGCTGGATGTTGCGTTTATGTGCGCAACAACTTAACCTGCTCTCGTGCCCACGCTCTTGAATCTTCCGAGTTTTCCACCACCTAGCTTAGACTACAGGGTCACTCTCAAACTAAATTTATCTGTGATGTATACCTCCCACCTAACTCCTCTGACTATAAGAAATTCTTTGACTATTTAACTTTCAAAGTGGAGCACATTCAGACTCTCTTCCCTTTAGTGGAGATTCCATTCTTGGAGACTTCAATGTTCACCACCAGCTTTGGCTTTCCTCTCCCTTCACTGACCATCCTGGTGAACTAACCTTCAACTTTGTTATCCTCCACGATCTAGAGCAATTAGTGTAACACCCTACTCGTATTCCTAACGGTCTTGGACCAACATTCTTGACCTTTTCCTAACCTCTAATCTCTGCTTATGCTGTTACCCTCTCTTCTCCGTTGGGCTCCTCCGATCACAATCTCATATCTGTATCTTGGCCTATCGCTCTAATCCCTCCTCAGGATCCCCCTTAGCGGAGGGGCCTCTGGCGTTTTGCCTCCGCTAGTTGGGGAGAGCTGAGAAGGTATTTTGCTAATTTTCCTTGGAATGACTACTGCTTTTGAGTCAGAGACCCGTCTGTGTGTGTGCTGAGCGCATAACAGAGGTGATAGTGTCTGGCATGGAAGCGTACATTCCTCACTCTTTTCTCGATCTAAACTTTCCAAACATTGGTTTAACAACCTGTTCTCGTGCTATACATGATAGAAAGGCAGCCCACAAAAGGTAATTGAGCCTTCCATCACCAGAATTTCATGCACTTTATATTTGTGCCCGGAACCATGTCAAGTCTGTTCAACTAGCCAAAACTTCTTCATTAATAGAAAGTGTCAAAATCTTTAAAGATTCAACTCCCCTCGTGGCACCTAGCCAAAATCATCTTCAATAACTTTGTTCCTTTCCCTCCTTTATTTCAACCAGATGGCACCACTGGTATCACATCTATTTCTAAAGCTGAACTCTTCGTTCAAACCTTTGCTAAACACGCTACGTTGGATGATTCAGGGCTTGTTCCTCCCTCTCCTCCACCCTCTGACTACTTTATTCTGCCCATTAAGGTCCTTCGCAGTTATATTTTCCATCCTCTCGCTGGCCTAAACCCTCGGAAGGCTTATGGACCTGATGTGGTTCCTCCGAAAATGTGTCTTCGTGCTTGCACCTTGCCAAGTCAAACTCTTTAAATTTTGTTTATCAACATCTACCTTTCCTTCTTGCTGGAGGTTTGTTTACACTCAACCTGTTCTTAAAAAGGGTGACCGTTCTAATCCTTCAAACTACCGTCCTATTCCTTTAATTTCCTGCCTCTCTAAAGTTTTGAATCTTCTCAACAGGAAGATTCTGAAGTATCTATCACTTCACAACCTTCTTTCTGATCGCCAGCATGGGTTCCGTCAAGCTCCTCTACTGGTGATCTTCTGGCTTTCCTTACTGAGTATTGTCATCCTCTTTTAGAGATTTTGGTGAAACTTTTGCTGTTGCCTTAGATATATAAAAATACAGATTTAAAAACTTTAGAGAGGCAGGAAATTAAAACAATAGGACGGTAATCTGAAGGATTAGAACGGTTACCCTTTTAGAAACAGGCTGAATGTAAGCAAACTTCCAGCAAGAAGGAAAGGTAGATTTTAATAAACAAAGTTGAAAGAGTTTGAGTAGGCAAGGTGCAAGCACGGAGGCACAGTTTTGGAGAATAATAGGAGGATCCCATCAGGTCCATAAGCCTTCCGAGGTTTAGGCCACCGAAGGTATGGAAAACATAACTGCGAAGGACCTTAATGGACAGCATAAAGTAGTCAGAGGATGGAGGAGAGGGAGGAACAAGACCTGAATCATCAAAGATAGAGTTTTTAGCAAAGGTTTGAGTGAAGACTACAGCTTTAGAAACAGATGAGATGGCAGTAGTGCCATCAAGATGAAATAAAGGAGGAAAAGATGAAGAATCAAAGTTATTGGAGATGTCTTTGGTTAAGTGCCAGAAGTCACGAGATCTTGAAAGACTTTGACATTTTCTATTAATGAAGATTGGACATTTGTTTAGGTCATGCTGATACAGGTTGGTCCGGTTGGACAAAGCCTGTGTGAACCTGTACTGTACAGAAAATTAATGGGTCAGGCTTGACTACTTTTACATTTTTTTTATGTATATGTACATATATAGACCTTATTTACTAATATGATATAGAACTGAATTTTTGATATATTAAAAAAAAAAAAAGCTTTTTATTTTTCATTTATTTATTTATTTATTTTTTTCAACGCCAACCCTGAATCTGATCCTGACTTATTCTATCATATCAACATCAACAGGTGCTATTTCCTTTTCTTACCTGCAAAAGACACACAATAGGGTCCCATAAAACTTTAAACCACTAATGCCTGTTCAGTACTCTTAACTGTCTTATCTAAAGCGTTTCTAAGAGCTAGTCTTCAAAGTCACAAAACATAACTACTTCAAGCCATCTCAAGTTTCATTTTTGTACTTTTTACTACACTATAAAACAACGAAATCATCGAACTGACAAATTCAATCTATGTCTTAATTTGCATTTCACGTAAGTAAGCCGAGCCAGCTTGTCGTTACGAAAACTGCCTCAGCAGAATCAGTCCACTGTCACCTGTAATTCCAATTACCATCCACCGAGAAGACTCTTGCCTGAGTAAATATTACTTTCCTCATCACATCATTTCAACTCCTGGAGGACATAAGAGGAGAGGAAAAGCCAAACGGTCTGAGTTAAGTACCGTTCACTTCACCTTTGATTGCATTTTTCAACACCAGCACAAGCGTCCTTACCATAACCGGTGCCATTGACTTTCTAAACAGTTTGCTAACTAAGGACAAAAGAACACGGTAACACTGCCACTTTACGATGCTCTCATCCGCTGATTGGTCGATATACGAGTACACACACACACACACACACATACACACACACACACACACACACACACACACACACACACACACACACACACACACACACACACACACACATATATATATATATATATATATATATATATATATATATATATATATATATATATATATATATATATATATATATATATATATATATATATATATATATATATATATATATATATATATATATATATATATATATATATATTTCATATAGTTACACACTAGCCATGCAAATAACGATTGGCTTCAGAGAGAATAAAGAGCCATTTGCCGCACATTTTACAATATTTAAAGCAATCATTGAGCGAAAGCACTGTCCCTGTAAGAGTGCTGCCTGCTCCACGTGTCCTGGGCTGGGAAAATTACTAGGTCAATCGGTGAAACAGAATAGTCAAAATGTGTGTGTCTCATCCTCCCACGCCTGCTTGTGTGTCCTTCCACCCGGTATATCTTTCAGCACACACCTGACAATATCAAGACGCACACCTGCCTTCCGTTCCAAAATACGGTCCTGTTTCTGGAATATGTTTTCCTTCCTCCCACGTTTCCAGCATTTTTTTTTTTCATCCATATCATCTGTTTCTTGCAATACCCACACTTGTTCTCGCCCACCTCCTCGCGCCCTCCCACGCCAGCCTACACACCTGTCTGGAGGAGTAAGTCTCAGCCTCTCCCTACTCCCAACTCATTCTCCCGTGATGTTCGACTTAAAATGCTTGAACGGAACTGACTTGCCCCGCGCGTAAAAACTCTTAATGGACCAGTAGCGGCCTCAGAGAACGC
>NC_087165.1:15801011-15828511 GCF_035594125.1 Scylla paramamosain | reverse complement strand
TTGGCACCCTTGGCCAGCCACATATGTAAAGAAGAAATTTTATAATTATTGTAACTTCTACAATACTACAAAAAATAAATAAATAAATAACTAAATAAATAAATAAAATAAAAAAATAATTATACGAATAAAAAGTTTTTTTTTTTCTACCCATACACCGGAAAAAAATCAATCTTCATGTGCGGCCACACTGTCCTCATGCACTATTACTTCCTATCTGTAAATAACATGTCTATCAGTATCAATCTTATCATTATAAGATAATCTAGTATTCCATAATTTAAGAAAATCATGATTAGATAATTCATAATTTCACGGATATGCACTCGCAACCACACAACACAGGGGTCCATGGCCCGCCTGTCCACCGCCTGACAGCGCTGTCCGCCGGAACTCTTTATATCACCTCACCTCTAAATGAAGTCTCAAAATGCATATATGTAAACAACAACATTCTTTCACGTCTAGTAGTTTATGGAGAAAGTCATTTAACACCTTCTATAGAGACAGTGTTATGTCAGTTGCCATTCTCTACATGAAAAGACCCTTCGTGGCTGAGGCTCCTTACTCATCGCTGCCAGATGAAACTAAGGAGATAAAAAAAAAGACAAATGAAAAAAATAAAATGAAAATAAAAAATCAAGCAAAATAAAGTTAAAAAAAAAAAAACTAAATACAATCATTCCATTTCCTAAGAATGTACAGAGTAACAAAGGCTCGAGTTCTTTATGCAATTTCCTTCCTGACATCCAGTGTATAGCCTGGAGGCCTCACCCTCCCCTGCGGCACGCCACCATCATCACTATTCCTCCCTAATGATGACTGTCTCCGCTTCCTTCATTATTTATTTTTGCTGAGCTCTGTCTTTCTTTTATTTCAGAGGGAATACTGACCCTTTCCACAAGTTAGGAAACCTTGAATATATGTATATGGAGTGTCTGCCTGTCCCCTCTATACATTTGTCTGTCTGGGTGTGCATTTGTGTCTCTCTCTATCCATTTGTCTGTCTGTATGTCTGTCTCTGTAAATTTGTAGGTTTATGTATAGGTGCCTTTGTGTATATGTATGTAGAATTGTAGGCGCAAATGTAATCATGTAAATAAATGTCCCCTCTCTCTCTCTCTCTCTCTCTCTCTCTCTCTCTCTCTCTCTCTCTCTCTCTCTCTCTCTCTCTCTCTCTCTCTCTGTCTTTCCATTATACTACTAATATCAATCTGATAAAGGAAAGCGTCATTATTAAAAGCTAATCTATTCAGATAACAAAGTTTCACCAAAAAACATGAATTTTTTACGTCATTACCTTAATCAACGTTCTCTATGTTTAGATTTTACTGAAGAGCTTTATATTACTTTCCTCGTGTGTATTTTCTACATTAATTGTTGGACATGAATCTAAAGCATCATATATGTATACCACTACCACCATCATGTTTACATCTTTGGGCCTTCACATCCTATTTTCAATTAATCCTTTCGTCTTTGTTTTTTTGTCAACAGTGTTTTGATAAATCATCGCACGTGCTTCATTTCCATACCACTCACTCCTCTACACTTCTCTCTCTCTCTCTCTCTCTCTCTCTCTCTCTCTCTCTCTCTCTCTCTCTCTCTCTCAACACACTGAAAATCTACCTGTTGGGATCTTTCTTCCCCTTTATCACATGCAACGCTCTTGCATTTCTAACCCACCTAGTATTTACTTTGCATTTATCACCTCCTTCCCTCCATTCCTCCCTCCCTTCTCTCTCTCTCTCTCTCTCTCTCTCTCTCTCTCTCTCTCTCTCTCTCTCTCTCTCTCTCTCTCTCTCTCTCTCTCTCACCTATAGCTCCCCACACACATACACACAGCAGCCTCTCTAACCAGATTAATTAACAGCACCTCCCTTTTCAGAGGCTTTGCACGCATAGTATTGTTGGAAATTGTATACCTGGTCTGTAACATATTATTTATAACCTGTTGTGTCCTTGAGAGAGAGAGAAAGAGAGAGAGAGAGAGAGAGAGAGAGAGAGAGAGAGAGAGAGAGAGAGAGAGAGAGAGAGAGAGAGAGAGAGAGAGAGAGAGAGAGAGAGAGAGAGACATAGGAACAAGAGAGAATAAATGAATAAAGAAAGGGAAACACTAGATAACAAATGTATGCACACCAACACACACAGACACACAGACACACAGACACAGACACAAAAGAAATCAGAGTTTGCGTTCACACGAGCAAAGCCTACATACACCCAACACTCACAAAAGGAAAATGCAAGCAAGATATATATGTTAAACAAAAAATAAATAAATAAATAAAATCGTTCTATACACACCACAAGCAAAACAATATTTGGGAACCAACACATCACGCACATTTTTTTTTTTTTTTGTATTCTGCCTATGTTGAGAGAGGCAAGAGCAGGAGGAGGAGGAGGAGGAGGAGGAGGAGGAGGAGGAGGAGGAAGGCGAGGACGAGGGCGAGGACAAGGGCGACAACGAGGACGAGAAGCACGAAGCAGGGAACGAAAGACGACGTATAGTATAGAGAAGGGGATAAAAAAAAACATATATTCTTGTGTATTATTTACCTATGCTTTCGGCACCCTGATGGAAGCGTGAGGGATGGAGAATAGGTGGAGGGAAGAGGAGCGAAAGAGAGAGAAAGAGAGAAAGATGTGTATTGCAAGAGGACGGAAGCCTTTGAAGGGAGGAGAGAGGGAGAGTGACCATGGAGGGAATGGAGTCGTAGAAAACAGGTGATGACGAATAAGATGGTGGTAGTAGTGATGGTGGTGGTGGTGGTGGTGGTGGACAGGGAGCAAAGGAAACACTACGAAGGTGCAAATTGATTATTATATTGTAAACATGTTTTTCCCTTTTCCCGATGCTTTTTCCTTTTCTCTTCCACCTCCTCCTCCTCTTCCACTAGCTTCATCTCATCACTGGAAAGAAAAAGAGTGTGCTGTAAAGAGGAAGAGGAAAAAAGAAGTAGGGAAGGTAAGTGGACACAGAGAGAGAGAGAGAGAGAGAGAGAGAGAGAGAGAGAGAGAGAGAGAGAGAGAGAGAGAGAGAGAGAGAGAGAGAGAGAGAGAGAGAGAGAGAGAGAGAGAGAGAGAGAGAGAGAGAGAGAGAGACACCAGGGAGGATGAGACAGGGGAAGGGGGGTGGGGGGACAAGCAAGCAAGGTGACAACAGAAACATGCCTCTCTTATACATCCAGCGAGTGACGTCACCAATACCGAGGCGCGGCTGTGTATCACGTGTTTTACAGCTTAAAGTCAGCAGGCGTTCCCGGGGGCCCTCCACCACCATCACCGGCACCACCACCACCACCGCCACCACCTACCTATGCAAATCCCAGTTTCACGGCCGCTTTCCTGACGGCGCCGCTGTGTCAAGACGGGTTCCCAGCCTCCTCAACCTCAACCTGCTGCAGCCACCGCGAATTTTGCCTTCCTCGCAGCCCCGCAAAGAAGAAAACCTGAGAGACGAGAAATGATCCAACCCACTGAAGAAAAAAAGGCTCAGAGATGGGAAGCGAAGAGTGAAATGCGTGAGTTGAAACGAACGGAAAAAAAAAAAAGAATGGACGAGGTGAAAGAATGAGATAGGTGAGGCAGATGAGTGAGGCTGCAAAGGTGGTGGTGGTGGTAGTGGTGGAGGAGGAATATTCGACGACGCGTGGTGGTGGTGGTGGTGGTGGTAGTGAGGAGGAGGAGGAGGAGGAGGAGGAGGAGGAGGAGGAGGAGGAGGAGGAGCAAAGAATAAAAGGCAAACACAAGTGAACTGGAAAGTTTCGTGAGAGGAAGGTAAGCAATCGTCAACTGAAACACACCTGGAATAAAAAAGAAAAAGAAAAGAAAAAGAAAAGCAGAATATAACTGTAATATAAAAAATGGAGAGAAATTAAGTGATGATCACTGTTATTTGCCGTAATTCTTTTCCTTCCGTCTTTTTCTCTTTCTTTCATATCTCTGTATTTTTTCTCTAATCTTCCTTCACTTCTCACCTCTGTTAGTCGCTATTTTCTTCATCTTTCCACTTCCTTCTTTTTGTTTCTTCTCTTTTCTTTCTTCCATATTCCTTTCCTTTCCTTTCATATTTTCTTCCTCTCTTTCCTTTTTTTTGTGTCTTCTTTTTTCTACTTCCTTAGTGCATTCTTTTCTTTCTCATTTTTGTGTGTTTTCCTTCCTTCCTTCCTTCCCTTCTACCTTCCTCTCTTTGCCATGTCTTCTTCCCTTCCTCCCCGCCTTCCTTCCCTGATTCGCTCCTGTCCTTCATTCCCTGCTTTCTTCTTTCACCTCTTGACATCTTATATCCTTCCTTCTTTTCTTCTTTCCTTCCTCCTTTGGTCGCTTATTTTCCGAGTCTTCTTTTTTTCCCTGCGTGCATTCTTCTCTTTGTTTCCTTTTGTTTCTTCTTCCCTGCCCGCATTCTTTTCCTTGCTTTCTTTTTTCCTATCAATCTTTCCTGCCTTTCTGTATCTTTTCTCCTAAGCCCTGTCCTCGTTGTCGTCATCCTCCTTCTCCTCCTCCTCCTCCTCCTCCTCCTCCTCTTCTTCCTCCGCCAGTGAAAAGTGAGGGAGGAGAGATTCGGAAGCAGGTGAGGCGTTAGTAATGCAAAATCAAACAATTGTGAATGAAATACAAGTGAATAATGGAGCAGATGAAACGCTATGAATAAAACCCGGGAAAAGGGTGAGAGGCGAAGAGCGAAAAAAGTCATTATCTCCAACCTCTCCTCTTTCCCCTCCTCCTCCTCTGCTTCCTCTTCCTCCTCCTCTTCAAGCCTCCTCTAGTTTCCCTCTCCTCTTGCTGTCCTTCCTACTCCGATGCTGCTCTTTCCTGTTTTATTTTTTTTTTTCCTTTCTCTCCCTCTCTCTTCTCTTTTCTATATTTTCTTCTCTCTCTCTCTCTCTCTCTCTCTCTCTCTCTCTCTCTCTCTCTCTCTCTCTCTCTCTCTCTCTCTCTCTCTCTCTCTCTCTCTCTCTCTCTCTCTCTCTCTCTTTGCTTCCTACTCTTCGTCTTATCTCCCACCTCCATCACCATCACTGGCTCCTCCTTCTTCCTCCTCCTCCTCCTCCTCCTCATACTTCTCCTTCTCCTTCTCTCCCCCCTCCTTTCTTATGATTTTCTCTTTTCACGCATCATTCTTCTCCACCTCTTGCGTTTTATTATTTTTCTCCTATTTTTATTCACTTCCTCTTTCTATTTCTCCTTCCCCTTCACTTATATTTTCTTATTCCAGCTCTCCAACTTTTTTCTTTTCCATTCATTGTTCTTTCACCTCTCTTCTTCCTCCTCCTCCTCCTCTTCCTCTTATTGTTCTTTATCTCTTTTCTTTTAGAACTATTTTTATCTATTTATCTGTTTAACCTTTACTTTCATTTAAGGCTAATCATATCACGTTCTTTTTGTTTCAGTCTGGAAAATAAAAAAAAATAATAGTGCTTAATTACAAAAAAACAATACGGTAAATTCCTTAATAGGTGTAAAAAAAGTATCGATATTGCACTAAAATGTTGTGCTGAAGTTATAAAAGTTGTAAGTGAATCTCAAATATCTGAAGCATGAAAGGGAAGGAGAGTGGTAATAATGCTCAGCTTGAGAAGATAACACACAAAATCTCCAGTGATCCGTAGCTGTTATGAAAGAGAAAAAAAAAGGTTATAAATAATAATTTCGTGGCAAACTGATGGAAATATTTCAAGAGACTGTCTTAAAAAAAATATTCCAGTTGGTGAAGGGGAAAGCGAGCAATGATAATGGTCTGCTTTATGAATTAACATACAGAATACGTAACGATACCAAAATAAGAAAAAAATAAAAAATAAAAAAAAATAATTTCCTGCCAAATCGTTGAAAATATCTCCAGACTTTTAGACATTTATCTAATTAAAGGAAGGAAAGGATAATTATCATAATGCCTCAGTTTCATAAAAAAAAAAAAACTTTACAAAATCCCTAATGATCCTAAGAAAAGAAAAAAAAATGCGCATATTTTGTGGCAAACTAGTGAATATTTCATCTAAATTTTTCTAATTAATGACAACAAGGAAGGAAAACTATAAAAAAATACAATAAGTTGCAAATGACTCATGTCAGTAAGAAAAAAAAAGATAATTTCGTAACAAACCGGCGGAAATCACGTCACAGTATCCGAAAAATCATTCTTATTAACGAAAGGGTCACACTTTTCATCGATGCAGTGACTTTCCTAAATTTTCCGAAAACTCCTTCCTTGCCCTTCCTCCTCCTTCTCATCCTCATCTTCGTTCCTCCTCTTCCGCGTTCTCCCTCTCCTTCGTCACATGTCTTATATATACATCCACCAAAAGTTTTCCAGCAACTATCGCTTCCGTGCCGTAATGTTCCATCCTCTTAGGTTCTCTCTTCTTCCTCCCCATTTTTTTTTTTTTTTTTCTGGAAAATTGCCTTGTGAAAAATGGAAATCGCCCCTCCTCTCTTCTTCTCAATTATTACCTACGACAAATCGCTTCTTGGTCTGATAAATTGCATCAAAGGGATTTTCTCACCCTTCCCCATATTGAAGTTAGGTCCGTGAAGTATATTTAGGGGGAGCACGGCCGAGAGAGAGAGAGAGAGAGAGAGAGAGAGAGAGAGAGAGAGAGAGAGAGAGAGAGAGAGAGAGAGAGAGAGAGAGAGAGAGAGAGAGAGAGAGAGAGAGAGAGAGAGAGGGAGGGAGGGAGGGAGGGAGGGAGGGAGAGAGAGAGAGAGAGAGAGAGAGAGAGAGAGAGAGAGAGAGAGAGAGAGAGAGAGAGAGAGAGAGAGAGAGAGAGAGAGAGAGAGAGAGAGAGAGAGAGAGAGAGAGAGAGAGACTCGTGACCTCCAGCTGTTATCTTCTTGGAAAGAGCTCAGAGCATATAGAGGTCAATCTATGGGTAAGCCTGAAGCCTCCCACACACACACACACACACACACACACACACACACACACACAACGCTACCTATCCCCATGCTCGCAAGGGACAGTAACCTTGCACTGTCAGCGGAAATTTTTTTAGCAACCTGACTGTGGTTCGTACCTAAGCCTGTGGAGTGGCAGACGAAGACGTTCTCTACTCAGCAACGGTGTGTGTGTGTGTGTGTGTGTGTGTGTAGCATCTCGTTAGTGTGCTGGACAAACTCACATTTCAGACCAAACAGGTTCACGCAGACTTTGTACATAAGGAGGAAAGCCCAGGATAACACAATGAGCAGGACCCGCTACAGTGCTCAACGCTGAGATACCCGATACTCTCTAATTCTTGAGTCACTTCAGTCATAGTCATCATCTTTTTACCGTGGTTCTCGTCACCACTAAGGACAGATAACATACGTAAGACACGCTAGTAAATAAAGGTGGTGATAGTGGTGGTGAAAGTAAGCATGAGCTGACTAAAAATATTCAGTCTTTCAATAATTGACTGTATGAACAAATATTTTTTTTTAAGACTCTAGAAAAAGGCAAAAATGAAAAGTTGAAAAAAAAAAGTCAGTCAGTCTGGTCCCGTGTTCCATCTCACCACACATTCGACTCACTACAGGTAAACCATCGTAACATGGCACTGTAGTGGAGGTTACAGGAATAGTTTGGACGCCTGACTTGCGCACCGACCCTCACTCCGTCTTCGGTGACAACGTAATTATAGGAAAATTTCAAGGTGTATCGATAATCCACGGGAGAAGAATGGAAGCCGAGGTGATGGTATTGCCGTTGGAGGTATTGAAAATAGCCTCAGTGAAAAGTAATTAAATATTCATGCCTACATAACGAAACTCGGTGACTTTTTAACCTTTCTCCAATATCCCTCGTTTTTCTCCCTCTCCTGTATACTTTTTTCCTCCCATGTATTATTTTTCCCCTCTGTTATTCTCTTTTTTCTTCGCTTTTCTCTCCTGTGTTCTCTTTTTTCTTTATTTTCTCTCGTATTATTTTTCTTCTTTTCCTTCTACTAAATCCCCTCTTTTTTTCTTCTCTTGTATTCTTTATCTCTCTCTCACACACATTCCATTTTTCCTCTTTTCTACTCCTATACATTCTTTTATTTTTTTCCCTCTCTCCAATATTCCATTATTTATAGGGATGACACAACAAAACTGAGATGTCGATTATTCAAACAGGGAAAGTTCAGGGTCAGATGTTTAAATGCCTGACTGCAATACCACCAAATTTACCACTGTCTTCTTTTTGTATTCACTAAAGCAAGGTCATATAGAACAACGTGATATGAAACAACCTTCAAATCTACTTCCGCGTCTATTCCCTTCACTTAGTTACTCTTACGATTTATTTGTCTAGTATTGTATTATCTTGTTCATCTATAATCTAATTCAGTTTGAGTTGATTGAAAGGGCACAACAGCACCTCCCTGATATATTGAATGAACCTCCCGCGCTGATCGATGAATACCAGAGAATACAAGAATACCAGAGCGAGGAAGGCTGCGGCAGAGAGAGAGAGAGAGAGAGAGAGAGAGAGAGAGAGAGAGAGAGAGAGAGAGAGAGAGAGAGAGAGAGAGAGAGAGAGAGAGATTTGTACGTGTGTGTGTGTGTGTGTGTGTGTGTGTGTGTGTGTGTGTGTGATTAAAAGATCGCACGCCTACAGAATCCACAAGAACAAGGTAGCGAAGACAGATAACGAAACAGAGCATAGATAAATGTATCTCATTAATACTACGTAAAGAAAACAAGTTAATCTATCATTAAGTAAAAAAGCATTTCATCATCGTACAAAAGAGATGACTCCGTGTTCAGTAGGTAAACATGCATGCCATTCCTCATAACGTAACGTGCAATAATATTTCCTTATTTGCGAGACTGGCTCACAAACGTAATTAATTAGATGAAAAATTACTCGACCGCGGAACGTTTTCTCTTACAACATCGGCCCTTTCTCCTCCCCGGTCTGTTTGTCTTCCCGGTGCTCCCTTCACCTCTCATACTCCCAGTGGCTCCTTGGGTCGGGATCTTTTCTCTTCTCCCTCACACATTAACCTTCCTTCCTCAAATTCTTCACCTTATCTCATACACATGTGGAAATAATTAACAAGAGCAACAATATTAATAAAGATATACAACTAAACCCAGTACGCAATGTCATCATCATCTGTACTATTTTTTTATTTTATTTAATTACAAAAGTAACATCTCTACTGCAACAGAAGGTAATAAATATACAGCAATACATTTTAACACAGCTTGTGTGTGAGGATATATATATATATATATATATATATATATATTATAATATATATATATATATATATATATATATATATATATATATATATATATATATATATATATATATATATATATATATATATATATATATATATATATATGAATGGTTTTGGAGCTATAGAAAAAAGTCCCAATATTTTTTTCATATTTACAAAATCGAGGTGTGAGCCGAATATCCGAGAAGCTGGCGTCCTCCCTGGCTGTGAAAAGTGTAGCATTGTGAAACTGTTCCCAGCATTACCAAGGCGTGGCTGAAGCTGACGTATTGTTCACCAAAACAGGACAACCCTCCTGCCTTTCTACACTTCCTGCTCGCCAAACAACTCTACTTTAATTTGACCTTTGCAAAAATTTCATCATTGTCTTCTAACATATACTTCTATGCTTACTATAAAGCATTTATATTCATCTCTAGCACGTACATACTATCCAGTTGTATCAATTTAATGATTATAGAAATTTAATAGTACATAGCCGCGTATCTACTACTATCGTGTGCGAGAAGAAGGCTAACACCTGTCATGTGTCAAATTTCAACGAGAAAATCATAAAGTGATACAAGAGACGCACTGGTGTCGGGGAATCTGTCAAGGCAGTCCTCAGAGGTCGCGGCGAATACAGAACTGTTTATCAGGAGGCTCAGCCAACAGATTGGGCGTTATCTCTCCTTCAGTCTGTGTAACCTGGACAGAATTGCGAGGCAATACAAGATGCCCATTGTAATTTGAGCATCTCTGAACCTCTGGCGACGGTGAATCCCAGGCCCTGATGTTATTAGAGGCCTGGCGAGACTGGTTGCTACTGCTCGCTGTTCTTCCCAAGACAATGCGGTTCAGATTATCAAATAAAGCTTTCTCCTTCCACACAATCTACAAGAAGCAATATCTCTACATGGTTTATAAATGTGTAGGTGCTTCTTCTTTTTTTTTTTTTTTTGTCCGACAGGATATGGGACTGTTTAATATTATGGGAATATATCTTTAAACAGAACCCTTTACTCTTTCGTTTCCACACCATACCAATAAAGAAGTGTGGTCCTTAAGAAAAGAGTATTAAAATCAATGTGGTTATTTTATTTTATTTTTTTTAATGCAACGGACCCCTTCGCGAAATGACTACCCAATATCTCCTCCTTAACGCTACAGCAGCAACAGCGCCAGGGTTCGGAAGTCACACACCGGACCCCGGACTTGATGACTTGGCCGCCTTCCATTCATCAACAGCGGATCTGTCCACTAACTCTCATCAGCAGTGTATCGCGACTTGGCTCAGCTCGGCTCTGCGTTTCCACTACTGACTGACCACCTCTTCCCATTGTGTGTGTGTGTGTGTGTGTGTGTGTGTGTGATGACAACGGGTGTCAGTCAGAGTGTTTTTACTGTGTGTACGTGTAAAAGTGGGGATGATTTTCTTTCTACTTTACATGAACACAAAACTAAATTCCTAATTAATTGTAAAACATACCGTAGCACACACACACACACACACACACACCACATGCCTGTTCCACAACAAATAAAAACTAATAAAACAAGATACACAAAACATCGCTGAGTGGCATCAGTCAATGAAAAAATATTAAAATAAATGAAACGAAAACACCATTCCTTCTGTTATCTAACCGTCCCATAGCGCCTTCCTTCTCGCTCCACTAAAACCTCTGCTCATTTAATTTATCCTCCGCAGCTCCTTCCCTTCCTCCCACAACCTTGGGACTTTACAATATACCCCTTCCCACCCTCCCTCCTTCCCTCCCTCCATCCCTCCCTCGCTAACACCACCAGCTCTTACTCACCTCCGCCCCTCCACTCCAGCCAGGTTCGGTTAACGAGTATAGAGCGGTTAACGAGTGGCCGTGGCAGTGACAGACGCAGCCCATCTCACCACAAGACCGCCATTGGAAAGTCATCCCAGCCATGCCTCACGCCGGCCACCCAACGGCTATTCATCGTTTTTTCTCTCTCTCTTCACAAAGAATTGCACAGCGGCTGGGAATGATGCCTCCGGTTGTGGTCGCGTTGAAAGGCTGTTGTTTTTTTTCTTTTTCTCCTGTTCCTGCTGCTACTCAAGGTTGTTGCTCCCGTTATTGTAGCTAATGCTGATTCTTCTTTATTGCTTCATAGCGGTGGTGGTGGTTGCTGTGCTGGTATTAACAACAGTGGTGATGTTGGTGGTGGTGTTGGTGGTAGTAGTAGTAGTAGAAGTAGTAATTGATTCTTTATTATTTTTCTCACCTTTACTATTTTTATCGTCATCGTCATCATCATCATCATCACTATCAACCACTCCCTTCACTTCTCTGCCCAACAAAGGCGTCCACGAAGTTCCTGCATGACTCAAGGCACTGCGCAAATCTCTGTAAAATTGTTCCAACAAACTTTTCAATCCCAGCTCTCCACCTCCGGTCTCGTCTTGTCTCGTCTTGTCTTGTCTTTACTACGTCTATTATATCTCTGTATTCAGATTTTCTGCTGGCTGTTGATTTCTTTGTTGCCTGGTCTTTTAATCAAAATAATATGTCCTGTCCTTTTATACTTTTGCTTCTTGATTATTTCCATGGCGTCTTAAATTTTGGTATCAAGCATTGTACCTACGTCGGTCCTTTTCTTTCTCTAGGAGTTATTTTAAAATGGGCTTCCCTGTCGCTTGTGGGGCATTTCCCAAAGTGATATAATTAATTTTCACGTTCCATATACTATGTACGCAGTGGTCTTTACGCCTCACGCATACACAGAATCTCAGTATATAAGTACGAGTTTATATACTTATGGAAGACTTTCTATCCCATTAAAATTTACTTTCTTTTATCCACGTAGTTTTCAAGATCTTTATTTTGTCAGTCGTTGACGCAAATGCTTACATTCATCGACCTTAACAATTTTACTCTTCATATTAGTACAGTTCCTTTATGCATTTCTGATATTCCTTTTTCTCACATGTGTTTGTAAAATCTACTAAAAGCATTTCTATAATGAGTTTAATGAACATTTCTTCTTATTTTGTAACTAATACCACCTTCAAATCTTTAATTTTCTGTGAAGGGGAAGCAAGATGAAGAAATTCGAGGAAACACTATCTACCTACTGTTCCTTAAAATGAAAAATTGTTGAACGATAAACAAATAAATGAAATAAAACAAAGAACAGTCCAATACTTCCTAAAGCAATGCGAACAGATGAATTCCCGTTGCATGATGATATTCCTCCACTGAAGACATCCGTGTTTTAGACAATTAAGGAAAGAAATAGTTATTAAACAAACCTCGTTCCTCATCTGCTGACAGCTTACGAGCAAGTTACTCAGAGAAAACATAATTAGTGCTTCAATTTTCAACACGAAGCCGTTCATGGAATATCTCGTTTAATAAATCAGTGCCTAAGAGGAGTCCCGGAACACTGAATGAGGTAATGAAGATGCAGGCAGGCCTTTGTACGATTAACACAATAAGGTTTTATTTAGATAGAAAAAGAATTATACCACAAGAACGTTTCATAAGATTAATTCCCCAAACACCTACCGGATCCTTTGCCGTCTTCATCTATGTTTCTTTCTCTTCAGATCCTTGGACCTTTCTAGAGCGCAGTTAAGTGCGTCTCTTGCCCACCAGCTTACCTGTACTCCTACTTATTCCTCTCTTGAATTTCAATTTATCCACCTTCAGTCTATTGCTCATCGAGTACAAGACGCCTATTAAATTTTATATAACTTTAAATTTACTTATTCCATCCATCTATTTTTGCAGTCTCTTCCTATGAACTCGCGACGAATGTCTCCATTTATTCTTGTCCATGTATTTCCTCCTCACATGCTCTAATCCTCTCACTTTCTTTTTTTCCCTTTAGATCTACTATTCCAGTACTCTGCCCTCCTGTTTCATCTGAGGTCGTCTTTCTGCACTCACTACATCTATCGCATTCACATCACTGTCACTCTTTCACATTTCATTCTTCATCATTACTAGATTTAACCAATGTATTGTACACAATTTTACTACTTTCACCATTAATTCTTCCCACACCAAAGGTACTTCTCACGTAACGTATTTTATCCTTTTGTATCTTTGCTCTTGATATTCCACTCCATACCAAGCTTTAATATGAGTGTTGATACATCCATTCCCTCGCCTTTAATGAACCTCTCTGAAGGAGGAGGCGGTATACACCTGCCGTAACGATAATTAATCCCAGTGAGGTCTGAAGCACTGTTTTAAATACCCTCTCTCTCTCTCTCTCTCTCTCTCTCTCTCTCTCTCTCTCTCTCTCTCTCTCTCTCTCTCTCTCTCTCTCTCTCTCTCTCTCTCTCTCTCTCTCTCTCTCTCTCTCTCTCTCTCTCTTGTTTCAATTTCTTCAAACAAGAGACGCATCTAATCTGTCATGTTTCATCGGTGCGACCCAGTGGCCCAGATACTGCCTCTCCTCTGTTCAATATTTTGGGGAAATTTTCGCATTTCTCTCCACCAACGTTCCCACGTTTGTTAGAAAAAATCTAGAAACTAATCATGTATCATCAGATATTTACTTCAGTAAACCTAGCCTCCTCGTGTCTGCCGTTTCGATCACTGAGATATCTTAGAAATTCGAGAATCACGTTGTGAAATTTGCTATCGGCATCAAGTGACACCACCACAACTCACCTCGGAATGAAAGTTTGAATTATGAGTGTAACTATAACGAGTGATGACAACAGAAATCAAAGAATATTTCGAAGGGAAAAGCGATAACATTAATTTCTCTTCCTATCATAATCTCACAATTAGTTTTTGTCAATATATATATATATATATATATATATATATATATATATATATATATATATATATATATATATATATATATATATATATATATATATATATATATATATATATATATATATATATATATATATATATATATATATATATATAATACATTTCAAAGTAATTCATTACACCTCAATATGTAGTTAGGTTTTTCCTACCCATTGTTACTTGCAGATTCTCTTCTTTATTCTTGCTTTATGTTTCAGGGTATCTATCATCAATGTCAGGTCTCTCCAACTCGAATGGAACAAGTCATTTCGAACACTAAACATTAACACAAATGAGCCATGTATGTTCATTAACGCATCATACTGAGTTCATTATTGATGTCACGCCTTCCTAATCCCCTGATCTATGAGGCTGCCCATCCCTTGGCCTACTGTGCTCTAGTTAATCCTGTCCAGGTGTCTATTTAATCCGTAGTAATCCCTTTCCTGAAATCGGCTTCTCTTAGCTGGGTTTCATCATAGCTTAAACAACTCATTTCCCTGCGGTCGTTGCTTCTCTGTTGTTCTCAAGCCAAACTTGTATGCCGACCATGTAATCAATGTGCAAACTCATTCTGAAGTTGTGAATCATCTCCATAGTATTGCATGGTGAGTGCACAATCTATGGGCTTTACTCATCCGTCGTGTTCGTCAGCTTTTGTAAAGTTCTGAAGTTAAATTTTATGGTATCATTATTACCATCGACACTTGAAAGAAGCATTAAACTTTTTCTTATTTCGTATCAAATATTAGTTTCTTCCGTTTCTCTGTGAGACTTTTTTTTCTCAAACAAATATAATTTTTTTTTCTATTTAGTAAACTTTTTTATCATACTTTTTTTTTTTATTATTACATAGTTTGGATTCAATCAGTTAGTTGCAAAAAGCTACATTCAGTGGTTCTCACGAAGTACCTTTCCACAACACCTTGAAAACCCACCACGACCGTTTCTCTCCATTACTCTTAACTTTCCCCATACACAAAATTCTACCCCCTCCTATTTTTCTATCAAGCCAAGTTTTAGGCTTCTAATAAGCAGAGTGCAATTAGTGTTTTTTTCTTCTTCTATACTTTCGTCGATACAAAATCAATTAGCTTCTTTAGTCTGCCGTCCTCCTTTGAAGTACATGGAGGACACTGGATTATTTTTCATCTTAATTTTGCATTATTTTTCATTTTAATTTTGGATTATTTTTCATTTTAATTTTTGTTATTAACAATTTGTTACATAAAGTAATTAAACCATAATGGTAAAACACATTATACGCCATCACCATAATTAACCTATGTGATTTTATTGTAGAATAAAGGTCCCCTTCATGGGAATGGAAAGGTTAAGTAATATATCACGCTACGCTGGCTTGAGGCGCCTTGGCGTGTTAGTGCCTGCGACGTGAAAGTAGACCAGGATTCCTTAGAGACAACCATATTCAAAAACAATACTGTGCCGGACCTCTATTACTTTCAAAAGGCTCTACTTGAAGTGACAGGGGATTTCTAAAGGTGTTTTCAAGATTACAATGATAGATTAACATGTTTTCTACATTATTAACAGGAGAAACACTTTTGAAAACCCGGCTAATTATCTATGTGGCTTTTGAAAATAGTCGTGGTGAGAGAGCAGAGCGTTTCTGAATACAGACCTATTTCGTAAGTTTCCTTTCTAGCAAAACTAAGCACTTCACTTCTTTTCCCCTTCTTTCCTTAACGGTTCTCACTATAGCACCATCAGAAAGCAATGTTTTGAGAAGGTTATAAAGTGGCCGTTAGCCTACACAGGAAGGCTCAAGTAAAACTATTACCATATAATTTTCATTCCTAAGTTCACGTCAAGCATTCAATACATGGTTGCCTACACCTTTCAGCTTCACCTTTCAGTTAAATATGTTAACTTGAACCAAACTAAAATAATCTAAGGGTGTTCATTTACTCAATAAGCTTCACGTAAGTTACCTGTTATAACCTTTACTCAGGTGGTGATCTCAATCAGGTCAACTGAACCATATTTTTATAGGGAAAAGCAAGTAAAATATTTTTCAACTACTACTTAGATTTGTTCTTTTCTCGGAATTCATGAAAAAAAAAAACAAGATAAATTGCTTAAAATTAATTGGACAATAATGACGTTTAATAATGTAGTAGCTAAAAAAACACTTTCTAAAAATATTTTTTACAAGTCCCATATAGACCTGTGCACATAGGCACACTCAAAAAGTAAAGATAAATATTTGCTTTACCTCTTAAATAATTTCAAATGCTTTTCTTCAACGACTTGAGCAAATCTCTATTTATATCTGTAAAAGGGATATTCAAACTGTATGACATAATCAACATGCAACCTGACCAGAGTCAAATGTAATCTAAAGATATCTTCAGAATCTCAGTTGCTCATTATAAACATGGTAATGAAAACCTAATACTTTGTTACCTCTGTTCCTGGAATCATTAGTACTCCTCAAAAAACCTCTCCCCTCTAAATTTCTTTCGCAATCTCATCTGCCTATATAGACGTTGTTAAGGAGTAATTAATGGAGATCTTGGTGTTTTCTCTTCCCTCCCCCGCGTGTACCTTTATCCACGTTGACTCTGCCGTCCCTTGTACCTCCGCTATTGGGAGGCGCGTCAGGCTCGAACCTTCTCTTGCTTGGCTTTCTCTCCCTCTCTACGTCCCACTTTGAAATCCTTTCTCGACCTCTTGTACCGCACCCCGTATCCTGCTTCTGTGCCGCAACTCTCTCTCTCTCTCTCTCTCTCTCTCTCTCTCTCTCTCTCTCTCTCTCTCTCTCTCTCTCTCTCTCTCTCTCTCCTGTTATAGAATGCAATATTCGTCTCTAAGTCACTCTTTAGTGAAGTCTTGCAGTCATAAGTCTAATGCAATTCTCGTAACATAAGTAAAGAAAGAAACAGGCGTGCGACTGGGAATGATTCACAAATTCGTATACCATCAATATATCCTTCAACATATCAGGTTTTCTCTATTGACTCCCATTTTTTCTACTCTCTCTCTCTCTCTCTCTCTCTCTCTCTCTCTCTCTCTCTCTCTCTCTCTCTCTCTCTCTCTCTCTCTCTCTCTCTCTCACCTCAGTGCCCCTTCATTTTCCGTCTTGCATTATGCCTCAGCCACGCCCCCATCGGCACCTCAGCGCACCTCTCTCTCCTGTTCGCCTCTCACTCCTTCCTCCCTTTCCTTTCCTCTCCCTTCCTCAGTCTATCCCTTACCTAAAACACTCTGCGACTCACTGCTCTTCGTATCCTCCCCCCCTCTTCTTCGTCCTTCTCCTCCTCCTTCTCCTCTTCCTTCCTCCTATTCCTCTCTCCCCCACCCAACCCACACCTGCAGCGCCGCTTCTGCACGCCACTCCATTACCTCAATCCACAGTGGTTCCACTCAGCTCTCTCTCCGGCCCGCCATCAGCCCGCGGCACCACGCGTAGTAGGCCGCAGGGAGTAAGCAACACGCAACATCAAACGAATAACATTTTTTTTCTAATTTCCATCGAGTTTTAATTAGAAGCTCAGGGGTCTAGGAATGCTATCCATGCTGGAAGAACTTATCCATCACGCTACAACTATCGAAGCTGCTTAGGAAGAAATGACCGTCGTGTCAAAGATGATATTTTAACTAATCTAAGCTTCGAGAAAGTACAAGTACACCAGAATCGCTGTCTCGGTTGGTTTAGAGGATAAAGAGCCACGTTTACCTAGAAGCTTCAGTACCTCCCTTGTCTTGGGATGTGCTGCAACAGGGAAGGCAGGAGTAGCAGTGGCGGTGCGCCGACACTAGATGGTTCATGTCATAGCAAAATTTGGTGGCAAAATAACGATATGGTTATTATTATTGTTGTTATTGTTGTTGTTGTTGTTGTTGTTATGGTTTCAGTAGTAGTAGTAGTAGTAGTAGTGTAGTAGTAGTAGTAGTAGTAGTAACAGCAGCAGCAGCAGCAGCAGCAGCACCAGCAGCAGCAGCAGCAGCAGCAGCAGCAGCAGTAGTAGTAGTAGTAGTAGTAGTAGTAGTAGTAGTAGTAGTAGTAGTAGCAGTAGTTGCTGTAGTTGTTGTTGTTGTTAACAAATACCGCGATTAGTTTACTTATCTTACGATGATCTTTATATCGGCAATGCGAGAATGATAAAAAAAAAATGGGTCCTTTTTCAGTAGCTTTTTCCGTTATAACCTCTCATGTGTGTGTGTGTGTGTGTGTGTGTGTGTGTGTGAAGGGCATCAAGAGAAGAAATTAGACAAGTTCGAGGTTTAACAAGTGTGTAACTATTTTACCTTAACAGTGTGAGATGCTGCGTATCTCAATCCTGGCTGGCGGTGTCATCACCTCACAACAAACTTTTGTCTTTGGACATGATGGAGGCTTATGAACATACATGCATATCGCGTTTCTATCATGATTTAATCAGTATAATATATCAGGTAATTTGTTAAATGTCGCAACAATTTCTTTCGCTCGCACCAATTTCTTTCACTCATGTGCGTCTGTGTACATACATACTCGTAAACAATAACGAAGACTGCCGATGGGGAGAAATGCGTACCGCTACATAAGGTTACAGATATACTCGTACAAAAAGCGACGAAATAATGTACTTAATTTTCACGACAGCGGCAGCACTAGGCGACACGCATCTTGTCACGGAGCGCTTTGCAAATGTGCAGGAGCGTGCATTTTTGCATTACTTTGATGCAATAAACAATTCATGCCAGAGCAACACAGCAGGAGGGAGATATTTTGACTTTTCTTTCTTGGTTTCCAAAAATTCTCGTTTATTTCTTCTGCACAAAGATTTTCTGCCCATCCATCAGCTGCCCATTCGGATTCTCTCTCTCTCTCTCTCTCTCTCTCTCTCTCTCTCTCTCTCTCTCTCTCTCTCTCTCTCTCTCTAATACGATCCAGCATCTTCCTCTACTTTTCTCCTTCTCCTCCTCCTCCTCCTCCTCCTCCTCCTCCTCCTCCCCTCGCTACATTCTGTCAAAAGTGCATGTGCCTCATTCTTTCCTTCCCGCGTACCTCCTCGCCTGCGGATCCTTTACTCAGCAAAAGTAGCTGCTATTCTCCCAACAAAGGAGGCCACATTTCGAGAGTAGGAAGGGCATCCTCTCGGGGTATCATTACTATCTTATCATCATCGTCATTATCATTATCATCATTATAACCATCACCCTACTATAGTCATTACTATCACTGCTTTCAACACAAAATCTATATTTCTTAAATGTATTAGTAAAGTTACTTTCTACGTTATGCATTTACCAATGTTTGTCTGTCCTGTCTGTCGGTCGGTCTGTGTTTGTCTGTCTGTTTATTCATCTTTAGAAATTCAAAGTAACAAAATGTATTTTTTAAGTGAGTTTTAAACACATGTGTACCTTGAGTCAAGAAGCAATTGATTGCATTTTGAGATGGATACCGACATTTATGTAGACACTGAATCTTCCTCCGGTGCAAATCTACGGAGTGTGTCTGCCAGACGCGACACTACTGCGTTGCATCACCGAAGGTACGACCCGTATGAGTGCCTTCAAGTTATTATTGTTATTATCACAGCAGCTTAACGCTACCGAGTGTTTAGGGGGAATGTACACACTGGGAGGAGGGAACGGCTGAGCAAACACAGCAGGAGTAGAAGATTAGAGGAGTCAGTAAGTGGAGCAGACTTGAACCGCTCTAAGCTCGACCTTATTCATTTCATCATTGGTGTGCGTGCGAAACCTCTCTCCCTCACTCCACTTCACGTGCGTGATCATTAACGGTCCAAGTAAATTAATTCAAACACAATTCAAACTCTACGGCAACGCTTTAACACGTGTCACTTGTGCCATGAAAATTAATTGGCATTAATTCCAAGTGATATGAAAAGAAAGTTTGATTTAGATCTGTACTGTCCCATTGCGATGATGGAAATGTTCAAACGTGTTTGAGGAAAGTTACTACTATTTGCTCCTGTCCTTTTCTGGTGCACGAGTGTCACGCTACAATTATTAAAAGAAGATTTACTACCATTCCACATACATCCTATCCTTAATGACAATTCATTCCAGCACATCCAACAACGGAGTCAAACAAATGCTCGTATTCTAGTTTTAAAGAGAGAGAGAGAGAGAGAGAGAGAGAGAGAGAGAGAGAGAGAGAGAGAGAGAGAGAGAGAGAGAGAGAGAGAGAGAGAGAGAGAGAGAATTATGAGCGATAATTCTTTATTTTTTTTTTTTCTGTTAAAATAGAAAACCGTATGAGCCGCATCTAATAACTATGAACATATATATTCTTTTGGGGCCAGAAGAAAGAGCAATGCAGCGCAAAAGAAGTTCAGATTTACATTTTGGAGCCGCGACTATCACTGCAATCACCCACGGGAGGCAGGACCCCGACACTGACTGATCAGCCTTCGCCGGGCGTGATGAAAATCCAGTTTCTCTCTTGTGTACTCATAATCTTAATGCCAGAGAGAGAGAGAGAGAGAGAGAGAGAGAGAGAGAGAGAGAGAGAGAGAGAGAGAGAGAGAGATTAAACTCGCGCACACACACACACACACACACACACACACACACACACACACACACACACACACACACACACGCGTGCACGCACGCACGCACGCACGCACGCACGCACGCACGCACGCACTCACGCACGCAGGCACGCAAGCACACACACACACACACACACACACACACACACACACACACACACACACACACACACACACACACACACACACACAAACACACATTGCATTTGATTACTGATGTCAACTGTTCGTTGTTTTCCTGATCATCGCAAAAATATTCTTCATAATATAATATAATATAATATAATATATATATATATATATATATATATATATATATATATATATATATATATATATATATATATATATATATATATATATATATATATATATATATATAAACAACAAGGATTTTTTGGGGCCACACATGACAATGTCAAAACAAATGTTCAATATTTCCTACAATTAATATCTCAAACAATACACATTTTTTTTTTTATCTAGATGTTCAGTTTATCTGAGTAAAACAGAGCTATCTTTTCATGGGTCTTTTAAGTCCTGTATAATATTTTCAGAAAAAAAAATTGTTCTATGCCTTTTATAATTCTGCTCATACTGAGTTTTGTGTTTGCATTTGTCTTTACAAAGGTTAACATGACAAATTCAGAATATTCTTAACGAAAAGAGCAGCTATGTCTTCTACCTGTCTTGCAAAGTATAATATAGTCTTGTTTTTGCAAGGGAACACACCCACCCATCCACCCACCCACCCACCCACCCACAGTTCCTTTCAGGCGTAGCGGACAGAAAAGGATGAAAGACCACGAAGCATGGAAAAATGGCATCGAAATTCTACCGAGACCATACCCATCCTGGTATGTCATGACTAACATGAAAGCTTTTAACAAATATTATACCCGAAGTTTCTTTTAATCACTATCTACGAAACGAGACTCGGGTCCCCAATGAGTGTACTGCCAACTCAATCTAATATTTGATTTGAAATATGTATATTCTATACTACTGTTGTTACAATAAATTACTACCAGTGCCATTAGTCTAATATTCCCTATTACGGTTTAATAATTCATGGAGTTGTCCCGTCGTACCTGCTGCAAGTGAAGTAAAAGCATACACGTGTTCCATTTTCTTAGTCGAAGGTTCCTGCTAAACACTTCTCTCTCATCACTGTCATCCGCCGTGAAAAGTTTACGACGACTTCACAATTACGCTGAAGCTGTGGAGCCAGCTGCTGATTAAAATTCTACTCACAGCCCTCACAGTGATCCACCAAGAGGCCACCAGGGAAAGTAGTTGTCACACACACACACACACACACACACACACACACACACACACACACACACACACACACACACACACACACACACATCTGATATTACAAGTAAACATCAACATTATTAATGTTCTAATAAAATCATAAGATTCACCACTCTGCAATACATTCAACACATCAAGATACAATGGTGTCATATGTAATTTTGTAACTAAAGCAAACACGAGTACGATACAAGTAATCTATTGAGACACAGATGAATTGCTTCCCCATCCAAGACGAGGAAATTGTACATAAGGTAGATCATTACATTTTGCACTGTGACGAGTGAAAGATCCTAATTGTTCTCAATCAATAAATGCAATCAAGAAAGAAAGATGGTCCATATATCACTACTTTCCCCCACGTTCATGTTGACCTTTTTTGCGACATACGGGAATTAGTACGTATATACTTGGTTGTAATTTAATTAAAACAAGGCCATGCTGTGACAGGAAACCTCATTGATGAGGCATTAGGCACGGTAGTGTTCCTCTCGATTAGTTTTTTTTTTTTTTTTTTTTTTTTACCGTTCGGTTTGTCTGTTTCTATTCAAATATATGTTGGTGTGGTGCTGGGAGTCAGAAATAAAGAGACGCCTACATCGCACGTTTCTTCGATGCAAATTGCATCTAATATCTAATATCAACGCACTGCAGCTGCATTTTATGTTTGCAAAATTGACCTTACAACGTATCAAGGACATGATTTTCCCCATATTAAAATCATGCTTTGCTAAAAAGTTCGCTTTCTTCACAATAATCAATAGTCACTATTGGCTGTCATTCGGAAATAGTAAATCCAAGATATTTTTGCCTCAATTAGACGAGAAAACTGTTTGGCATTGAAATTACTGCTCGTACTGCTAAAGTGAGGAAAAGAGTAATTTTCTTCAACAATTCTCTGTCGATCATTTACAGATAATTGTATGATAACACTATAGCAAACGAACTATATTAATTTGTGGCGCCATTTTTTTAAAACCTAAAGACCGTAAAGGAACACAAACATATGAACACACTACTTATATAGCAGACTGACACTCTCCTGCCCAGTGAACGACCGTAAGCGGTGGTAGGTGGTGCGCTGCTGCTGACCACTGATCCCTACACTGATCGATCTTAGTTATCAGCAATGGCACCTCTGCTTCATCTTATCTTGCTTTTTCTCTCGGTGAGGGGTAAGTGCTCCTATGATATTAAATTGTGAAGTAGCTCAATTAGTTCAGTCATGTAAACAAATACGAAATACGGGAGTGTTATCTCTGCAGTGAAGAATATATTTTGAAAGACGGAAGTTCATGGAGATGGAAGAAAGACATGGACACCAAAAGGAAAAGGAATTCGACACTTTTTTTTTTTTTTCGCCCTAACATTGTCATTATATGTTATGTATATTCCAAGACTGCTACATCCTTGCCTACCGTGTCCACACCAACACATGGTTGTCAGTCACCACCACCACAAAATCACAGCCAGCAACGCAACAGCGCTCGCCCACCAATGACCACAGCTAAACACTATATTCCTCATGCAGTATTATAATAACAAAGGCACCATTAACGGAATGACAAAATCCAATATGTTCATTACAAAAAAAAAAAAAAAAAGATCCTATAACTGTCTCCAACAAAGTCACTACTATGATCACCGTCACAATCACCCCGCCACCATCATCATTCCAGGAGTGTCGTGCCGTGAGGTCCCTCTGGTCAAGTTCCAAGCAAACGGATCAGCCTCCACCCACAGCCTGTTAGACACCGGCGTTGTCACCTTCCCCTCTATGACGCAGGTAAGGACAATTCCCAAGGGTGTCCAGCTCTTAGATAAACACCCCTCTTGACTTGACTTATTTGATTTGGACTATTTTCAGTGACAAGTATGATGACATCTCAGACATCTCCAGAACTACATCAGTCTAGGCTTTCTTTTTATTTATTTATTTATTTATATATATTTCTTTACTTTTTGAGAAACTGTGCAGGCTTGCCTCCCGATTGGCGAGCTTTCTTCACACGTTAAAGAGTCACTCAGTACATACATTCAACACTATGGATAGGCCAGCCTTCAGGTGCGTCCAGACGCTACGTAAGCCAGCCACCGGATGTGTCCAGTCACTATGCTAATCAGTCCCTAAGCCATTTCAGTCACTATGTGAGCTGATCTCTAAAAATGTGCAATGTCTGAGTAAGCCACCCCTAAAAGTGTGTCTAGCCCGATGGGAAGACCAATCCACAGATCCGTTCAGTCTCTATGTACGAGTAAGCCAATCCCCAAGTGCGTTCAAGCTATGGGTAAGCCCAAGTACGTCAGTCTCCCAGGTAAGACACTCCCTGGTAAGGAGTGTTTGCAGAAATGTTTGTGACAGATGTGGCGCATCGAAGGATACAGTTATATTTTAAAAACATTTCCTTATGATTTTTTTAACGTGTGAAAGAGACTGACACAAGGGCACAAAATAAATAAGAAAACAGCCAGGTCACTTCTAACACATTGGCTAATTTAATGCTTGAGGTGCCTTGATATTCCTCTCCTCTTGTCTCCATGGTCGGCAAGAACTGTTTGATAAGATTATCCACCATCCGTTACGCTATGCCCGGCACACCAGAAGAGCCTCCAGCAGCTGCTTTTTCGTGTTTTTTTCTCTCTTTTTTTTTCATCTCGCAGCGCTGTATACTCATTTTGTACGTTTCACAGCACAATTATAATGACTTGAGACTCGGGTCAACGCCTTTATGATATCACTCCATTTGAAGATCAATAGTATTTATATGAACTCAAGTCATAATTTACCATTGCGTCATTGCACATATTCTAATTTTCATATTGTAGACTGATATATGTGAACCGAAATGAAAATCATATAATCGTAGTAATTACCTGATTAGCATTTAAGGAATATGCTATGTGGCGTATGTCCCCTAAACCATAGATGTTACACGTGTTAGCAATAATAGGAATACGAGTATGCTATGTGGCGTATGTCCCCTAAACCATAGATGTTACACGTGTTAGCAATAAGTAAAGCTTGACCGTAAATGGCACTCGAGGATGTTTCCTTTTTATAACTTTTGTTAAGTGATCCTTTTACTTTCACTATACCCCTCCATGTTTCCAAAGCACTGTCATTAAATGCCTAAACTCTTTCACCTGCTCGTAAGTTCCCCTACAGATGGCACGCTTGTTCTACTCGGTGTACCACTAAGGTTACACATCTCTTCCACTCCACAATCCACACCCAGTTGATATTCCGGTAACGTTTATAATTTACCACCTTCCCAAACTATCCCCACCATTCACCTCCCCACTCTTCGTCCCTCAGATAACGCTGTGTCTCCACCTCTACATCCATCACAAGAGAGACGTAATTCCGCTCTTCAGCTACTACGGCGGTGATAATGATAATGAGATCGTAGTAGGTAAGTTCACAGGTTCATGTATTAGATAAAGGCAAAGCTTATTTATTACTGCAACGAATATCTTAAGAGAACAGATTTTTTTTTTAATATATATTATAATACACACTCGACATTTGCATCCACGCCAGATGTAGTAACTGTTGAAGGGCAAATGCTGGCGTCACTGGAATGCTGCAACGGTTCTCTGTCCGTCATCTTCGAGCATCCTTACTTCCTTCACCGGTGGTATCACTTCTGCATCTCCGTAAACCTTAACACCAGAAAGGTTGTCTCTGTTTACAATGAACAAGTGAGTAAACCGGTTTTTTTTTTTTTTTTAGTCTTATAAAAAATATTACTTCGTGTTTTTTTCTTTTTTGATATGATGACAAATATTCTCGTGTAATGCAGGTACAGGTGCACATTCCAGTGGTGGACGAGGCAAAAGTAAAACGGGATATGGGTCTACAAGTGGCCGAGGGGCAGCGAGCTGTGGTGGGCCAAGAAATGGATTCCCTTCAGGGTGACTTCGATGAGACACAGTTCCTAGACGGACAGATTGCTGATTTCAGGTTCTATAATGTGTCTCTCGACGCCGAAACAATGAAATCTTTCACGACCTGTGTCGATGATTTTGTCGAAGATACCGAGCCTCTTCTTAGCATGACTAATGGAAAGCTTCATGCCGTGGGATCAGTAATGGTGACCAGCATCCTCAACAGTGAGGTGTGTGACGAGAGGGCAGAGTACTCATTTATTTTTCCCATTCAAGCCAGTTTCTGGAACAGCGCCAATGTATGTAAAAAACTTAATGGTTCTCTGGCCTTGCCACAAGATTCCGATACCAATAAACGATTACATGATAGGTTTTTAAAATTCTCAACGCAGTGCGGTCCAACGAAGATAGTAAACTACTGGATTGGCACCCAACTCAGTGAACATCTGCACAAATGGGTGCGCCACTCTGACGGAAATTCCCTCTCGTGGGATAACTTTGGAACCACCTCGATAGATCCATGGAAGCAGTGTGCATTTGCTGGTGACAAGAAATCGACTTACTCCTGGTACGACAGTTCATGCGAAGAATACATCCAACGATGTTTTGCCTGTAATTTTACTTCTCGGCCTCTGGTGCGAATCCGTGGTCTTTGCAAACACTCACTCATCGATAGGAAAATGTATATGCTAAGTAACGACGACACTTACCCTCGATTTGACGGCGAGGAACACAGCCAGATTGTGCGGCAGGATGGGAGATGGATGTTGGTGAGTAAGATCCACAAGGAGCTGCAAGGCACTCTGACGTCCCTCGACGATGTTATCACTCCTCTCGGCCGCCATTCCTGGGACATCAAGGGAGACCGGTGTACAGGCAATCAGGTACATAGTTAACTTCAAACCTTCTCAATTTTCAGATACTGATAGAAAAACACATTTGTTCAGCTATAAAATGAAAAATCTTTCTGCATTAAAATATTTAATGATCATAATAAGAATTAGCAATTCTGCAGAGTGAAATATCAGTTTTCACAAGTTGAAAAAAAAATTTATTTTGATATATTATTAGGTACAACTGTTGGTGACAGCGTGCGGGAAAGAGGAGTACACTTGCCAGGACGGCACCTGCATCAACAAGGAACTGTTTTGTGACGACATCATCAACTGCCCTGATGAAAGTGACGAAAAGCAATGTTCACTGGTGCAGGTCCCTGAAGGCTACTACAAGGACGTAGTGCCGCCACACACCACACTGCATCCTCTCGTTCTCTTCTTCTTTATCAATATTACATCCATTAGAAATTTTGATCTCACTTCCTTCACTCTTGTTATAGACGTTGTCTGGCACGTAAGTTGGAGAGATTCTAGAGTTTCCTTTATCAGCCTGCAGGGAAACCAACAGTGCAACGTAATGAATGAATGTGACAAGTTATGGAAGCCTCAGATTGTGGTAACAGACGGTACCAACAGCTTAGTGCAGGTTGTTTCTCAAGTCAATTCTGTCTACATCACTCGAGACTCGATGCCTTTGGCGGATGCCGACGACAGGATTGATGAGAGTAAGTAATTGATATACGATATTCTGAGTCACTCATTCAATATACATCATAACGTCTGTTGACCGTCGTCCCTGCAGCTCAATACCGTGATGTGTGTTGTGCTTTATTATTAGTCTAAAGAAAAGTAGTTTTTAGCTGTTAGTGCTGCTAACGAAACTGAAGATTGACTTTGATCTTGTCAAATACA
>NC_087165.1:15773511-15796011 GCF_035594125.1 Scylla paramamosain | reverse complement strand
TACTACTACTACTTCTACTACTACTACTACTACTACTACTACTACTACTATTACTACTACTACTACTACTACTGCTTTAAGTTATACAAATGTCGCTGGAGGTAATTAATTCACAGCCGTTGCATGAGTTTCTATAACAATGGGAATATTTCACGGAGTTTCTTCAATCTGTCTTACAACTTCCCTCATTTTACTCAGAGAGGCAATTTTCTTTCCTCAATCATTTCATTTACCGTCTGTAACCTCGAGTTTCGTTTGGAGTGCAGGATTGCTACTTTTACGTTTGATGTACGCCTCGTCCTCTGAATCTGGCTTGTTTTCGGGTAAAACCTGGGGAAAACACATTCTTTAACGTTCAGCTCTTTCCATCCAGTCTTCGCTCACTCCTTACTCGTCCTTACGTGCCAAATGACGCAGGAAACAGGCATCTTGGTACCATATTCTGAAATACTTCTGCGCCGCACTTCCACTACTTTCTAAAGGCGCTGGTTTAAAGTTATACGGAATTTTAAGAGTATTCTTATGGTTTTAGTGACAGATGAACTTGATTTCTACATTATTAAATCGAGAAGCAGTCGTGAGAACCCGGCTAATCATCTCTGTGGTCTTTGAAAATAGTTGTGGTGAGAGAGCAACGAGTTTCTGAATACGGGCGTCTCGGTTCTAACACTGCCAATCCTACCCCAGTCCTCACGCTAACCACGCTCCCGAAGGCAGGGTGCGGCAAGGCCGTCAGGAAACACATGAAAGGAAAAACTACTAAGTGGATTTGAGCTTGGAAATAACCTAAATTGTATATCGTTAGGAAAATGTTTTATGGTAATTTGGTAGTTATTATTGTTACAGTCATGGCCGTTCTTAATTAATGATCTTTATTGCTGTAGTACGACATAAACGGGACAATAAAAACTCGAAAATAGAAACTCTATCGTGGCTGTTTATTTCTTTACATTACATCGCTTCTCATTAATATTCAACGTGACCTTTCTGTTTGTTTGTTTCTTTTGTTTGTTAGTTTGTTTCTCCAATTTAGGGTCATATAATTTTCAGGACAAAAACATAAACGACTACGTTATGAATCACTGATTCTCAAGATCATCACATCATCTTCCTGTGAATTATATTTTTTGCTGGACGGAGTGATAAAACTGACGCTTGATGAAAACAAAAAACGAATTAAAAGCCACTTATTACACTAAATAATTAGGTTATTAGGAAAGCGATGGCATAGTCTGACTACATCACGCACACACACACACACACACACACACACACACACACACACACACACACACACACACACACACACTGGTCCAAAGAATATTTTCTTTTTCTTACAAGCCCAGCAAAACTCTCCATATTTTTACCAACATTACATTTCCCTCCATTTTCCCCTTCATTCTTTTATCCTTCTCACCATTCTCTCTCCCGCAGGACCGCATCATGGTGGCCCTCACTGCCATGCTGGTGCTCGCCGCCTTCTTCACCCAGACCAGCAACACCATACCCAAGACCGCCTACCTCAAGCTGATCGACGTGTGGTACCTGGTGCTCATCTGCCATGTGTTCGCCATTATCGTGTCGCTGGTCTATGTGGAGAACCTTCGCCTCAGATACAAGCTCAATACGGTGGAAATTTCAATCCTACGGCAATTCAAGTCAAAGAATCTCAGCTTTCATAAAGCAAACCGGTTCTGTAAAGCATTTTTCCCCGTCATTACTGCCGCGATTTTAATCACTTTTCTCATTACCGGCATAGTTGCTTAGAGACGCATACGGGAAGTGTCTGTATGAAATAGATGTACACATCTGAATCTGAGGTACATCCACATGAAGAAGCAATATACACCTAAATCCATGTCTTCATTTGCCTTTTATCAAAGGCAACACCAATACTTACATTATCATTCTCACCTGCCCACAGAGAGTGTGTTACAAGCACTCTACAAGAAAAAAAGTATTAACCGTTCTTTACAACACACCAGAACAATTAAAATGATCAAATTCAATCAGTTACAAAGATAGATGTTTATACTATTATATATTATATATAATATATCACCCATTATAATACTGCTAAGCAATTTTTACTTAGAGGGTCATTCGATTTGCTTTTCATAGGATGAGATGCTGAATTTTGACACTAAAAGAGGAAAAGAACTTCTATCAAATGATCTTTGTAATGTTTACTCTATGTAGCATAGTGAGATCCCCTTGATGAAGGGTATCCGAGACAATACATAGTCTCACACTGTCTATTTAAAAGAACAGAATTAGAAGACGGGCCCTCCAGACTGATAGTTCCGTTCCTTTAGAAAATAAAAATGTAGAAAAATAAGCAGACTGCAAAGAGCCAGTCTGCATACACAAAACAACTTCTGACCACTTAAAATTTACGTATTGCTATTATCATCCACAAATTTATATAATCTGAAAATATCTAATGCCTATGCACCCCACCACGTTCCTGTTAAGTTCATTCCACTATTAGAACTTTAAGTCACCTCTCACATGTTCAGGTAATACGGTGATGGTATTTTTCAAGCCCGGCAGCGGAGTGTGAGGCCAGGTCGCGTCCCCTCCCGCAGCGAGTGAAATAGAGGGCATTATGCAGAATTAATACGATTATCACCTCGCGTCCAGTCCCTCAGCTAAAATGCAGCTCCCAGGTAACTTTTATACCTAATTATTTTTCCTATATAAAAACTAGCTGTTGTTTTCACCACAAGCTGCAGAAAGTGAGGAGAATTTAAATGCAAACCAAACACACAACAAAAAAAAGTAGATAGGATGCAGCACCCTGTTATCTTCAGTAACACTATGACTGGCTACAGCAGCTGGGCACTTATTTCCGTCATCGTTTTTTTTTTTTTTATTCCTTATACAGTCAAGCCTCACTAATGTTTTTTTTTTTTCAGTGATATACGTAACATTTCATATGGTATCGCAGCATTATGAAACAACAAGTCATACTTTACTTTAATAAGAATTAAGAACTTGAACTTGCTTGCATATGAAGATCATATAGGATGCCGGAACAGTATCATTAAATTAAGCTGTTAAATCTACGTTCTTAGCTGTTAACTCTACATTCTTTAGGGAGACGTAGGTTAAGAGGGTCCCTGACAGAAGTCAGGGTTATAACAAGGAGGACGTAAGTAAAATTCTTAGGATCAGTAACCAGACAGAACAAGAAATAAAGGGATTCAAGCTTGAAGAATTTAGGTTTAAAAAAGAGATAGGAAGAAAATGGTTCTCAAATAGAGTGGTAGATGAATGGAACGGACTCAGTAATCAAGTTGTTAGTGCTAAGACATTAGGAAGCTTTAAGACAAGATAAGACAGATTTATGGATGGGGATGATAGGTGGAATTAGGAAAGTATTTTACATGCAGGGACTACCACGTGTAAGCCTGGTAGCTTCTTGCAGAGTCCCTTATTTCTTATGTTCTTATGTTCTTAATTGTTGAAAAACTCGCTCTGAGAAGTCAGGATTTCGTATAATTATCAAGAAACAACAAATACTGTTAAAAAGGGAAAGTGTGACATTGGACAGGTGATATGGAAATACGGTGATGATCCAGGAATCCGAACGCCCTACTGTTCAAACAAGCTGGAATGCAAACCATGTTTTCGAATCAGTCGTGTTAAAGTTTTCCTGCGGAATATTTGGGATGCATAGGATTATATCATTTAATGAAAGAGATAAAGAGATAAAAACGAATGAGAAATAACAAAGAATAGCAAAATACAGCAGGGGCAAAAATATCATATAATATTATTTTATTTTAAAAGTGAAAAGTATTCCACTACATGTAAAAAAAAAAAAATAATAATAATAACACTTTATTGTCAATATTATTTTATACATGAGAAAGTTGAACATTAACAGCGAAAGACTGGAGTAAAATTCATTCACCAGAAATATGAGAACTGAGGATAACATTCAACAAAGCTTTGACAGACAGAACAAGAAATGGAGACTTATGTACAGCCACTGGCGTGGAAACAGTTAAAAGGAAAAATAAAAACATTAGAAGAAAGAATTGCAAAGAGGATGACACTGAAGACCAGAAGGTAGAAGATACAGAAGACGACTAAGGATGAGGCGGAAAGATGGAGTGGAAGAAATTTTTGACAAGAAAAGGCTTAGTACACTGGAAGAACTGAGATAAGTCTTCGAGAGGAGGAAATGGAGGAGTGCTGGCTCGCCTGACAAGCTGATTTAAGTCTACCAGGGAGCAGAAATAAAATGTAAAAGTTTCTCAAATTTATGATACTGTTAAGACTTACTAAACGTTGTTGTGTTTTGAGATCAGCTATATAATTTAATAAAAGCGGACTCTTAAATAGAGTGGAAACAATGTCAGCCGATCATCAGGGTTCATTGTAAGTTGAAGTCTAACATTCACATTCGCATGAGCTGTAAACTGTGACATTGACATTCATATCCACCATTCCCTAAACTCTGACATCTAATAGATTCTCATCCACTTTGACCTTCAGTGTGCCATCCACTTCTTCATCCACTGTTCCCTAAAGTCTGACGTTCACACTCACATGTTCATCAGAGAATCTCCGAACTCATACAACCGCTGCATAAGAATGTGGCGATTTAGCAAAGGTAAACAACCACCAGGCACTGAATGTTGAGTGGCAGCGACAGTATTATTTAAAGTGTGCCACTACTGTTACTGGATTAAGAAAAAATTCAATACCAAAAAATATGAAAGTGCATGTGTCAGCATCTCTACATGTGCATCTGTGCATCAAGCATTTTTTTTTTAAATAATTCAAGACGTCTGTTTCATGCTTACGCATGCAATACCTATTTAATGATTTATATGCTTATCCTTGATTTTTTAAAGATTTCTGTTGCATTAAAGCAAACATACTAACATCACCTTATTGATAGTGACACTAACTACGGTACGTAGGGCAGCAAAATGTATTAACTTGTTTACAGACTCGCTTTTTTTAATTCATTAAACTAGTGGATACGGACAACAACATTACCGGTCACAGTGTATCCTTGAAAATACTATACAGTGGCACTAAGTACGGGGGAGAACAAGTAGCAACATGCTCACATAACCCCAAGTGACCCCAACTCCTGCCACCTCATTGCATTAAACTTCCTGTTCACTCTCACCCTTATCCCGTATATTTTATTAATGCAACAATTAACCTGTGTTTTTATTCCTTCACCCCTTTCACCTTTAAATAATGCGACACTTTATCTCCCATTGTTTTCCTGCCTTCTTGAAACAAACTCCTTCGCTATGAGACCAAGAAACCGCAAGAATTAAAATGTCTTTTACTTTGTATTAAACTGTATGTATGTAGTTAGTTTCTTTTCTCATCCTTCAGTTACTCTGCTTCTCCTATAAAAAAGAAGCATGTCGTCAGGTTTATGTGTTCTCAGGGGAACGAAAGTCTTCAGTGGCAGAGGAAAGAACATAACGTAGTCTGGTTTCTGAAGCAACATTATTGAGGAAAATAAGAGTGTTACCTGATTTTTTTTTTTCGTGTCGTTATTACAGAAAAGAAAAATGAGCCATGAAATCTTGCATTACCATATATCACAACACCTCACACAGGCAGTTGCACATATTTCAGGCTCTTCACTAAGCACTAACAAAGAAATGGATGTATATATGTGATCCTGCTTTTTTTTTTATTTCTCTCTTTCTCTCTCTTTTATCACTATTAAAAACAAAACAAAAAGAAGCATGAAAACCTTGCATCATCATCCATTATAAAAATTCATACGCATCGTTGCACATATTTCAGGCTCTCCATTAAGCAGCAACTAAAAAGAAAAAAGTCTCTCTGTGGTACGTAATGGAACCTAATTTACTCAGCGTCGTTGAGGTTTTTCTCTTTTGTTTAGTGTCCTCCGGTGGCTGCGCAGTGAGTGACTCGGCTTCCTATACTCGCTCCCTCCCACTCACACCGAACAAGAATTACAACTAGTGAAGAATATTATAATCTGATGCTTAAAAAAAAAATGAAATAAATAAATAAATAAGTAAATAAATCCATATTACATTAGTCTACAAAAAAAAAAAAAATAAAAAAGCTAAATTACATGAAACTGCTGACAAAAAAAAATAAATAAATAAACAAAAAAAAGTTTGATTTCAGCGTAATTAAGAACGTGGAAGATAGTGAAAAGAAAGCATTGCAAGCAACACGAGCCATTACCCAAATGAATCCACTGTGCATGAGCTACGTACGAATGCAATAAAAAAAAAAATGCCTCCAAAAGAAGACAGAGAAAAATGAAGAACTAGATACACTGAACACGAAAACTCCAAGAGATGTATGCATGGACCTGTGTCAATACAACAAACATTTTTTTTGACACAATGGGAATTTCTGAAACCATAATTTCTCACATTAAGTTTTCGAGCATTGCAATAACCATTTGGAAGCTACAGGCAATATGACACTAATACACTTCATCTGCGCAACTCTAACCAATCTAACTGACCAGAATATAAAACTACTGAAGCCTTGAGGAATCCAATCACTCATTTTTACTGTCGTTGATGTCTTTCGAAATTGTACAATCAACTAACGCATTACCATCATAAAAATCATAGCTTGAAAACTTAAGACAGAATGAACGCTATTATTGATGTAGATTCTAACGAAGCAAGCGATTTATATCTTCAGAGTAATCTAGTACAGCAATAACGTGAGTGAAGGTGAGTGTCTGAGATGACGGACGGCCGCGTGTCTTGAGCGAGTGTGTCTCGTCTCTGTCTCCTCTCGCGGATTCATCGGCTTAATTTCCCACTTCACTGGTGCAATAAATAATGTGGCCAATCGCCCCGACTTGGCTACCGTAAAGGAGCGGCGGTGGAAGGCTACAGTGTTTATCCATCACTGGTTGTTGTTGTTGTTGTTGTTGGTGGTGGTGGTGATGGTGGTGGTGATGTTTATTTGTTTCGTTCGTTCATGGTGAAAGTTTAAATAAATGTCTTACTATTATTTCTGTTTCTTTATAGCATATGTTTTAACTCTCTCTCTCTCTCTCTCTCTCTCTCTCTCTCTCTCTCTCTCTCTCTCTCTCTCTCTCTCTCTCTCTCTCTCTCTCTCTCCCCACCCCTGGTCGGCGTGTCACCTGTAAACTCGTCAAGGTGACATGTTGCTCCACGCCTCGTCAATCCACCAATCACATTTACCCTCCCACTACATAACTCACTTGACCGCTTCATTTGCGACTCGACAACACCAAAATATTGCTCTCTCTCTCTCTCTCTCTCTCTCTCTCTCTCTCTCTCTCTCTCTCTCTCTCTCTCTCTCTCTCTCTCTCTCTCTTCTTTCATTCACACCCATTACAACGTCCATCCGCCCACACACACAAACACACACACACACACACACACACACACACATACACGAGCACAAGTGAATTCGAGGAAGGCGCGGAGAATGAGCAGGAGGTGAGCTTGCTGAGTATATATACATATATTACAATTAAGCTTTGCAGAAGGACAGAAGCATACTTAGTCGTATCGCATTGGCACAAACGACCTGCAGATTAGCAACATTTGTGTGGGACAAAGTTTTTTTTCATTGATGTTTTTCTGTTACTTATCTCACTCATTTATCCTCTTATTGCACAACGTTATTATGTCTGCAAGAGAAAACGAGAGATATGCAAACTTAAGAACATGTCATCAAATGAATTGATGCTGGAGAGAGAGAGAGAGAGAGAGAGAGAGAGAGAGAGAGAGAGAGAGAGAGAGAGAGAGAGAGAGAGAGAGAGAGAGAGACTGACTCATCCCCGTCTCCTTTAATTACTGAATAAAAATCTGCTTTATTCGTAGACAACCTTTTATTGAGAGTTTTAGGAATATGAGAGAGAGAGAGAGAGAGAGAGAGAGAGAGAGAGAGAGAGAGAGAGAGAGAGAGAGAGAGAGAGAGAATATACGTGCGTTTGTGTGTGTGTGTGTGTGTGTGTGTGTGTGTGTGTGTGTGTGTGTGTGTGTGTGTGTGTGTGTGCGAGCGCGCGCCTCTGATACAGTGCGTTGCGTCACACGGCAGACAAAAGAAATAGTATGGCAGGAGACTGACTGCACTCCTATCTCTTCCTCTTCCTCTCACTTCTGTCATTACATCTTCCACGCCTTCTGCTTTATAGATCCCAGTCCTCCTGTTCTTTCCTGCTGCTCCTAGCCATCTCAGTCCATCTGCTCATTTCTCTCTTCTGCTACTTTTTTGTTTCATCTTAGTATTCCGGCTCTACAACTCCCTCTCTCCTGCTCTCCTCTTTCCTTCCTCCTCCTCCTCCCTCTCTCCTGCTCTTCACATTTCTTCTTACTTCCCTTCTAGCTTCTCTTATTCCACCTACACCGACTTACCCCCCTCTCCCTCGTTCTTCCCCCTGCTGGCCTTCCTCCATTCCCTCCCTCCCTCCCTCCCTCCTTCTTTCATTCCCTCCCTCTCTCTCCCTCCCTCTCTCTCCCCCTCCCTCCCTGCATCTCCTCTGTACCATTGGAGAGAGGAAGTCCTTAGCGAAAATAAAGTCTGGGTTGTCGAGAGTTTACAATGAGACTCGGAAGCGACACCCTCCTCTCATTTCCTCTCCCCTTCCCTTCTCTCTATTCTCATTTCATCCTCTTTCCTCCATCGCGTTTTTTCCTCTCTTCCCTTTCATCTTATTTTCCTTCTTTTTACCTTCCCTCTGCATCATATTCCTTTTCTTCCCTTTCTTCTCGTTCAGTGTTTGACGCATTACCTTGATGTCTTCCTTATCGTGCACTTCATCTCTCCTCGCCCTCGTCCTCGTGTTCTCCCTTCTTCCTTCTCCTTGCTCTTTTCCACTCACGTACATAACGGCATTTAATATTTTCTTTGTCTGTCTTAAGCGCCACCCATTAGGCAAGTAAATAGAGTTACAGCTCTATGACAAACACTACAACCTCATTAGTCTACGGACCCTGGGCGAGCCAGCCTGCCCCGGGGGTCCTGATGGCCACGCCCACCTCCACGTCCTCATTAGGGTTAAAATTATTTCACAGCTAAGGCACAGAAACACCAACTTCCAGGAGACCTTACTCGTAACCTCACGCTAACACAGTGTCTCTCTCTCTCTCTCTCTCTCTCTCTCTCTCTCTCTCTCTCTCTCTCTCTCTCTCTCTCTCTCTCTCTCTCTCTCTCTCTGACTCGCACAACTGATATATATATATATATATATATATATATATATATATATATATATATATATATATATATATATATATATATATATATATATATATATATATATATATATATATATCGTAATTCCAGATTCCATATATTCAGAATATGCACGCAAAAATGTCAAATATTTACCCAGCTCTCTGCCGGCAATAAAGGGGCAAGTGTCTGGCGAGAAGCACCAACGCGAGGGGAGTTCCTGGAGAAGAATACGATATTTTTCATTATTCATCACATTTTCTTCCAAAATACATCGCCAGAGAAGTAGACATATTTTTCGTCGCCATGTTGGTGACCAGCTTCGTGTCGGACTCACCAGCCAGTCAGTACCAAAATGGTGCATGGTGCAAGACGGGGCTGGATACTGGTTATCTTAGTCAGGCTTTCCCGGCCCTCCGAGGAACTCCCTCAGCGCCGCGAGTCCATTATGTTGAATTATGGTCGTCATGACTCTTACGGTGCGAGGTATTGACTCCACTTAGCGGCGCTTCTCAACTGCCCTATTTTTCTTGGAATCAGCAAGTCCTTGTTGGATATGGTCTTGGTGTGCTGGCGTGGCGGCTCCTGCCACTGAAACATTGTTGATCTCCAATAGCCTCTAGTGGTAGCCATTACTCCTGTAGAGGTGCTGTTATCATGAATATTCTAAAATCATCATTATCATTACTCTATCACCGCTGTGTGTGTCTCTGTGTGCGCGCGCGTGTGTGTGTGTGTGTGTGTGTGTGTGTGTGTGTGTGTGTGTGTGTGTGTGTGTGTGTGTGTGTGTGTGTGTGTGTGTGTGTGAGTGTGTGTGTGCGTGTGCGTGTGCGTGTGCGTGTGTGTGTGTGTGTGTGTGTGTGTGTGTGTGTGTACTCCGAAGATGTTATATGAATAAAAAGTTTTACAAACAACCAGATGCATAAGATGCAATTGCTTGATTTATAAGGCCTCAATATTCCTCATAGTAATAAAATGCTTTCTTTTGATATCTTAAAAACTATTTCATGTTAAAAAATCAAAATATAAAGAGTTTAATAATTAATCATTTTTTGCTATGTCTGTTACACTTCCACAAGACAACGAAGGAACAGACGAGGAACCTAGAGGTGAGTGAATGATACGATAGAATTTGTTGGCAGCAAGAGTTGATGCGCTATTCTGTGAACGCTATCCTGTCTGCTGCTGTCCACAACAACATGGCTGAAGACTTGGTTAAAAAATTTACCGAATATAGGGATGAAATAGACCCTATAAAGTATTCACAGCAGTCCGGTTTTTTGTTTGTAAACAAAGAGCGGACAGCTATGTACAAGGGGACAGCTAGGAAAACGACACGGGAACCAGCACCACTACCACTGCCGCCACTACCACTGCCACTACCACCATCACCACCACCACCACCACCACCACCGACACTGTTAGCTCACTTGCTTACATTCATCATTCACTTTAGGCGCCAAGAGATTTATTTATTAATTTCAAAATAACAGTCCTCTATGCAGTCAAAACAACAATGTTTCCTTAATAAAAAAAAAAAAGGACAAATTATAGGGGATTATATTCTTCAAATAAATATGCACGAGTTTGATATAAACAGATTACTAGGGTTCGTCATAGGGATAAAATAGATAAATAGATAGGTAGATATATAAACAATTAAATAATCAGAAAACATAAAACAAAGAAAATAACCTTGACAGCCACACAGACACCGGAAAACAAATCCTACACATATTTGTAACGATCACAACTTTTAAAGTGCACTAACAACACACAACATATTCAGCCGCCAAGCACGAGGAAAAGGACCCTTCAAGGCTCTTTACTACAGAACCCCAAGACAAGGAACGCTCCCTCAGAACAAGCGCGATACAAGGAGCGGAGCAGCACAAGTTCCTAGTGTTGTGAGCTGCCTACACGAGCCCTCCCCTCTGGCTCCCTCTCGCGCGTGAAGGGAGAGCCTCCAGGAGGGGAACAGGAGGAAGGAGGGAGGGAGATAAGATAGAGAGCAGGCAGCACTCCTCGGGCCTTGAGCTGGTGGTGGTGATGCATGAGGGTTGCGCTACGCTCCCTGAAATGCACCTTCCAGAATATCAAATGCCCTGAAGCCATTGTACGTAGCGGCAGACGGATGGTCGCGGGCGTCTGGCGAGATGCGAGTGCGAGGCTGAGTCTACTGCTGCAAGAAAAAGAATTTTTCCATTGTCTGCCGCCCAAATGCGAACAGCCGTGACGTTGTGTAAGATTTACATCACAGAATACGAATAAAATAAATGTGTGTGATAAAATACGAGGAAATTAATACATTAAGATATGAATGAAACTTAAGTAAATCAGTGGAGTAAATATTAAAGATATTGTACCTATGATCCAGTCTCCGGGTCAGATGAGGTTAGTCAGGTTGCTTTACTGCTTTATGCGCTATAGAATACGAAGAAGAACACAGTAAGAGATAAGTATAATGTATTCAAGCGTTTAAGGTATGCGCGTGTTTCTCGTCTGATTCAGTGTCTCCGGCTCAGATTATGACGTCTGCATCAAGAAAGGTAAGCAAAAGAATAACATGAAATAAAAAAAAAACAAGATATCATTGTAACGTATGCATGACTTTAAGATCCAATGGCTGCCGCTCAAATTAGAGTGCCAGACATACTTTTAAAAATTTCAGCAATAGAATACTACTTAACCAACAAAACAAAATAAACTGGATTAGTTTCAAGTTTGCAAACTGAAGACCAAAGCGAGTGACTTCAAGATACATACGAGTATTTCTACTTTTAGAGGAGTCTTTCAACTTTAATAAAAGAAACTAACCATCCTATAAGATACACATACCATCTATAAAAACAATGATAACAAAAGGTGTGCAGAATATGTAAGGGTTAAAACATATGCGTCTCTTGTCTGCTTCAGTGAGAAATAGCACCAATTTTGCAAGTATCTATGGCAGACAAGGGACGTTTTATTACTACGTATGTGGGTAAAGGCACGTCAGCAAACTCCTATTTCGGAAAGGGGAGGGATGACTTTGTTCAAACTTGACATAGTAGCAATAAAAAAAAAAAAAAAAAAATATATATATATATATATATATATATATATATATATATATATATATATATATATATATATATATATATATATATATATATATATATATATATATATATGTATATGAAACTAAAGGAAATTCAGAATGAGGAATCGTTAACCTGAAGAGTTTGCCCAGGTAAAGAGTGACTATGGTGGAATGTTTGTACAAAATAAGTTAATCACAGAAGGCAAACATGGCGGTACGTATTGTGTGTATGTCAGAGAGAGAGAGAGAGAGAGAGAGAGAGAGAGAGAGAGAGAGAGAGAGAGAGAGAGAGAGAGAGAGAGAGATTCACATATTGTAATCGATGCTCAATTTTAACCCTTGCACTTTCCATCGGCGCACGATACTCTAACCTAACTTAATCTAACCTAACCTAGCTAAATCGAACCAAACCTAACCTAACGTAACCTAACCTAGCATAACATCACAATGTAACCTAACATAATATCACCTAACCTAATCTAGGCCAACCTAACTCTAAACGTAACTTAACATATCCTAACACTAACTTAACCTAACCTAACTTGACCAAACTAACCTAACAACAACATTTTCCATTCTGACGGGGAGGGAACACTCACGAGGGAGGTGCCGTAAATAGCAGTCATTGTACAAGGAGACAACTAGTACTGTCTGACCCTTCTCCCAACACACCCATATCTCTCTCTCTCTCTCTCTCTCTCTCTCTCTCTCTCTCTCTCTCTCTCTCTCTCTCTCTGTGTGTGTGTGTGTGTGTGTGTGTGTGTGTGTGTGTGTGTGTGTGTGTGTGTGTGTGTGTGTGTGTGTGTGTGTGTGTGTGTGTGTGTGCATTTTTCTCCCTCTTTTCGTAGATTTCTTTCATTCATTTCTATCTGTATCGACATCTCTCTCTCTCTCTCTCTCTCTCTCTCTCTCTCTCTCTCTCTCTCTCTCTCTCTCTCTCTCTCTCTACATAACTACATAATAATTATTATAAGGTAACTGAGAATTTCTTCATCCTCTGCTACCTAATATGAAAAAGGAGACGCATTCATTAATATTGCTATAACATATTCAGTCCCTCGGTTTCAAACGCTCCCGAAATACAATAAGACTGATGCCTTCCTGTATTAAAGTAACACCGGCCAATCAGTCACGCTGCCACGGTGCGGAGGGGGAAGAATAATCCTCGCCACGACTACAAATCCATTAAAAAATAGCCCAGCTTTGTCACACGCCGATGGACGGGAGGGAAAGCCTTCAGACAAGCACCACTACGAAAAAAAAATAATAATAATAATAACACAAAGGATAAAAAAAAAAATAGGACCTTGTTATATGAAGTGAATGGGGCCAATAGCCTTCAGTGTAGCGGCAGCGAGGGAAAAGTTCATCCTCTCAACCCTACACACGCGGGTGCAATGCCAAAGCGGGGCAGACGGGCGGAAGGGAAATACGTGGGAGAGAAAGAGGCAGGAAGAAGAGGGAAGGGAAGTGGGCACGCAGGCAGGCAGGCAGGCAGGGAGGCAGGCAGGCAGGCAGGCAGGCAGGCAGGCAGGATTGGGTGGATCTAGTATGTGTGCTTCGCTTACCTCTCTTAAAGTCACCCTATCTTGTCATCACCTTGGGGAAACGAAGAGTAGGAGCAGAAGGGAATGTCGTTGAAGCAAGGAAGGAGTGAAGGAAGCGGGGGACGAGCATCTGTTGGCCACGGTTAGGGATGAGGATGAAAATGAGGATGAGGACGGTAGTAGGCAGGGAGTGGAAAGGACAAGAGGAGGGAATAGAAAACGTAATGAGGATCCTTGAGAGGCACTGAGGGACCAAAGGGAAGGAGGAGGAGAGGACGAAAAGGGAGAAGAATTAATGGCTGAGAGAGAGAGAGAGAGAGAGAGAGAGAGAGAGAGAGAGAGAGAGAGAGAGAGAGAGAGAGAGAGAGAGAGAGAGAGAGAGAGAGAACAACACACACACACACACACACACACACACACATAGGAAGAAAGGCAGGCAGACAGAGGGGCAGCTAGACCAACAGACAGACAGACAAATAGAAAAAGCACACACTCAGAGTAAGCATAGATAGCAACAGAATAAACAAGCATTAGGTTGGAACCATGACCCAGAAATTAGATGGGGAGGAAAGAAGAGCAAGAAGAAGGAAACGGAGATCAAGAGAGAGAGAGAGAGAGAGAGAGAGAGAGAGAGAGAGAGAGAGAGAGAGAGAGAGGTAAAAGGAATTGTACGAAAAGGACGAAGGAAGAAGAAGCAATGTAGTTAAGGACATCCAAGTATGTTCAGCTGTGTTCTGATGGCCATGTCTCTTTCAGGTGCGTGTGTCAAAGGCAGTGCACCACCACTCACACGCTCACCTATTGCAGTACTTCCTCTGATCCCCGCTCTCTTCCCTTCTCGCCACTTCCCCTCCGCGACGCTTAACCAAGTCAGCCCTCGCACACAGCTCCAATGGAACACGCCCGTTCACGCCTCACCAACGCTCCCACACCCACACCCACACCCACACCCACACACGCGAAAAAAAGAGAAATAAACAAATACCTAACTGTGTGCGTGGGTTTGGGAAGAGAGAGAGAGAGAGAGAGAGAGAGAGAGAGAGAGAGAGAGAGAGAGAGAGAGAGAGAGAGAGAGAGAGAGAGAGAGAGAGAGAGAGAGAGAGAGACTCCTTACATAAGAGATCGAAGATTTGAATCTTTTGTCAAAATACAGACAATAACACCTTGTTTCCTTTCACATACCTTCTAATTGTGTGTAGAATGGATGTATACAGTAGGTAGAGAGGGCAAGGAGTTGTGATCTAGTTCTAATTAGACACTGGAGTCTTAGCTACTTTTATAGGTTCGTTCCTGAAAGAAAGAATGAGTGAATGAATGAAAGAAAGAAATAAAGAGGAAAAAAAAAAACTTCAGGACGTACACAGTAAACATACAACGAACTTGAATACCGTGGTGTGATACTTTACTTATGCCATTCGATGAAGAAGACAAGAGCAGAAACCTACTTCAAAGAGTTTTGAGAACACCTGTTGGCAAGAGGAAGTACTAAGTCAGATCCCATTCTACCAGAGTTGGAAAAAATGGGAGAAACAAAAGAGAATTCCATGAAAAGGAACAAATGGAAAAGTGTTTGTACTTGACGCCAATCCCTGACACAAGTCTTGAAAGTTTACAACCTAAAGAAAACTCACTCTTAGTTACCTCACCGCTAGGCCACATCTTAACAAATATATACGTACGTAATATACAAGACAATGATGGCACTTCGATCTTCAAAATACTGGACAAATAATGAGTACTCTAACTTACTGCAGGTGGCCGTCTTCATCCTAAGCAGGGATACATGTAATAATGGTACCGCAGCGGAACCATGTTGGGTCGAAGACAAATGTTTAATCACGTTTTTATAGGAAGGTAGCAATCAGACGAATTTATTGATTTTATATTCTCTGATACCGACCTGATGCAAAACCCAAATAAGAGCACACACACACACACACACACACACACACACACACACACACACACACACACGCATCATTCGTTGTTTTAGGTATTATTTGCTACAGCGATACACCTCGTTCTTAAATTTAATCTTACCTTTGCTTAAGAAAATTCTGATGTGTAATCAAGTAGCACTTTCACGATGGCAACGCCCACCATTGCTGCTCTCCCTCCCTCCCCAAGGTGAAAACAGAAGAAAGGATAGTGAAAAAAGTAGTGAAAGAATACGAGACTGCAAAAGTAGGGCTTGTAATAAAGGAGAATGAGATAGTGGTGGAAAAAATAGTGCCTGTGGTGAAAGAGAACGGGACTGTAAAATTAGTGCATGAAATGGAAGAAAATGTGACTGTAATGAAAGAGAGAATGGGACTGTAAAAGCAGTACCTGTGGTGGAGGGTATTGAGACTTGTGGAAAATGTTATGCTTGTGGTGAAGGGCAATGGGACTGTTGTGGAAGACATCACGGTTAAAAAAAAAAAAACTATCAAAAGAGGAACTCTCAGAGAAACGAGATGAAAGGAAGCGGTTAGAGCCGTTACCATTGCCTCTGCTCAGAGACAGAGGCAATGGTAACGGCGATTTCTAGGTTTTTTTTTTTATCTCTATGTCATTAACATTACTTAAATTCATTGAATTAATTTATTGCTTCTTTCTTTGAATTTATTTTAGTGATTTTCTTTGCATAACACTCCAAATACAACACTGAAATTAACTACTTCAAGATATTTACATTGATTGTTGCCATAATTCATCGAAATATTCGCACTCTTACCACTATTGATATACTGGGCAAGTCAAAAATATCCCCCTACTCTCTAGGAGCTTACCCTGACGTGTTTATTGTTGTTGATGTTAATATGTTAACTTGATGATGGTGAGGGAGGAGGAGAAGGCGGCGGAGAGGAGGTGCAATGCTAGGGATCACCTAAGTGTCCAGCAGTGGTAATAGAGATGCTCTCAAGAATCTCTAGTACCACTCTCATTCTTATACTTCAGCTTTGCTATTCAAGTAACTTGTATCTGTTCCTGAGGAAGTTATTTCCATGTTACAAATTTATCTTGAAACATTTATGATGATGTATGACAATGATTTACCCAAGAACAATAATAACAAAAGAAAACGAAAAAAAGTGGACTTGTATAAATGTCATGGATATAAAAAGTGATAAATCCTCGTAAATTCCAATAACTTCATGCATCAGCAATAATCCAAAAACAATAAAGACGTATAGCAAGTTTTCCTATAATTGTTCCTTTGCCTGTTTGTCGGTCTGTGTCTGTCTACCATGTCCGGGCAGATGAAGATGCGGAAAAGGAGAGGAGGAGGAGGAAAGAAGCGGAGGGGAAGTGCAACACACAGTGAAAGTCATTTGTTACTGAGGCGGAAGATATTCAGGTGACAAGGACCTCGAGTCAGGTGATTACCAGGCTAGATAGGTCTGAGACTATAAAAGGCCTAGAGATGTTTGGGCCACAGGTCACTTTGTACTCAAAACCACTTGGGCCACAAAATGTCTCTAGATTCAGACTTACTAACTGAAGGAAGCACGTGAATCCATTCATAACAAAGTTAAGCTCATCCACCCATCCATCCACCCACACACACACCCACTCCACCCACAACCACCTCCACCCATCCACTCAACCACATCCGCACCCAACCATTCACCCGTCCACTAATGGCCTCGAGGAAGTTTTCTCCGCGGGTGACGAGCCACGGGACGAAGATCATGCAAGCCATGGCCGCCACGACAGTGAGGAAGGGGCTCTCCTGCAGCCCCGAGCTGCCCAGCCACGGCGAAGGGGGGCCGGTCAGGGCCACATCGGGCAGCCCCGCGTCTGTCCTACCACCTCAGAGGAGGGCAGGCAGGGCCACATCGGGCAGCTCCGAGTCTGCCCCACCACGGCGGCGAGGCGCGGCACTGCATCCTGGGAAGGCAGACAGGTTCTAGTCTGGAGGAAGCTGGTCGGCGTCCTGCTGTGTGCCCCGCTCAGCACTCTTCTTGCTCAAGATTTGCTGAACAGCAAAGTGAACCACATTCAAGATGAAGAAACTCAGTGTCAAACGAAACGTGGCTGAAATTTAGCCCAAGCTCAGACCAAAAAAAGAAACCATTTCTTGCCTCCAACATGTCGCCAACTCTCAGATTCTCTGACTTCGATCGAAAAGAAAACAACAACAGATTTAAAGCGTTCATGAGAATCAGTCCGAACCGTACCGTACGCATACGGTACAATAATTTCTTTCTGATACCAAGGAAAACGAAATGTCAGTCGAGGCAATATCAGTCAAACCAGCCTCTCTCTCCACACCAGCAAGACTCATCTCCCATGTACGGCATCACGTATGTTGTTACCAGAACTGATGTGCCACCTGACCCAGACATCCTCTTCAAGGGAGTATTTCTGAGTGACTGCCAGATATGGAGGATGTATCAAATGTGTTTTCATGTCAACTGCTCTTCTGATCTTGCTAACTGCATGCCTCCCCTCCTCCCGCGGCCTCGATGCACAAGATTTTCTTCTTTCTCTCACCCCTATTCTGCCCACCCCTCTAATGCAAGCGTTAACCAGTATTCCCAATCATTCATCACCTTCTCTGGTAAACTCTGGAACTCTTCGCCTGCCTCCTGTGATTTGAACTTTTTCAGGAGGGAGGTTTCAAGACACTTATCCTGTAATTTTTGACCACCGCTTTCAACTCTGTTCGAGGACCGGCACCTCAGTGGGCCTTTTTTTATTGCAATTTTGTTACCCTTGGAATGGTGTTGAATTATGACTCTAACGTTAAAATTTCAGTTTAATTAATAGTAAACGAGATGATGCGAATAAGAGGTAAAGACGGAATTGTAAATATTGGTACCACTTTTATTACATGCAGATTTTTCTGTCAATGTGTTCAGCTACTCTGAAATATATTGCGGTATATGATAGAAACATTTTTCGTTCACATGACGGTGTTAAGAATTTAGACGAAGCACAAAACAAGGGAAGCAAACATATTAAGAACATAGGCACCGTAAAACAGTCGTTCTAGATTGTGTGAATGACATCTCTTCTTACAACACTACAACAGAGCGAATGTTGCCCAAGGTACACATCCTGTCAAAAAAAGTTTCTTTCCTCCCTTGCTTGTGCTCTGTAGAAAATCTGATCAGACCATCGTCTTTGAGAAAAATTTTCTTGCCACATGTCAAGTTTTTTTTCCTACAACAGTTCGTCAATTCCATGAAAAATCAGGGTAGAGTGAAGAGTAGTGTAGACATTGACTGTTTAGCCTTTGACGAGGTTATGAATATTCAGTTGTCATTCCACTGTCTCGGCTATTTCTACTTAAAGTTTTTTTCGTATAATCACAATCATCGATCATTGTCAAATCGAATAATGAAATACAATTAATGCCAGAAATCAGAGAACAACAGATAACAGAACCAAATCTTGCAGAGCGAAGATGTCACTCCTCGGCTCTGACGGAAGCAGGATGTTTCAAGCTGTTATCCAATCCGAAGCGACGTTACAAAAATAGCTTCTCTCCAATGAAAGCTTAGGATGAGCAAACTGTGGCGAATTTGCCGTTATGTACGTGAATCTGGCTCTGTTGGAACGGAAGGCCGACAGTTCTGCTCTCCCGTGTACTACGTGTATGTGGCGTACACGAGAAAAGAGTATGGCATATGGTGTAATGTGGTAAAATGACACACACACACACACACACACACACACACACACACACACACACACACACACACACACACACACACACACACACACACACACACACACACACACTCTCTCTCTCTCTCTCTCTCTCTCTCTCTCTCTCTCTCTCTCTCTCTCTCTCTCTCTCTCTCTCTCTCTCATACACACACAAAAGAGAGCATACCCGTAAAAATAACAGAAAAAGAAAATCAAAGCGAACACCTGACAAACAAACGAACACCTGCACTCCCTCCTACCTGAAGGACTCAAAACCAAACAAATGAAAACAAAAACTTTCAAGCACGTTCTAATTTAATCCCCCCCAAACCAACTTTTTTTTCGCTCTCTTTTCCGCGAACAACTTTTCATCCATTTATTTATTTTTTTCCCTAGTTCCAAACACTCGTCCTCGTCCCCTCTCTCTCTCTCTCTCTCTCTCTCTCTCTCTCTCTCTCTCTCTCTCTCTCTCTCTCTCTCTCTCTTTCTCCACCTACCAACCAACCAAACGCAGCGCCAGCCAGCATCAGAAACTTCCTGTGTGTCACCGCTATGTCAGACCCACCCGCCCTTTCATCTCAGCGCTCTCTTCGCCCCGTCAGTGCCCCCCTCTGCTCCCTAACGTAAACACGACTCACTCTAGCGTAGTATTCCGCCTTCAGGTATCTATGTCACGCGAAGCCTGTAGCTTTTTTCAGCAACTGTTAAGGTTGTTGCATCGCTGACAGAGAGGAGAGGAGAGGAGAGGAGAGGAGAGGAGAGGAGAGGAGAGGAGAGGAAAGGAAAGGAAAGGAAAGGAAAGGGAGAAAGGATAAAAAACACAAGGTAAGAAGGAGGAAGAGGAGGAAAGGATGATAAGGGAAGGTAGTAGGAAAAAGAGTTATGAATCTCATGAGGGAGGGAAGCGAGATGATGAGACAAAAGAGGAGATGCAAGGAAGGGAAAAATGAAGTTGAGGTGAAAGAAGAGAAGGATGAGGCGATGATCATGCAGATGTCGAAAGAAGGAAGGAAAGGAGATGGTGGGGAGAGGCCAAGGAAGAGGAAGGAGAGGAGGCTTAAGGTTGCTAAGGGAGTTGGTGGAGAGAGAGAGAGAGAGAGAGAGAGAGAGAGAGAGAGAGAGAGAGAGAGAGAGAGAGAGAGAGAGAGAGAGAGAGAGAGAGAGAAATGAAGGGAGCATTGTATGATTCCTGGAGAAAGAAAATATTCAGTTTACGAAGAGGAGGAGGAGGAGGAGGAGGAGGAGGAGGAGGAGGAGGAGGAGGAGGAGGAGGAGGAGGTAAAGCAGCAGGAAAAAAGATAATGAGGATACTGGAGGGAGAAAAATTCACACACACACAGACAAAATAATGATACGAGGCACCAAGATGTATTCAGAAAACACGCGGAGGGGGCGAAGCAAAGAGCGCGGGACACAAGGAGGCATAAACAGACACAGAGAGACGGACGGGGCGAGCGAGACAGATTGGCACCCCCCTCCCAGGCCCGCTCACCTGCAGGACGGATGAGCCGCGACAGGGACGATTTTTCCGGGTGGAGAAGTGGGCTTGAAGAGGATGTGTGTGTGTGTGTGTGTGTGTGTGTGTGTGTGTGTGTGTGTGTGTGTGTGTGTGTGTGTGTGTGTGTGTTTCATCTACGTCGGTTTATCTGAATGTTTCTCCTTCTGTTTCTTCTTTTTCATTTGTCTATGTCGATACATTTTGACAACAACATCCACAGAAAGTTTAAATATTCTTATCACGTCACCATGAACTTAGACTGTGGGTGCTGCTTGAAGAAAATGAAGGAATATAAAGGTTAATTCAATTTCTGAGCATATTTTTTGGTATGGAACAATATTATCAGAATTCAGGATTTACATAATGGAAATGACACTGGTGGAGAAAAAGGTAGCTGGTGGAGTCCATTTTCGCTCATTTTTAAATCACACGATGTTTGTGACAAAAAATAAATAAAAACATTGAAAACTTCGATAAAAGAGAGAGAGAGAGAGAGAGAGAGAGAGAGAGAGAGAGAGAGGGAGATGCCGTGCGTGCGTGTGTGTGTGTGTGTGTGTGTGTGTGTGTGTGTGTGTGTGTGTGTGTGTGTGTGTGTGTGTTAGGAGAACCAGGCCTGCGCTTTTTCAGGCAAATTTTTGTGTCCAACGCCTCCATCCACTCGCTGGATTGCCTCGCCTCGCCTCGCACACTGTCCTTTGCTTGTGCCTCTCTTTTCATCTCATTTTTTCTTATATATAACATACACTCAATCATAATTTTATTTCCATAGCAAGAAAAGCAACAATATATTTATTAGTTACATCACTAGTGGCAGTAGTACAAGCACAAGCTGCATTTACGGTGATACTAAAAGACAGTGACAAATAAGAAGCGAATACGGCAAGAAAACCAGACGGAGCTCGCTCGCCAGTGTGCGTGGGGCGAGGAAGGAAGCCGGGTCCTCCACCAGGTCATAGCGCCGCTGACAACTTTACGGGTAGCGAGGATTGCCAGGAAATTTGGTCCCGTGTAACTTGGAGTGCCGACACGTATCCTGCTGAGCCGTCGTCCGTAATGACCAATAATTACCAATGACTGTTGTCTGGCATCAGGGAACTCATCAGCAGTATCCATTATAAGTTCGTTGATCAGTCCAATTAGTCGCAAAGTGAAGGTTCGTCGTTATTCTGCTGTTCGGTGTCGCCCATTGCCGGGGAGTACTCGCCAGGCCTAATGGTGATAAGGTCTTCACTCTCGGCGCAACAATGCTGCCCAGGTACTGCCAAAGCTCGTCTCACCTTCGTATATTTCCTTCCCATCCCACCCCCCACAAAAATGTACCTTTCCTCTAGTAATATATTAAGGGCAAAGGTAGACAGTATGATCTGATTATTCAGTCGCAGGAGCGAGTGAAATTTTCTGCCACACTAAAAATTGGATACAACATAGAGGAAGTCAATAGCTGAAGGTTTTCCAGCAAATTAAACTGGTATAAGGTCATAGCTGAACAGTCTCGAATCTCTCATTCACATGGAATTAAAAATAAGACAGCCAGGAAA
>NC_087165.1:15761011-15768511 GCF_035594125.1 Scylla paramamosain | reverse complement strand
CCCTCTCGTGCTGCTGTAACAAAGGAAAAGACAATCTAGCACCTCAATGTCCTCAGGAGATGTACACGCCTCGAGGAGGGAGAGAGGAACAAGAATAGCAGTCCTGGGCCATCCCTTGAACCTTCCCCCTTCTCTTCCCCAACTTGCCCCCTTTACACCTATTACACAAAGGCTTCTTCTATATAGAAATACACGTATATATCCGTTCTGGGAATTTCTCAGGGGTGATCTACTAGTAGGGGTCATAATGGAGATGGATTTCCAGGGAGTGTGATGAAGGGAGTGGATATTGTAACACGGATTTGCAATTAGTGGAATGTAATCTTGTTTGTGTGTCTAGTGAGACTTAGGTGTGCTGGGTGGATCTGGTGGGGTTAGGTATGTTCAGATGGGATGGCGAAAAATAGCAGAAGAAATGGCACATATCCGAGAGAAATAACACAATAATACATTACGAATAAAAATGGTGAGGTGATTACTGTAGTAGAATGTGAAGAAAGTTACTCTGAATGTTTTGAGGTGATACGGTAGAGACTGACTCGTGACAACTGCATCCCTCCTCCTTTGCCTGACCTGATGAAGAGTCCCGCACAAACAATTAATGATGAAATACATAACCTGGCCTTTACTTTTCACTTCCTTATAGTTCCTTACACTCTTTTCAGGCCTTTCTCGTGTATTTCAGCGTGAACTTAAGAGGACACAAGCGAAACAAGAGACTTTAACTGCCTGCTGCACTCTTCCTGCAATGACTCGCGCTTCAAACTTTATAAGCCTGTGTTTAAAGCGTCACGTTACATGGGTCTTCGCGAGATCAGAGACGGAGCTGAGTGAAGCTAAACTTTCCTTGCCTCTGAGGAGTGAAGAAAATGGAAACTATCTAACCAAAAAATACAAAATCCGCTACCTTCTCTCTCTCTCTCTCTCTCTCTCTCTCTCTCTCTCTCTCTCTCTCTCTCTCTCTCTCTCTCTCTCTCTCTCTCTCGGTGAACTTCTCAAACAGCATCGCTTTCCGCCAACTCATTTAGTTTTCTTGCCAGAGTATCACAGACGCAACGTAATGTCCGTGAAGGAGACAGAGATCAGAATTACCAGGGGGAAAGCTAAAATGAGATTGCCTCCTTCTCCCTTAGCATGAAATTCGGCAGTATATTTGAGACGATTTCTGTTGCGAAAATAAGTGGCTGTATGTGTGAAGCAGCCATGAATGAAGAGTGGAACACAAATATTAAAGATACAAAACTTCAGAAGATCATGCAGCCAGTACGATCACAAATTAGAGGCAAGACAATGTGTGTAAGGAACTGCGAAAAGGAAAACAAAAAGTTGGAAGCAGGGATCAGGCGAGGAACCCTATCGATCTGGAAGACGAGGAAGGCAAATAAGAATACTGACTAAACCCAATTAGGAACGCTTGAGGAGGAACCACTCCCGAGTTATAATTACAGAACGATAAAAGGGAAAAGTAAATGGTGGAAAAAAAGGCAAATTTAAGCCACTACAAATGAGTCACACGAGTCTGATGTTAAAAGGACTCAGAAGCTTCGTACATCTGCACCAAGAAGTCATGTAATTTTCTACTAAATGTTTCAGATTTAAAAAAAAAAGTATCTGGCAATTACATCTATTTATCATATTCCAAATTCTTCATGGTCTTTCAGGAACACTTCGTACAAAACACTTAGTCCATATATCAATTTTTACTCAATTTATAGACACAAAATTCATTGGTCTTTGCAACACCATTAATTGGGTTAACTATATGTACGTGAGGTATTAAAGGCCAAGATACGAGTCACGAGAACACGAGGCCGGGAGGACGGAAGCTAGACGCATTGTGAGGTCACAGGCGTGAACAATTGATGAAGACACGAAGTCAGGAGCTTATTAATGAAGGAAGGTGGGAGGCTGGGGAAGGTCAAGGGTCAGGTAAGTAAGTTCAAAGGGCAAATCAGATGGAAGGATATTTCGAGGAGCAGGTTGAGCCAGGTGGTGACGTGGGTATGAATGCAGCTCTCTCTCTCTCTCTCTCTCTCTCTCTCTCTCTCTCTCTCTCTCTCTCTCTCTCTCTCTCTCTCTCTCTCTCTCTCTCTCTCTCTCTCTCTCTCTCTCTCTCTCTCTCTCTCAGCCAAATGATAGCCACTCATCCCCCAACAACCTCAGCACAGACGACACACACTCTCCCATGTTCAGTTTAGTCCGCTATCTGCAACTTCCACCTCACCCATTACGGACACTAAGTCATATTTTCCCTCTGCAGTGTTTTGCCTTTCTTAATCCATCTCCTCTTATTTTTTTACCAGTTAATTTTTTTTCTGCTATTCTTCCTTTCTCATCGCCCACTCGTCCCTCGACAACAATGCCCCTCTGAAAAAGTAAGAACACAACCATATCTGCTGGAAAGAAGAGACATGGAATTTTTTACTGCACGAAGAAAAATTTCATGCCTGTTCTTTCTTTTTCACCAGACATAGTGTTGTTCTCATTTTATCTTGCTGCCAGCATGCCTGAGGGAGGAAAGGTAGCGTGTGAGGGGACTTCTTACTCTTCAATCTTCCTGTCCTCATTCTGATGGTGTATGTATTAAGTCATTTGTTGTACGTTATGTATGTATGCTGGTTGTATGATAAAATGACTATTTGTTAACCCTTTCTACCGTCACTGCAGCTGCTACTACTGCCATTACTACTATTACTACTACTACTATTATTATTACTACTACTACTACTACTACTACTACTAATAATAATAATAATAATAATAATACTGCTACTACAAACACCACCATTACCACTACTATTATTATAACCTCCTCCTATCACCCCTCTGTATCTTCTGCTTTTATTTTCCAATTACATCTCCTCCCACCCCTCCCACCCCACCCTACTCCGCACCATCCGACCCTGCAGACCACTTTCATGGGCTCACAGCAGTATCTCATCCGCACGCTTCATTGGCGGGACATCCACTCAGGCGCCGAGACGTTGCACCTCTGACGGATGATTGAACAAGCTCCCCCGTCACTCTGCAGTCCTATGATTGCTCCACCCTAGTCCTTCAGAGCCTTCCCCGCCTCCCCTGTCCTTGTCCTTCTCCTTGCCTTCCTCCTTGCCGCTTCCCCTAACATCCTCCACCTTCATGATTGAGGGGAAGAAAAGAGGGAGGGAGGGAGGAAAGAAGTGAGGAACGAAGGGCGAAGAAGAGAGAAAGAGGAAGAAAAGAGGTGTGGTGATTACTGAAGAGGGCAGGGGAGAGACAAAGGAGGGAAGAAGGGAGAAAAGAAAGGAGGGAAGAAGGAAGGAGGAAGCGAAGAGAGAGAGGAGTGATAAGAAAAGATGAGAGGTGTGGTGGTGAGAGTGATGAGCGAGAGGAGGCTGGAGAGTGATGAGAGGAAGCGAGGGACGTGGAGGACAAGAGGCTGGTAGAGGAGGAGGAGGAGGAGGAGGAGGAGAAAAAAGTAAAAGAAAAGAAGGGAAGAAGAAAAAGAAAAAGAAGAAAAGAAAAAGAAAAGGAAGAAAAAGAATTGACGAAGAAGAATAGGAAGAAAAGATGAAGGAGGAGAAGGAGGAGGAAGAGGAGGGTACTCATTAGGTCAGCCAATATAAGAACAAAAAAATGGGGTAACCAAGATAGGGCGGCTGATAGGAGCCGGCCAGACAAATTAACCCCTTCGCCACATTATAGACTCCCCCGATCTTGGCTTTTTTTTTTTTTTTTGTGTGTGTGTGGCGGAAATTCGTTTAAACTTCAAACTTCTATTCCCCTTTTTTTTATTTCCCTGGAAAGGAAGCCCCGATGAAATCAAGTCTTTTGCAAACTGGCTGACTCCATTTACATTTTTTCTTTGACCACACATAAGTTACGCACTGAACTCTGTACATTCCCGTTACTCCCTGAAGATGATAAGGAAAGCGCTCTCTCTCTCTCTCTCTCTCTCTCTCTCTCTCTCTCTCTCTCTCTCTCTCTCTCTCTCTCTCTCTCTCTCTCTCTCTCTCTCATCTTAATAAAAGAACCCTCACAAATAAGAGAACAAGTAAAGGTTTAAAAATGTATAGATACGTTTTTTTTATATACAATCTCCACTATTCTCAGTTTTCAGCTCTTCCATAGATTCTTACTGGCCACACCAAAAAAATCATGCATACATACACGTTATAAATTATAGTCTAACAAAAATGCACATAAATCAATGACAATCATCATTCAGATCATATATAACCTAAAATTACTGAGCAAAGAGAGAGAGAGAGAGAGAGAGAGAGAGAGAGAGAGAGAGAGAGAGAGAGAGAGAGAGAGAGAGAGAGAGACTAAGTGTGTGTATTAACGAAGCCATCCCAAATGTTACACAGCTTTATTTCTCATACTATTATTCACACAGCTAAATGGAGGCAAAGAAAAGAGGGAATGAGAGAAAACTGATCCTCTTTCGTTGTTGCAGAGAGAGAGAGAGAGAGAGAGAGAGAGAGAGAGAGAGAGAGAGAGAGAGAGAGAGAGAGAGAGAGAGAGAGAGAGAGAGATGCAAGTTCCGATGGTGGTGGAGAGACTTCGCCTTTCTATTTATTACCCCGAATCTCCTTCCATAGATGAAGCACCTTATCACAAACTAACTCGATAGTGTCTATTGCTGGCACGGTGCTGCTCTGTCTTTATGTTCCTCTGTACTCCTTTGCGTAATTTAAATCGCACAGGTCATGCCATTTTATGCTGGAACCATCCAATTTACATTATTAAGGGATAAAAATCTCAGTTTTGTCAAGCAGTCACCATTTTGCGGGAGTAAAGAGAGAAAGAAGAGCAATGAGTGACTTTCTGTATCAAAGGAGACGTGAAATATTATCAAGATACATTGGAAATTATCAAGAGCGAGATGACGGATTGCACTGGAGTGATGTGATAGTTAATTGGGAAAATGCAAAGCCTGGGTTTTGGAAGTAATGGATACACTCTGCTTGATTCATTGAAATGCCTTTTTTTTTTTCCGGAGATCTATAGATACTGGCGAAGTGGTATTGGAACGAGATGATTTACACACGGGATGGAAAGCTAATATTACTACGTGCTTGTACAAGGAACAATTTTCTGAAACAATTGCGTTTCTCCACTCAGATGTTAAGTTTTTTGGTATTGTTATTAATATTATTATTATTATTATTATTATTATTATTATTATTATTATTATTATTATTATTATTATTATTATTATTATTATTATTACTATTATTATTATTATTATTATTATTATTATTATTATTATTTTTATTATTACTTTTTATCGTTAGTAGTAGTAGCAGTAGTAGTAGTACCAGTAGTATCATTATTATTATTATTATTATTATTATTATTATTATTATTATTATTATTATTATTATTATTATTATTATTATTACTATTATAGTTACAAAAAACTGCAATAATGATAATAACAGTTGTCGTTACTGTTGTTGTCGGTGGTGGTGGTGGTGGTGGTGTTACCATGACTTTCATTATAATCATTATCATTGGTATTATTATTATTATTATTTATTTTTATTATCATTACTACTACTACTACTACTATTACAACTAGTACAACTATCATCATCCTCATCATTATTACCATTACCATCATTCCATGCAACACACAACACTATACTTAACTAGAGAAGAATAAAAGTAGAAAACAAAAACAAGGCCAAAAAACCACAAGACCAAAAAGGAATGGCAACAAGAAGAGAAACGAAAACACAGCAGACCAAAGACGACGGAGATGTGTTTGGCGGAGGACACACACCACGTAAGAGCTGTAAGGGGGCGGGACGGATGACAAGGATAAAATTTAATAAGAAAACCATTAGCAGACTCCCTCCGAGTGTTGGTAGAGGAGACACCATTAGGCCGCGGCTCCGGACTCGAATATTCAAGGTCCGGCAAAAACTACAGAGTGAAAAACTGTTATCTGTATTACTCTCTCTCTCTCTCTCTCTCTCTCTCTCTCTCTCTCTCTCTCTCTCTCTCTCTCTCTCTCTCTCTCTCTCTCTCTCTCTCTCTCTCTCTCTCTCTCTCTCTCTCTCTCTCTCTCTCTCTCTCTCTCTCTCTCTCTCGTCCTTGACTTTGGCTTGATTCCAATTGTGTAAACGGAAAAGAGAAAGAGAAGTGAAAGGAAAAAAAAAAAGTAGGAGCTTAACTGGCGAGATAAGTCGAGTGTTTTCGCAGACCTGTTTCCATAACTACAAATAACTGGAATTTACACGTCAGTTACTGCAGGCATTGTACTGTTGCTCAAAAACAGACACTAGACTGTCTTGCATTCTTATAGGTTGTTATACAGATGCCTTATTTGAGAGACGCCACATGATTTTATTTATGTAAGGAATGTTATTTTCTTTTTTTCTTTTTTTTTTTTTCCTTACTGGAATCTAGAAAGGAAGGGAGACAGGAAGGCCGTCAATATGTCCTCCCGCTCTCCTCTCGCTTAATACAAATCTTTTTATGTTGCGTTTTTTATGTTGGTACTGAGAGGCAAGACCGACAGGAAGGCAAATGAAGGTTGTCAGTCCGTCTGTCTGTCTGTCCACACCCACTTACCTACTATGTATCTTACTATATTGCGTTTTTATGTCAGTCCCCTGTGAGTGAGTGTCGTCCCTGCTACACACACACACACACACACACACACACACACACACCATCCGCTCCCTGCTAGTCCATCCCCAAGTCTCAAAATGAGGTTATGTATGTTCCTCCAGCAGAGAGTCCGACCCGGCAAAGTTTCACAGGAAAATATTGTCAGATCTTTTTCCTTCCTCGCAGCGCTAATGAACCTGAAAGCAGTCAGTAATATCGCGTCCAATATTTCCCTTCGCTCTGCGCTCAAGTTCATAAAGCGAAATGAGAATAGTGCACATTTCCTTTTTGTTGTCTTCTTCGTTGCTCCAGCTGTGTGTGTGTGTGTGTGTGTGTGTGTGTGTGTGTGTGTGTGTGTGTGTGTGTGTGCTTTTGTATCAGTTTGTGACTATTTTTTTTTTCATTAGATTCCTTTACAACTGCCACTTAGATCATTTAAGAGAATCTCGCCCAGTCACGGATGTAGAAGACACACACACACACACACACACACACACACACACACACACACACACAGACACACACACACTTAAGGTATGTTACTTCGGAGTCCCTACAAGAATAGTTTTAAATCTTTTCCCCTACCCTCTCTCTCTCTCTCTCTCTCTCTCTCTCTCTCTCTCTCTCTCTCTCTCTCTCTCTCTCTCTCTCTCTCTCTCTCTCTCTCTCTTCCCACCCCTCTGACAGACCAAATGTCAACTCTCCTCCTCGTCCAGTGTTACCCTCGTGTTGTTCTATTAGTCAGTTGACAGCTTTTTGTGTAACTGTTGACCCCTTTGTTAGGAAACACGTTACCGTAAGCTCATATATGCGTGTTTTGCGATCTATTACTTCAAGCAAATTATACGTTCAGAAAGCGTGCAACTTTTTTGACTCTCTTTACCTTAAGCCTAACTT
>NC_087165.1:15738511-15756011 GCF_035594125.1 Scylla paramamosain | reverse complement strand
GAGGGAAGGAAACACCTGAGCCAGAACACAGGTAAGGTACTGACCGATATAGAAGAGAGAGAGAGAGAGAGAGAAACATACCCATCCACCCACTCTCTCTCTCTCTCTCTCTCTCTCTCTCTCTCTCTCTCTCTCTCTCTCTCTCTCTCTCTCTCTCTCTCTCACATACACACACACACACACACACACACACACACACACACACATGCAAGGAGTGAAAACAAAACAAAAGAGGCGAGGTATCACTGGACAGCAGAGTGGAATCAAAGGAGGTGAAGCGGATTACACCGTCACTGGAGGCACTGACCCAAACACGCACGCACGCAGGTATGCACGCACGCACGCAAGCCCACGCACACGCTCATACAGACAGACACACACACGCATGCACTCACACAGCTGTTACTTTTTCTGTATTTTTGTATTTTGCTCAGATAAAAAGAAAACATGACAGAGCAAACGAGAAAAATAAATGGGATTCTGACAAAAAAAAAAAGTATCGATTTTTTTCCTCTGTTAACATTTCCCCGTGTAAATAATTTTCCTGGCCATGTTTGCGCACGATGCAGTGACGCGTCACTCAGTTTGCAGGCGAAGAACGCAATTAATATGCGAAATGAGAAAGTTTTGCAGCAAGTAAAGAATTTCCGAAGGTCAGTTTCTTATAATTGCCGTTCACAAAATTACATCAAGAAAAATCATTTTATCTATAACGGGAGTTTTCGTGGGAACAATATTTTTTCTCTCAGTTTTGTGATAGTGTTATTAAGTGTCCCTTATTTTTTTTATTGATCACTAAGGAAATTAAAGACTTTAGGCTCAGTTTAAAAGAACTATATGAATGTATGCAAATTTTTATAAATGTCAACTTAATGAGGTAACGATGTAACGTGGTTATCTCTTACATTTTTTTTACTTTTATACTCTTAAGAAAAAAACATCATGATCAGTATAGCTTTTAAATCAAGCTTAAATAAGAAATAGCATTCATGTTACTTCTTTAAAGATCCTTGCAAAGTGAAAATGTATTCTAAAGCACGATAAATTAAACATGAGTGGCAGGCTTGTGAGAGGTGAAGCTAGCTGATGGTGGCTCATTTATAGATAAGAGAGAGAGAGATGCCATTGATTTGTGACGAGGGAAGGAAAGAGCGTTACCGGCGTTGTTATTCCCTGAAGGTTGTCAGACTTGTTGTACGCCTCTATTTCTTTCCTGAGTGTGGAAACAAAGGTGTAGTGGAAGATGTGACTTGGGATATTGAACACACACGCAGACACAAAAACACACACACACACACATACAACACGGGGGAGAGAGAGAGAGAGAGAGAGAGAGAGAGAGAGAGAGAGAGAGAGAGAGAGAGAGAGAGAGAGAGAGAGAGAGGAGAGAGAGAGAGAGAGGAGAGAGAGGGGGGGGGAATGCCGTGTATGTGTGTGTGTGTGTGTGTGTGTGTGTGTGTGTGTTACCACGTCAAGCAAGAAACTGTCAATCCTGGGTGGTATTTTTTGCTTCCCTCCACAAAATATCTGTTTGACGGTTCAGTCCAGTTTTATTTTCCATCTTACACAGAAACAACCTCACACACACACACACACACACACACACACACACACACACACACACACACACACACACACACACACACACACACACACTCATGTCGCCTACACACAGGTATAAAAAGAGGAACACGAGGAGACAAGATACTACAAAATCTACCCTTCGTTATGTTTTGCTGTCAAGGGAGGCATGTAGATCCTTCCTTCTTTCCTTCCTTCCGCCTTTGCTTCCTTCCTTCCTTCCTTCCTTCCTTCCTCCACCAAATTGTTAAGAGAGAGAGAGAGAGAGAGAGAGAGAGAGAGAGAGAGAGAGAGAGAGAGAGAGAGAGAGAGAGAGAGAGAGAGAGAGAGAGAGAGCAAAAGTTGTTTCCAATATTTCCATTCCCTCCTTTCGTTGTCCTCTCATTACTTGCTTCTCCTTTTTCTTTCCTTCTCTTTTACTTTCGTCCCTCCTTCATTTCCACGGTCTTCAGTCACGTTTCCTTGCCCTCGTTTACTTCTCTTTTGTTTTCTCCTCCTTCTTGACCTCTTTTCCTTTGCCTTCTTCTATTCCTCCTCCTCCCCCTGCTCCTCCTCCTCCTCCTCTCCTATTTCTTCTCTTCTTTCTTCCCCGGTTCGTCTTCCTACTATCTCGTATATCCCTTTTTCTCAAATCTCCCCCCTTCTTTTTCTGCATCCATGTCTTGCTCTTCTTCCTCCTCCTCGTCGAACTAAGACTTTTCTTCCGTCATCTTTCTACTGGCTCACTGATTTTTTTTCTACCCTCTCTTCCTTCCTTCCTTCCCTCCTCATTCCTCTTCCTCCTCCTTCTCTTCCCCTGTGATTCGTCCTCCTCCACTTCCTCCTCTTCGCTTTCTTCCTTCTGTTCATTCTTCCTGCATCCTTTTTTTTCACCCTTCCTTTTCGTCCTCTTCCTCTGCTGGAGTTGCTCACGAATTAAAGCTGGGCAAACATCCCTTTCCCTGTCCTCTTACCCTTTACTTAGGCGTCTCCCTCTTACTCGGGCCTCTTCTCCTTTCCTCCTTTCCTCTCCCTTCCCACACGCTGCTGCTCTCGTCTCAAAACAACAAAGAATCATGTGAATCTATATTTCCTCCGTTTTTTACAGCAAACAACAGCAACACTAACAGCAGTCATGCCGCGAAAATGAGGTAACTTCATTGCACCATTTAGGGCGTTATTTTTAAACCGTTGCTGTAATGCTGTCTCCATTTCCTGTCTTCTACCTGTTTCACCCGAGCCTTGACTCCGCCTCTGCTCCGGAGGTCTTCGGGGTTGAGATGGAAATAGGAACAGATTCTGGGCAAAGGCGAGGCAAGGCGAGGCGGGTTACGTTTGTATTAGGTGGGATGGTGTCTACTTGTTAGGCGCGCACGGTGCCCGAAACTAAGGGTCGGTCAGTCAGTCACTGAGGCTAGCGGTGGTTCAAAGGTTGCGATGAACTGGAAGTGAACCGGGTTGTGTTGCCTCGGCCTGGGTCACCTGTGAAGAGTATCGAGTCCAGCTTGTCTTATCTTGTCTTCTTGTCTTGGCCTCATCAGGGTTTGGTTAGGAGCTTCTGGGTGGATTGCTTTGTGCCACTGATGGTTCCACGTGGCCTGAATCAAACAAACTACTAGTACTTGTCCGAAAGTGTCTTGTGTTCCTAGTATGTCCATGTAGCATCGATTTTTTTTTTTTTTAAAGGTCAGGTTTAATGCAAACTTTTTTTCATGGGTGTTATTTTCCTTGTGACAGTTTTTGTGCCTTTTTTTGCCATGTTTTTTATCGCGTCTTAATTTTGTGCCTTTCATGTGCGTTTTTTTTTTTTCGTGCCTTTTTTTTTCATTAGCTTTCAACCTCCTTACTTTCCTCTAGGGTTTTTTTTTTTTGCTATGCACTTTTACATGCATCCTATATTTCAGTACCATTTTTCTAGCACATTTTTTTTTCTTATACCTTTTTTCCTTGAGCCTTTTCTTCCCTTACACTCGTCCCCGAACTTTCCCTCATCGAGTACCACTTCTCCACGGCTTCCCAGGCACTGCTTGGTACACTGTTCTCTTCCTATGAATTTTCTGGTCAAGTGCATCGCCAATACCGCATAATCTAATTCCTGAACTTGGCTACTTTGCTTCCTTTGTATCGTCTACTCTCTTTGTCTTGCTTTCCACTCCGCGTCCCGGCGTGACACAGTCTGGTCCCCGAGGCAAGAAGATTAACAACGTTGTGGCTCCCTCAGTAAATGCATTAAACTAGTCCCTCTCGCCTTGCCTCTCACCAGAAACCCCCTGAAGAGCTCAGTCCTGCCGCTGCCTCCTAAATAGATTTCACGCTCCGTCCCAGGTGACTCCATTGATGGTGTTCTTTACTCTATACAAGACCCCAAAAAATTAGGGTAGTTTTTATTTTAAGTTTGGGTGCTAAGATTTGCTTTGTGTTTTGTGATAGATAATGTGGGTAAATGATGACGTTTTCTTTACCATGTTGAAACACAAACAAAACACCCTCAAGGTCATGAGAAGATACCTGAAAACTCTCTCTCTCTATCTCTCTCTCTCTCTCTCTCTCTCTCTCTCTCTCTCTCTCTCTCTCTCTCTCTCTCTCTCTCTCTCTTCTCTTTGTCCGAACAGACGGAAGTTCGAAGGCGACTACCATTGTTTCTCTCTCTCTCTCTCTCTCTCTCTCTCTCTCTCTCTCTCTCTCTCCTCTCTCTCTCCTCTCTCTCTCTCCTCTCTCTCTCTCTCCTCTCTCTCTCTCTCTCTCTCCTCCTCTTCCTCCCCGGCCATGTGATGCATAGGCCATGACTTTCCATTGTAGGCGCGGGCACCCGTTTGACGTCGGCAGTGGTACCCTCTATTTTACAGGTCGTGAGGTTGGTCCAAGCCGCACACCACACTTTTCATGACCACGCTGCTCCGCCCGTGCGAGAATAGCTATAAAGCGACGCCAACACACACACACACACACACACACACACACACACACGCACACATGGACTGAGCAAGAAACATATGAGTAATTGGAAAGTTATTGTGTTTATTTATGAGTAAAAGTGAACTTAGTAAAAAAAAAAATCAAAACAATGCACCCATATTAACTGTTTCCCGGTTTCAAAGATAAATGCAAGTATACATAGAAAATACTTTATGGTTTCAAATGTGAAATGTTTGATGCTAAACATTCTGACCACATGCAGTGTTACAGGGTACGTAGAAGCAGCAATAAATTTTCGGAAAGGTAAGAACCCGATGATGGATTACGACGCATGGCAGAGTGACGGTTTCGCTACTGTTCCGTTCAGATGGGCGGTGAGCAAAGCGGATTCGTAAGCGGTTCAGCGAGTGGTTCGAGCAAGTGGTCTGAAATACTGGTAGCGTGGTGGTGGTGGTGGTGGTGGTGCTACAATCAACACATCGATCTCTATGGGTGAGCCGAGTGCCGCCCTCACCCCATGGCCAAACACCTCCCTGTTATTATTTACCTTGCTGTGTGGAAGTGAACGTGTCTATATTCACAAAGGGAGGCAGTGTGTGGTAGCGGCGTGTGGCGGGTGCTTATCCGTTTGTTTGCCATACTACAGTGTGACTTTTGTTCGTTGTGTGTGTGTGTGTGTGTGTGTGTGTGTGTGTGCAAGGTTCTGGGATTCGTGACTGTATTGCTGCTAATGATGGGTAGTTGTAATAATAATGATGATGATGATGATGTAAAACAGGAGGAGGAGGTGGAGAAGGAGGGCAACGACAATGATGGCAATCATGATAATGACGAAATGACAAAAGTGACAATGGAAAAAATGACAATAACGATAATGACGACAATATTAAGAGGATTTGCTTGAGAAAATTTAATGTTTTGTGAACAACATTCATTTCGTAATAGTGGTAGTGATAGTTATTATTTATAGTAGTAGTAGTAGTAGTAGTAAGTAGTAGTAGTAGTAGTAGTAGTAGTAGTAGTAATTATCCCAAATACGGTATTTTCAAATCCTTTTCAAAGATATCTGGTATTCGACAGATCATGTTTTTAAGTCTGTCTAAATCTCTCTGGATAACCTCAAAAGAAATCTGTGGCTCTCTCATCCTAGGTAAGTTTTAAAGCAAAGGAATGACTCATTTCAGTGTCATCGCTGCATGTCAAGACAATTAGGGATGCCATTGTTGACAAAAAGCCACTCCAATGTTTGAACAATCGGTGTAAGCTAATATTCTAACAACACTTTTCCTTTACATATATTCTGTTATTCATGAAAGTTCCGTTTCGAGAAATGACGAGCTGGGAAGAAGAGAGATTGCCAACAATTCTTACTTGTCCAGTATCAGACTTGCTTTTTGTCAGATACTGGTTATCATGAGAGAGAGAGAGAGAGAGAGAGAGAGAGAGGAGAGAGAGAGAGAGAGAGAGAGAGAGAGAGAAAGAGAGAGAGAGAATGAGAATCTACCCCTCACCAAGAAACTACCGTGAACCAGCATTGGGACTCCCTGCATTACAGCCGCGAGCCGAGCGTTATATCACAGAGTTACCCAAGATTATTATGAATCTTTCCATTTTTACCTCTCTTTTGTATATGAATAAGGAACACTTTACCATTTCGTTTAAGCTTTGTAGGCTATAATGCAGTTCTATGTTTGCTTTCTCGTTGTGTTTATTTCGGGTAAATATCTGACGTGTGCTAATTGTTTGAAAATAGCTCTCCCTGAAGGCGACCCCCGTCAGCCGATCCCAGCGTTTTGTAATTAAGCTTTCAAGAGATGGCTCGTTTTGTTTTCAATCATCCAGGCTAGACCGAAGAATTTATTTGATCTCCTGCATTTCACGAATCCTATCTTTCTTTTCGACTCCAAGGATTTTAATTTCGGCAGATTCCAAGTGATATCGGAGAGCTGTAGTCGAGCTTGATTAAAGGTTCCTCTCTATCTGTGGTTTTATTCTAGAGAAATACTGACTGGGTACTAATTCTGAAACGTATTCAAGGATGGTCACAGCCGCTTCTATTTTTCACCTTCCCCGTGGTCATGCGTGAGACCCGAGGCAGGGTGGCCGGCGGTAGAATATTATTTTCAAGAGTTGGTTTGTTTGCACCCTTTGGAAGAATACAAAAAGAAAGAAAGAAAGAAAGAAAGAAAAGAAGACATGAAGGAAGGAAGGAAGAAAAGGAAGGAAGGATTGATGGATGGATGGATGGATGGATGGATGGATGGATGGATGGATGGATAGATGGAAGGAAAGAAGGAAGGAAGGAAGGAAGGAAGGAAGGAAGGAAGGAAGGAAAAGAAGGAAAGAATGAATGAAGGAAGGAAGGAAGGAATGGAAGGAAAAAAGCAAGAAAAGAAGAACAAAACAAAGAATGAGAACAACAACAACACTACGTAGACCTAGAGAACGAAATAACAACAACAGCAACAACAACAACAACAACACACAACAAATAAATAAATAAACAAAGAAGCAGAAGTGAAACGAATACATTTTCATTCTTCTTCCTCTCCTTCAGCGTCCATCCCCCCCCTCCACAGTAAAAATGACGAAAGTGCAGAAATCACAACAAAAAACACAAGATCGCACCGTCGGAAACTATGAGAGCTCCACTTTGAAACAGAGGCTTAGTTATGAAAGTCAGGCTGACCGGAATATTTGTGACTGAATCGCAAGCAACTGACGTGCAATTTGTCGCTGCCACCAACACGGGGGGAGAAGAGGACAGGCGAGGAGATGGGGAGAGGAGAAGGGTTAGAGGACTAAGAGGAGTGAAGGAGGGAAGGCAGGAGGAGAGAAGAAAAGAAAAAAAAAAGAGGGGGGAGCGACGAGGAAGCGGCTTGGCGCGGAGGGACAGACAGAAGGGAGTGAGAGGAAAGGTAAGAGAAGATGAAGCGAGAGGGCAAAGGGAAACGGAAGGCAAGAGGCAGAGGAAGCGGGGAGGGAGAAGGATTGCTGAGGAAGAAGGGAGATAGCACACAGGAGCAATCGAGAAAGGGACGACGAGGAGTGGTAGGAGAGAATTGGGAACACAGAGGCGAAAACCATCACAAAATAAAAGATGAAAAAACAACACCAGCCACAAAAGTTCGTCTCACTGCTGCTGCTGCTGCTGCTGCTGCTGCTGCTGCTGCTGCTGCTGCTACTGCCAGACGTTGTGTGATCGTTAAAGAATCGTATCACAGATGAAAAGAAACATTACTGAAATTTTGCTACGAAGAATTCTTATTATTATTTTACAATCATGAGCACCATAACGTAGAACACCGCTGTAACAGCAGGTAATCTTTACACATGCTTTCATCTCAACTGAACCGTAATCTCATGATTAAAAAGATTTTTTATAACATATTTATGATTTTAATTATTTCAGAAAATTCTCATTAAGACCAACGACATATATTTTCTGATCAAAGCAAACCAAACCCATATAACACAACCGCATTACACCGCTAGGAACTCAGTGTTAAATAATGTAGCACAACTGGTGCACCAGATAATAAAAAGAGATATTCTTAAACCTGTGCAGAAAAACAAAATAGTATTATTGTTACAGCTAGCGAAAGCAATGCGTGGCGCAGCTGTGGTTGGTGCTCATGAACTCAGCAAGACACAAGACAACCCACGCACGAGGTGGAGAAAGCGACTCACCTGTCTACATCTTCTGGTATTTACAAATATGAGGAGTTCGTATTAAGAGATAAGAAGTGTGTGTGTGTGTGTGTGTGTGTGTGTGTGTGTGTGTGTGTGTGTGTGTGTGTGTGTGTGGTGTGTGTGTGTGTGTGTGTGTGTGTGTGTGTGTGTGTGTGTGTGTGTGTGTGTGTGCTACATAAAAACAATGGATAAATCTGAAAATAAGAAAACTAAAATCCCTCTTAAAAAAAAAAAAAAAGTATTTAATTCAGGCAACATTTTCTATGCATCAAAAATGTGAGGATGTTATGTGGATGTGCAGATCACCGGGACACGTAATGCAAGTCTGAGAATTCTAGAAAAAACTCAACACATTCTCTTTTCCACTTCCTTTATCCGAGTGGCATCATGTTCTTTCTCAAAACTCCATTTTAAAACATAACTCGCGATTCGCACAGTAATACAAAGAATACAGAACAGTGCGACATATAGAATTCTTTGCAATAATGGCTGCGAATGAAGAAAATAATTAAGAGGGGGCCTTGAGTCAGAGGAAAGCTTGCGTTTTTCTCTACAAGGAAATACTTAGTTCGTCTCTGGACCTCCTATCTTATCGTCTCGGTTGTCTCCAGGAAGCTCAAGAGAAAATGAGAAAGGAAATTGTTCTTAGATGCTCGAGGAAGGCAGGATATAAGGAAGGAGAGAGAGAGAGAGAGAGAGAGAGAGAGAGAGAGAGAGAGAGAGAGAGAGAGAGAGAGAGAGAGAGTGTGTGTGTGTGTGTGTGTGTGTGTGTGTGTGTGTGTGTGTGTGTGTGTAAAGTGGGAAATACAGCCACTCTTGGCACGGGCCACAAAGCAGTTCGTCACCTGTGCCTCGTATTCCGTCCATCGCTGCCTCTCTGTCTACTCTTCATACGTTTGTCTGTACCTTCTCATTTGTAAATTTCAGTCCAATGAATACGTTTGTGATTGATATTGTCCAGACAAAGCGGACGTCTTACATTGCTACATAATTCCTAAACCACACAAGCCATTCTTGCTTCAAATAACTATCAACCACCACTTTGTATTGGATATCTCTCCTGGCTTCTCGATAAAAGCGTGGCAGCAGAATGGGCTAGTAAGCCACTGCCAATTAAACTGACATGGATTATGTAATCTTCTCAAGTTGAGCTAAGACTTCTCTGGTCTAGTTATAATCTCACCACAAAACACAAATTAACAAACTTGAAAAGTACAGAAAAGAGTAGCAATGCATAAGCATCCACGGATCCCTACTACATCCCGTGCAATGAGCAGATCATCACCTGAACCTCCACTACATAGTGAATTATTCATCTCCAGTGGAACCAAAGTACTCAAGCCCTGAGACCCGCCTAAAACTATGTCACTGCAACACCCTGCTGCTCCCCATCACAGCAGGAAATGACCGTTATTACATTACAAACATGAATGTATGTACAAGAATGAACTTTACCCGACAAGTTCGCAATAGATCTATAACAGTAAGCTTTCCTGGAAGATGATTGCAATACACGTGTTGATATCTTTGAATTCTAATTTTATTCTTTGGTAATTTAATCATGTTTTAGATTAATTTTCATGATTTACGTGTTCATTTTTTTTCAGCCACTGGTTTCACGTAATTATAAATGAAAGGCAAATTATTATTATCATCGTTACTGCTACTTGAATTACTACTACTAGCAGTAGTAGTAGTACTACTGTTATTGCTGCTGCTACTGTTGACGCTGCTGTTGCTATTATTATTATTATTATTATTATTATTATTATTATTATTATTATTATTATTATTATTATTATTATTACTATTATTATTGTTATTATTGTTGTTGTTGTTGTTGTTGTTGTTGTTGTTGTTGTTATCGTCATCACTAGCATCACTTAATTTCCATATCATCATCAACAACAAGTCATGTATAGATAATCAAGTATACGAGATAATGCAAAAATCTGACACATACACAGTAAACAGGAAGCTAAAAATATATGAATATTCAAGGAAGATGTAGAATGAAAAAAATAATAAAACAGATTCAAAATAGAATACATGAGATGAGGATTCCAAACATAAAGACGAGAGAAAAAATTGTATAAACATTGATATCAATCCTTTCGTAAAATTAAGTAAGACACACGTGGAAGCCAATTATCGTCTTAAAATCTAGGAAGAAATAGTTGCGGCCATGACTTGAAAGTGCAAGCACCTAATTTATAGAGACAATAGTTATTAGGTCTTTTTCAGGTCGAATTTGAAGGCCACATTAAAAAAAAAAAGAAAACAATAAAAAGAAAACAATAATACTGTAAATAGAAGTTACAGAAATAACAACATCGACATTAGTATTTCCTCTGGTAAATTCAAATAAGAAATGAAAACTGGATGAAGTGAAAACTAGAATTGGAATATACCGATTGCGGATGATGTACGACCAATCAATATTTGTGACTTTGAGAACAAATTCAACAACAAATAGATGAAGAGGTTGGTCAAAAGCTTTACACTAAGAGTACAACTAAATAAATACAACTAGGTAAACACACACACACACACACACACACACACACACACAAAACAAAACAAAACAAACAACAACGGAGAACTATTTTACTAGATCCCTTTCACAGCCTGCCTCATGACAACTGCTCAGACTGCTGCCAATGTGCTGCTGGGCAATAATGTTTTGCCAGAAATGAAAGGAGCCACGTGAGGGCTAACGAGCCAGAGAGCGTGGTGTGAAAGGCCAAATATTACAACGGCAAAAAAAAACAAACGCTTTATAAAACTAATACAATATCATGGTCACAGAGCATGTTATATTTCATGAGTGGGGTGCAGGAGCAGAAGGCTAAAATATAACATGGGAGGAGGGTGTGTCAGTGGTGAATCATGTGTGTGTGTGTGTGTGTGTGTGTGTGTGTGTGTGTGTGTGTGTGTGTGTGTGTGTGTGTGTGTGTGTGCGCTAAACTTTTTTTTATATGCGAGGTATACTGATGTAGGGTAAGAGAAAAAAAATATAAAAAAAATGCCCACTGAATTGCTGGTCACTATAAAATACAGTTAGAAAAGTCATCAAAAATTTGAGATGTATATTGAAACCTCTTTACGTAACATATGTTTGCACCCTTCTTGCAAACCTCTAAAGACTTGAATTCGCACAACTGCACAACAAGTCATTACACCTTTTACACGCAAAGTCTTTAGGACACGAGCATTCCCCTCTTCCCCTTAAACACACACACACACACACACACACACACACACACACACAAAAACTACAATATTCCTCTCCAGTAATATTTCATGACGTACCTCGATCTTATTCCTACTTGAACTTTTGAATTACCTAGAGACAACACGAACCTCATAACAGACCAGCATCGTCACACACCCCCACATCACCACCTACGTAAGCTCCTCGCACCACACCTGTCTCCTGAAAACTCTCGCTTTATCGACCCAACTGTCTAATTAGTCGAAAAGAAACACGCTCAGACCGCTTGTATTTCCCGGAGAATCACACATGCGGGCTCGTGTTACTGGTGTTATTCGTAATCCTTCCTCCACTTTGCTCACCCCCGACACAATAAAGCGAGCGTCATGTCTCTCTCTCGCCGCTCACTGAAAAACGTAACAGTCGTCGTGAGGGAGTTTTCTCACTCCTCCCATAATGAAAGCTGCTTGAGGCGCCCCGATGCTTTCCTTTCGCTCCTGCTACTTAAGTTAGTGGGGTTTTTCTTGTTAATATTGTCCTCTTTTTATAGGGGGAAAGGTCTCTCTCTCTCTCTCTCTCTCTCTCTCTCTCTCTCTCTCTCTCTCTCTCTCTCTCTCTCTCTCTCTCTCTCTCTCTCTCTCTCTCTCTCTCTCTCTCTCCTTCCGCCTTACCTTCCTCAGTCCCTCCCTTCGCACTGACACAACGAAAACTCCTTAGACTTTTTTATTATTATTTTTCTTCCTCAAGATTCTCAGAAAACAAGGCCCAGCCACATACATCATCACCACCACCACCATCACCACCATCGCCGCCGCCACTAAAGCAATCATCTCCGTTACTCATCATGTCGTAGTCAAACAAGTCACCCCCTTTTTAGTCATTCCAACAGTCATAAATTCAAAGTCCATTCATGCGTCACACTTCGGCAATTTTCACAGGTAAATATTTCGACGAGGGTGAAGTGAGAGGCAATAAGCTTGGCCAGAGTACAGGTAATGGCAGCAGAGCCTTACTTACCATGCCTCACTGCTGCTGTCCGGCGCGTTATCGATCCTTGCCCTGTGATAAAAGAGAAGAAAAAATCAGATCAGTGTTTTCTTCCGGTTAGTGACTCACAGATTAACTGGAAAGAAATGTAAATAAGAATGTTGTGCCTCTTGTATTGTTAATTTAGTGGTGTCTACTGTTGTGGATATAGTAGTAGTAGTAGTAGTAGTAGTAGTAGTAGTAGTAGTAGTACTTATTTTTGTTGTAGTTGTTCTTATTGTTGTTGTTGTTTTTGTACAAACCGTAGTAGAGCTCTTGCTTATGTTATTGTTGATAGTGATAATAGTATTGGTGGTGATGGCATTGCTAGTAATGTCAGTGATGGTGTTGGTGTTAAAGCTTCAGCCTTCAGCCTCAGTAGCACCGGCAACACAGTAAAAGACGTCATGAGAAGAAGAAGAAAGATCGTTCTCTTGTCGCTCCACTTTACAGGAGTTGGCAAGCCGACTTTCTCTCTCTTAAGAGTAACAATGGTGCACCTTCCATGAGGACGCTTGACTAATGGCGCGTATTAGTACACTTCCAGCAGGACTATTACGCACAATACACATGAAGCTGACTCGGTACATGCCCTGGAGGGAGAAAGAAGCAAGTGAAAAGAACACTGCACCCTTACTGACTGGATAACACACGTGGAGGCGATCGATGGCGTGTTTATAAAAGGGAGACTGGGCTTAGATCTTTTGGAGCAATGCACTGATGGTCTACGTGAAGAAGAAGACAGCTAATCAATAATGCAATACTTTCAATACTTCAGCAGAAAAAAAGTGTAGCCTACGTTACCTTTAGTGGTTATTTTAGTCTATTTCCAGATTATTCACAAGGAAATTTATGAGAATATCAATAATGAAAATAGCCCATGACCAGGCAATACATAATGTCTCAACATTTCGTTAACAACAAACTTTGTCTCGCCTGCAACGTCCTTAACTAGTTTCCTGTCTACATGTTCTTATTTTCTTGGTCTAATTTTTCCTAAAGTACGACAATGCCTTTTCCATAAGCACTATTTCAACCGTACCAGTCTGCAGCACCGCTCACGTGTGCCTCGCTGCTTTACTGACTGACAACGAGGCTTGGCCGCCGACACTTCGGAATAAAAGATGGCGCTTTTTGGAGTGACTTTTTTTTTCACACTAAAGTTCCATTTCCGATGAATGTGTAGAGTAGCACACCGACACGTACCGCACACACAGCTGCACGACCAGTCAGACCAAGCTTGCCGTGCAGTGCGTGCGCGTAATTCTGCTAATAAATAAATATGACATAGTTAATATTTTGGCGACAGTAAATGCCTACATTACTGAAGTGGCAGACAGGCAAATTAATTTTATATTTTATAGACATAAGTGTGCGTAAATTATGAAGACAAATTGCCATACATTTTGCTGAAACAGACGTGTATTGTTTATTAAATTATAATCGTCCTCATTTTGCATGGTGGAGGATGGACGCACAATGATATTACGCCTGAATGAAGGGAGCTTCTTCATACTCTCGGCTCGTGGCGGGGTTCATGTTATTTAAATTTTCGGGGTACGCACGCAAGCGCCCGGCCACCACCACCGCCGCCACCACCTCCACCACCACCACTGCCACTCACAGCACAAAGCTAACACGGATCAGCTATGGAAATGGAGCACAACATTATATGCATGCAAAACAAATCTCCCTTTTTCTACCTCCTGCTTTAATCTATCAAACCCGATTATGTTTGTTTCGTAGTGACCAAACTCCGGCACCACTTCCACATCCGCCCTCACACTCCCATCCGTTGCTGCCCCATACCTGTCCCAATCCAGACACATTTGGCACAAAATTGATCGTCCCCAGTAACCTCCTGTATACAGTTTCCTATCCTGTCTTACGGTAACATATCATGCCTATCATTTATTTCCCAAACATTTTCCTCTCTTTCTCCTCCATACCTAACATGATTTAGCATAAACATAATTAATCATGCTTTACTCTTCCTATTTTTTTTTTTCCCTTTTACTCCACACCCTCTGAAGGGGCTGACACTTTCTGTGTGTGTGTGTGTGTGTGTGTGTGTGTGTGTGTGTGTGTGTGTGTTTCTTTTTTAGCCTTTTCGCCATTGACCAGAGCTCCTCTTCCATGAAAAAAAACACCAAAGTTAATCTGGCACCCTCCCCTTACACGTCCTATCTACTGATATGAACCCATACCCAGCCTCGTTATCTCCCAAACCGTTCCTCTGTCCTCATACATACACATAACAGCCTCCACTAAACACCACACATCATGACACTCCAGTCCTGCCTCCCCCCATGACTTTCCAACCTCCCTCCTTCTCTTTCTGTTCCCCCCTTTCCCAATCTCGCTTTCTCCCTCCGCCCTCTCCCACCACTTCGCTAAATTCCAGCCTCAGATCTACGTAGAACAGTCCGCAGTCCTTGAAAACGATGTAATAATGTGCAACTCTCATTGGTGGTAGGGAGGCGGAGCGATGGGGGGATGAGGGGTTGCAAAGGTATGGCGGGGGGGTAACACCTCTTTAACAACAAGAGCGCGCTGGCTGTTGTAATAGGTGCTTTATATAATTGTATGAACCCTCCTGTACATTCAGTGAGTTACAATGATTCACGCTTTCGTATTTGTATTTATCTTCTGCCCCATTGTTAGGGAGAGGGTGAAATTTACGGTCGACTGCGTGGGGCATTTTGCAACTAATTGAGGAGGAGGATAATGGGAAGAGGGAGACTGGTGAGGAAAGAGAACAAGGGTGAAATATGAAAACTGGGGCAAAACAGGCGTGTTAGGGAAGAAATAAGTGCGAGTAAGCAAGAGGAAGGGAAGAGTAAAGGTTGGGTAGGACAGGGGTAAAATTTGTACCAGTCACGGATATAAGTGGAGTGAAAAAAAAGGTTAGGGAATGTTTTGAGGCAGCTGTAAAGTGTCTGTCTAACGCAGGATGACGAGACTTGATTCGTTTTCGTTCTGCTTGTGTTGCTGTTTTGATTTGACAAACGTGCTAGAAATGAAGTGAAAAGGTGAACATGTTCAACATGTTACAGTGAACCTGTTGCGTTATAGGGATGAAATGATCCGTTTATTTCAGTCAGCCAGGCAGTGTCTGTCTGTCTGTCTTTGTCTGTCTGTCTGTCAATCCTTCCCTCTCTCTCTCTCTCTCTCTCTCTCTCTCTCTCTCTCTCTCTCTCTCTCTCTCTCTCTCTCTCTCTCTCTCTCTCTCTCTCTCTCTCTCTCTCTCTCATGCACACACACACACACACACACACACACACACACACACACAAAAAAAAAAAAAAAAAAAAAAAACACACAATCACACACATTATTTGTACGTACACGTGACTAAACACGCAGTAAAAACACTGCACAGGCTAACAGCACATGCACATTCGTACCGGAAAAATGGTCACGCTTACATTTCTATTATATGATAAAAAACAATATTCGCTAGTATTAATTTTAGATCGTTATTTTCTGCTTACATATGGGTCACGCTCACGCATGGCGGGAAGGGAAGGCTGACCTGAATATACACTCCGTAGTTTGTATTGCCAGATTTTGCATGTGTGTGTGTGTGTGTGTGTGTGAGAGAGAGAGAGAAAGAGAGAGAGAGAAATATAGAGGAAAGGAAAGGAAAGTTGGGGTCATACGCTACAGCTTCGCGTGGCCTCGGTGCTCATCTGCGTCTCATTGAACAGAGTCTGTGGCGCGTGGTATCCCTTGCCCAGGGACACGACCACTACGACATTCGAGTTTCCACGCTTTACCTTCCCAGATAACCATTTATCGACCAATGCGAAGGAAGTCTGAACATCTGAGTGAATTTCTTGTAAGCACTGACTGTCTCGCTCCTGATTCGATCCAGAGCCTGTCGATTTGTAACTGGCAGGCGCGCTAGACACTGCACCACGGAGGGCTGAAAATGAAGAGGAAGTTGCCAAGATATATAAAAAGGACGAAGAAAAACGCCATTAAATATATAAATGGCCATGGAATTAATAAAATTAGCCGGAAAAAAAAAATTAAATGTGCAAAACAAAGAAGAAAAGTTCAGTACCTCAAAGCTTCAGAATTGAAATTTCTATATTACTAACAACACGTGGACTAGATTAACATTTGTATGGAAACGAAAACACATAGCTATATTAATTGAGAGCAAGACGCGTGTTTACAGCTTGGTAGCAGTTTAACATTTTCTCAAGTCACATTAATGTAATGACTGGGACAATTTTTCCTTGAGCTTAATAAACGGGGTGATGCGAATTTAAAGCATAATTTCGAAAAGCTGCACCAAGAGTAAAAGGACTGACTGAGCTGAAGATATCTCTTAGCGCTTGTAGCTTTAGTTTTGCCCAATATAATCCCTTAGTGCTACTGCAATAAAGTATCAGGTCCACCCTAATTCATATGCTGAGGCCCGGGAACGGTGCTACCATCAGCCCTATACCAACGCTCATAACTGAGTACGGCACACATTCACGTTTTACTGCCGCAAGGTTTCAAAAGGTCAAATAAGAGTATGTCAACAAAAAACTTGAGAGCCTTACGAACATGACAAATTTTCTCTTTCTCGGAACATACACTCACTCCGCCCACAGCTGCTGCTTAAGTTACCCTACAAGACTGGCTGGGGGAAGAGGCACAGACACGTCACGGAGACACTTTATTAAGAGGACAAATGTTCCTTTCGAAACTCTCATCCATCACCCTAACGCCCACGACCCTTCCTCCTCTGTGACTCCGTGCCTTCCCATTCTCTGCTTTCTCTCGGCATGAAGTGCAGCAGCTTCTGAACGAGCGTCGCTGACCAAAAAGTCGCTGGAAAACTTTTATTAACTTCGTTCCCGGCGCACACGTGAGAAGCATTATCCTTTGTGTGGGAAAATAAGCTGCAACCAAACAAACTTCCTCCTCCCTCCAGGGCCTCGAGACGATCATGATCCCAGACACCGGTAAAACTATTTTTGTGGTGAGGCAGTAATATTGCAAGGCTTGTGCCCATGTCCCTGACACCCTTCTTGGAACGCTGAAACAAAATGACGCTGACTACCTTGTGTGTCTGTATGTTTGTCTGCTTGC
>NC_087165.1:15671011-15736011 GCF_035594125.1 Scylla paramamosain | reverse complement strand
CTTAATTAAGTAATATAAACTTTCTACACACATATTTTACTCCTACATTTCATGATTTAAAACTTTGAAGTTTTGAGAGAAATCTTTGAATTGGATTTTTTTTTTTTTTTTTAAGTAAGAAAAATTTCAGTCCCAAAATTTTTTACTCAAAATAGATGGATGTTCTTTGCCTAAACAAGACACTGTTTTGCGTTCATAGGAACGATAGGAAGACAATGATATTTAACTAAAAATATTACAGTTCTGAACAAAATATATAAAGAAAGAAAACTACACTTTACCGAGTAATATCAAATTTTCATAAACATATTTTACTTCTACATTTCATGATTCAAAATTCTGTAGTTTTGAAAAAAATTATAATAATAATAATTCAATCGCACTTTTTTTTTTACAGGTGTGAACCTTACTTTATACTGTGCAATTTTACAAAAATGAGAATGAAAAATATGAACTGGCAGCGCTGAGCACTTATCGCCACGGCTATCTGGCAATAAATAGCGATTTTATACCAAAATCTTGAACGCATCCTTATCCGCATCCGTGAGGATGTCATTATTTGATATCCTCATCTGCATCTGCTTCCGCTATTTGGTGGAAACAGATATCCGCATCCGCTTTCACATCCGCAAAATATGTAGGTATATATGAAATCCGCATGCACATCTACATCCGCGGTTCTCTGAATTCTGACATCCGATACATCTCTAATACATACATACTTACATACGTTGGGAAAGTACTGCAAGGTATTTTGGCATAGATGAGTATATACATACATACATACATACATACATACATACATACATACATAGGTTGGGGTAGCGCGACTAGATAGTTTGATATGAACGAAGTTGAAAGTTACTGCGAATTTTTCTTTATTGATTTTCTATGTGCGGCTTCTACTACCTGTATAATATTTCCATGTGTCTACAGTACAACCATCCCTCCATTCATCCAACTATAGATAAAGCATACATGTATATACGTATCCTCTGCAGGACAAAATTCTCTCCACTTTCTCATCTCCGTCTGCCGCTGCTCGTTTGCTGCCCTTTGACAGTTTTCTGATGTCATTTCTCCAACTAGTTTTTCGTCTCCCGTTCCCTTCGCTTTCCATCTCTGGATTGCCCCTCTGTCAGCCAGACTGCCCGTCTTTTGTCAGTTGTACACGTAACACGAGCTGTTCACGTCTATATATTCTTCCTTCCGATGGCTGGAAGAATATCACGGGCAAGTTATTCTCTTTTATCATTCACGATGTATTCTACTTTTGTCTCCCAGTCCGTGCCTGACATAATTTACTCTTTCCTCCATTCCTATTGCAGCACTTCGAAGGTTGCTTTGTAGAATGAGTTTACGCGACTCTGAGTTATGATACTCTGAACACATTTGAAACACAAGATATTCATATACGAATATTTCCTTGTCTTTACATGAATCTCTTCATCCCACACATATCTAGTAACATCATCATGAATTATTCCAAAGTTTACGTTATATATTTTGTGTGTGTCAATGTGTGACTCGCAAATTTGCAGCCCATCGATAAGGACACGTGGAAATCCCATCTGAAATAAGGGGTATACATATTTTTTTCCATATTCATAGAAAGCAGATCTTTCTATGTGTATCCAGACTCGGCTATTGCTGAACATATTGCGCTTCAGGAAGGGAGAGAATTTAATTTTCACATAGGACATATATTCACTTCAGTTTCTCGTGGTTTGATACTTGTTTTATGTTCACCCCCTAAAAAAAAAATATATATATATATATATATATATATATATATATATATATATATATATATATATATATATATATATATATATATATATATATATATATATATATATATATATATATATATATATATATATATACAAATAAAAGAAGGAAAAATATTTCCAACCGAAACATAAATCAAAGATTGGTCGTCACCTGCAAGATATGGGGAACCAGAATAAGATATTAGGATAAAGCGAAAGTTCGAGTGTAAGCAGAGGCCCATAAGAAAGACGGCATGCAGTTATCAAGTTTACATTTTATAGTTATGAGGCATGGGGGAATAATAATAACATAATCTTGGGGGGTAGGGGCAGAAGAGGGTGCAGCGTTAATGTCGAGCGTGTGAAATCAGAAAGAGCTGGGAAATGAAAGGGGCTGAATGAAATGGCGAAATTCTGACTTTGCTTGATTTCTGTGAAATCACGATGTGTGTGTGTGTGTGTGTGTGTGTGTGTGTGTGTGTGTGTGTGTGTGTGTGTGTGTGTGTGTGTGTGTGTGTGTGTGTGTGTGTGTGTGTGTGTGTGTGTGTGTGTGTGTGATCTTTTCCGTACATGGACGTGCGTTATGCATAGACGAACACAATCCTATGAAAGTTATATATATACCTGAGTAAAAATAATTGATGAATATGACTTAAAAGTTTAATGTACTTCCATGAAAAAAAGGCGCGAGAAAATTTTGCTTCGAGGGAAACAGACTTGACAATACTCTGACTGGGAAAAATTGGGGAAGTTTGACAGGACAGATTTTTGCTGCTACTCGAGGATTTATTTTCTCCACCACCTTCACCCTTTATGCCGCATTGAATGAAGAAACTGCTCCTCTCTCTCTCTCTCTCTCTCTCTCTCTCTCTCTCTCTCTCTCTCTCTCTCTCTCTCTCTCTCTCTGAGACTGACGAAACTTTTCAACAAGAGTCAAGTATGAAGGACACAAGGAGATAACTTGACATATGTTGAAGACACGTGTACGCTTTGAAAAAAGAACAGGTGAAACTAAAAAGTAACAGTAATGAGATCAAGGAAGCAGAAAATTTTTATAGCAACGACTCCGACTTGGAAACAGTGAGTATTGAGGTATCGTGTATATGCACAAAATATTTTTTAATAAGTACGGGATGAAGCAAGAAGTGACCACGACATCTACTGACGTCACTAAAGATGCAAGAGACTTTCCACTAGACTCGTACGTTTTGCAAAATGTTCGTAAATTTGTTCTGCAAACTTGAAAAAGCCACGATAACACTGGTTCAGAGGAATGGACACTCAAAGGCTGATCAATTACAACTACCGGGGAGTAACCTGATTCTCTGCAGGATAAAAACCTTGTACAGAAGTTAACTCAAATACGGTTCGTGCTTGCTTAAAAACAAATACAAAAAGTACGCAGGCATTCTGCAGGTACCATTCAACAACTGACCACATTCATATCACTGATTAGTAAAAAGGTAGAATATGCTTAATAGATTAAATCACTATGCATGACTTTTATGGAGTTTGAAAATCCTTTGACTCAGTAGAAATTTCGGAAATTATGAAAGCATTCAGGAAATAGGCAACATAAATTTATGTAAAGCTACTGAGGGTCATTTACACGGAAAGCATAGCCAATCACTATAAGATTATACAAACACAGCTAGAAAATACTAAAAAGAACGGTGCCACATAGGACGCTACTAATTACTCACAGCGATATTAAAGCATATTTTAAAGATCTTGGAATGGGAAGAAGCAGGAATTAAAAGCAAATGTAGAATACTAGATGATCTCACATTTGCCGACTGTTCTGATGAATGAATCTACGAATGAACTACTGTAGACGATTTTGCAATGACACACAGAGGGGCTAAAAGGAAGTCTGTTGATAAAGATACAAAAATAAAAAAGGAAACACCCAATATCTACATACTACACTTTGAGCTTAAAGTAGAGGGCGAAGTAATATAGAGTCTCCATGAATATACAACTATGTTTCGAGCACAAAAAGTTTATGAGAAAAAAAAAAGAATAGCGATGGAATGAAATGCTTTTAATAAACGAAGCAGTTTCACAAAAAAATTAATCTCACTATAACTAAAGAGAAAGGTTTGTAATAAGTGCATCCTACAAGTTCTAGGACATAGATCAGACATCTGGAGAAAGAAAATCAGTCCTAGAACGAAAACTTCAAATATCACAAAGAGGAATGGAGATAATAATACTTGATACAACACGGAGAGTAGAGAGAGAACATGATGGATTAGGAAGCAGACCAAAGCTGACGAAATATCATTATGGTTAAAAAAGAAAACGAAAATGGGCATGAGGAAGATGCATCATGTGGCGAGCAGGTATGAGGTGGATGATCAGAGTAACAGAATGGCAACCTAGAAATGACAAAACAAATGCAGGGGAGCAAAGAACTAGACAGGAAACTGAGATGACCTGGGATAGACAGGTAGTGTTTTCATGGACCGATGATGATGATGATGATGATGATAGTGGTGGTGGTGGTGGTGGTGGTGGTGGTGGTGGTGGTGGTGGTGGTGGACGAAGAAGCCATACTTCACAGGAAAATACTGACTGTTTAGGTTTCTGGTGTTTCTTCCACTCGCTATCAAATAACACGTAAAGGAAGATTAACTGTTATGGCACGCGCAAACGCAAACACACATTCACTTATCCATTCACAAACACACACACACACACACACACACACACACACACACACACACACACACACACACACACACACACACACACACACACACGCACAGACACAGCTTCTAATAGAGATAAATTGGTGTATAAATTAGCAGTGCAAGGAGAGATTAATTAAGCAATATAGGGCCAGAAGCAGAGGAGGGAGAGCAGCAGCCTTCACGGAGAAACAAGATGCCCTGGAGACGTTCACAAAGCGGACAGGATTGCTGGTGCAGTAGTGGATAAAGTTTCAGCATTCCATTTGACAAGGAAACCATTTAGCCTCCAGCACAGCATCTTCACCATGTTAACACCAATGAAAGTAAAAAATAAACACTGAACTTTATGGGTGATGGTAGTGTTCAGGTAAAAATTAATTTAAACTTTGAGTGATGGCAGTGAGTAAGGATGTGAAAATGAAAGAGCAACGAGTGAGAGGCGCATATGTAGTCATGTAATGTCAAACAGTCTGAGTATAGAGCTGCAGCGCTGATGTATTTAATGAGTTCTGAGAAATCTTCCAGTGAACAATGACAGAGGAGAGCACGACGTGAAGCAAGAATGGTGTGAATGTGAAATACTGTAGCAGTAATTATAGCAATTTGTATGATAATGATACGCTATTATGCTTATCATCGTCAACAGCTGCATCTATAACTCAACTGTTGGACAAAGCCTCTTCTAACCTTCATCCATCTTTGTCGGCTGCCCGTCTAATACAGTTCACACCAGCAAAAAATGTGACATTTCTCCACAGAGTTTTGTCTTTTGTGCCTTCTTTCACATCCCGTAAGGTATCACTGTTGCTTTAATGTATTAACTGCGAACAATAATAATCCGACAGTTTAGGTGACATAACGGGAGCGTAGGTACGGTAAAAGACGGCAGACACACGGAGAAGTAGATGGATAGATAAATTTTTATAGTTTTATTTGAGTGACCTGGAATAGACGGACAACTTAAAACAATAATAATTTTCTCCATATGAACACAAATATTCCGTGACATATAAGCACACAAATCGTGTAAAACAACACCTGAAACAAGAGTCAAGGAAACACGAGTACGATGATGCTGGTGGAAGCGAGCGGGCCATGCAATGATACGGCTGGGAAGTGGATATAGGAAAACGAAATATATTACACTGGCAGCGGTAAAATCACGAATGAACAACATACGAGTACTTCCCAGGAAAACGTTTTGTATACGAGGAAAGCAAGAGCGAAAGCAGAGCAGCGCACGACCAACGAATCTCGTACTCTCTTCAAGTCATCGGAATGGCGCCATAACCTAAGATAAATGGCGCAATATTTGTTGCCCAGATGTACTTAAGCCTGTCAACTGCGGAGTCTTCCTGAATGGTGTGTGTGTGAATAGATGCGCGGCCTTCTCCTCTCCCCCTCACAACTTATCACTTGCTTCTTTCCCTCTTGAACTCCAGGTCGGCTATTTTTATTTTTGTGAAGATGCGAGTACACGATGAGGAAGAAAAGGGAAAGAAAGATGCTGATACTATTATGTACTCGTCACCAGAAATACTGATGTCACTAAGTCCAGTTACAGATAAGAGTCCAGTGATACTAGTACAACTTTACTGCTGGTGATGATAATGTATTTAGTTAATATTGCATGCAAAACAACAGCAGATTGAGGAACAGTTACATCAAACCAGGCGGAAGCAATCGAAAAAACGGAAAGAACTCGAGATATGAAGCGACACACTACTTAGAGAAGACACACGCTGACAGTGAACCGGACAGGAGATGCAAGAAAAAGGAAAATCGGAAAAAAGGAAAATGAAAGGAAGTAAGGTAGAGAGAGAGAGAGAGAGAGAGAGAGAGAGAGAGAGAGAGAGAGAGAGAGAGAGAGAGAGAGAGAGAGAGAGAGAGAGAGAGAGAGAGAACGTTCACAGCTTGCCCCATGCAATTACTCGGTGTTGGCTCCTAAATTTGTGGCTGAAATTTATGTCACCTGCCTCACCCACACCACTATTTGCCCCGCCTTGTCATGATGGCCCCGCCACCTTCCACCCTCCCCCCAGGCCTCTCCCAGCCTCCTACACTTCCTCATGTCCCTCTCCCAACTCGGCTAGTCAAGCCTTTCGTTGCTGTGACAATACAGTCACTCACAGACTCACATTGTTCCTGCTGTTAGTGTGTGTGGTTGTGTGTGTGTGTGTGTGTGTGTGTGTGTGTGTGTGTGTGTGTGTGATTTTTCCATGTTTTAAGAGTCAAAACTTGCAGCTCCACCTTGAAATATGCATAACAAGACAGACCACCAAGCCAAGTCAAGTCAGCGTTCAAAAAGGAAAGTCGAAGTGCAAACATAATATATACTGCAAAGTGAGATGACTCGTTTTTTTTTTTTTTTTCTTTTTTTTTTTGGGGGGGGGATCAAGTTTTGCATCTAAAGTTGAGTGAAAAACATGGCGGTTCGTCCTTGCTTTGATGTGTGTGTGTGTGTGTGTGTGTGTGTGTGTGTGTTTGCACTCCTCTAAACTAACAAACATTGAATGACGAATAAAAAAAAAATGGATAAAAACAAACTAATCAAAAGAATTCTACTCATACCTAATTCTGGGAGATTGATCATTTAAAGATACAAATGGTACGGGATCTCAACACTGCAAGGAAGGAAAAAATTAGGAAAGCATCTAGTATATTCAACAATCACGATGAGGGATTTCTGGAACACGTAACTTGGATGTAACATGGATCTGACACGCGCCTGATACCAGATATAAACAAATGCTACCAACATGGCCAGCCCTTTTTTTTTTTTTTTTTTCCTTTTAACACATTTATATTTACGTTTCCTTAATAACTTGGAGACGAGTACATTATGGAAAAGAGCGAATGACGGAGTCGGATGCTTGTAAACGCACAGAGTAATCCCGCGCTTTAAAGGGAAAAAAACAATGGTTGAGACTGAACATGTAGGTGCAGACAGACGGGTAAGCATCTCCACTAGTTTCACGTAATTACGAAAACAAAATTGAGGATGTATTGCTTGGAAGATTTGTGGCTCAGCTTGATGGCTAAAGCCCGAGGATTTATGTGCCTCGGCGAGAACCTGAAGTGTATGATTATGGTCTTCCCCAGTCTGGCGGTGACGAGGGTGGAAAGGCTCCATCTTCCGAAGGCTTTAATTCCGGGTAACTATGTTCGTTCACAACTAGAACAAAGATTCTTTTGCCGCTTTCACTTGTACACTCCTGAACCTTGCGCTATATTCTATTTATTTACATTGGTGTAGATGGGAAGGGTGTGTCAAACAACTAGAAAACTAAAGTGTTCACAATATTGGGGAAACTTTTTTGTTGTTTTATGTTTAGGGAGCAGCTATTGGCAGACTCGCTTCTCTTTTCTCCTTTTTTCTGCTCCCAAGTGCTCGGACCAGCGTCATTTTTCCGTTAAAGAACAAGGCTGCTCAATGGTGAAACTCCCTTCTTGCAGAAAGAGACAGAGGGCAAGAAGATGTTCTGATGCAAAAGGCTTTAGTTCCCCATGACTATACATTATTCCAAAAATAAAATATACAACAACCATGTCTATGAACTCAGATGGCATTCATGATTTTTAAAAGGTTCTTATATGTTTCGTTTCTTAAAAAAAAATAATTTCTTTTGATAAGACATTTCCTAAAAGCCTGTAAATCAGTACACGGCTGACTTTGCTGTTGCCATGAAGTGATGACCGTATAAAGAACTGTGTAATCTGATCAAGCTACTCTTACTCACGACGTTCGCTGTACAAGACAAAGGGAAAATAAAAAGTTGTTTTAGTGGTCCAAGTATTTTAGAAATACAGCTCCTTTGGGAAAGTAATTCCATTCTTAAAAAAGAAACGACGGTTGAAATTGAATTAGTTTCTTACTCGAATTCCTACAACGCAGGTCTGGTAAAACGGTGGAAAGTCGATGGAAAGCAGCCAGTGAAGGGACGTGAGATTGGCAGACGACTCTCAAGTGGCTGAAGGTCTCTTAACCTTCCACAGAAGACTTAGATGGTTCAGCAAGCAACAGCGTTGCGCTGATGGGAAAATCGTCTTTCAAGATATTGTTGCATTATCAAAACAGTGTTGCGTGCGATGCTGCACTTGTGTTATCTTTAGCTCCTTATGACTCCCTAATTATCTGCAATACTTAATCTTATGAACTCATCAAACAACGCGTTTGAACCTTCGAGAGGTGTTCATAGCACGCCCTCATTACCAGGTTAGTGCACAATGGTCACGTAACTAAGGCAGGTGGACAGGATCTGCTCATGAACACACATCTGTCACAAGTAATTTGTTGTTCCTCACGCCTGAACCACACACACCTTTGTTTGCCAGAAGGGGAGTTGCACGAGTCTGTCCCTGCGGGGACGTATGTGTGGAGAGTGGATGGCAGTGTAACGTCGGGCGGCAGTATACAGCGTTCAACAGTATGTTAGCAGGACGCAAGGCCGTGCAACTCACCTTTGTCCGCACAGAGATGCTGGGCTTACCAGTGTCAGGGTGACCTTGGTGGCAGCTACTCCAGCTCGATAAACCAATGGGTAGACTAGCGAGCAAGTAAATACAATTATATAAATATTAAGCAAACCATCAATCTAATGGTATTGCATTAAGAATATTTCACAAATGTATCAAGCTGTATATTCAGGAGTACAGAGGACGGTTTGCGAGAGCTTCCCAGATTAACTGAGCGTAAAGTGACGCTTAATGGTAGCAGCTGCGGAGCTGAGTCAACTAAGATGTATATTACATTTGTTGCCGGGAAGTGTAATATGAGCTGACACACAGTTTACGGAAATGTGACGCTGACGGCCACAAAGTAAATGAGTTTTGTTCTCGAGAAGTATGAAAGCAAGCACATAATGCGAGGTACAGCACAAAGCATCTAACATTAATTATCAAATACCGCTGTAAACCAAGAACAATGAAGTCTGCGTGCGTTACAACAACTGCTGAGACTATAGAGGGAGACACCGCTACCAGCCTGCCGGGCTTCCCCTGCCTTCGAGGCCTCCGGTGCTCAGGGTAAGAGCATCACACGCCCCGCCCTCCCTGCCGCCTCACTGACCCAAAACCAACCGACCGACACACATACCAACTTTTCCCCTATATTACCCTCGAGAGCCGCCCCTCCCTCCTGTGTGGGTTTATTCAACACCAGTAATGGGAGGCTGAAATAAATATTAAACGACACTTAGCGGCTTTACGTACACTTAGAAATATAATTCGTTTATTTTCTCTGAAGGTATGGTATTCATTAAACACGTAATTAAGATTTTTTTGTAGTTGTCTTCCTCAAGTAAGACTGAAGGAGCAGACTCACTTTATTCACTCCAGCGTCATTGTCTGGGATATGAAAGGTATGATTCACTTCCTTGAGTCTATTTGATTACCGCTGAGTGACATTCGGGTGAAAGTTCATTGATCGATTAATTGACTGCATCATGCGTCGAGGTCATATGCCGAAATATCAGGTAAAAGTACACGTAGAAAAAAGAAAAAAGAAAAACTCTTATAAGCGTAACAAATATAAGTTCAAATATTGACTAAATTCCGCTGTAAGTCACATAGTGTCTCATTTCTTTACACGATAAGTTCTGACCAGCGACTCCCTTTGGTAGCACTAAGCTGTGGCTGCGCGGCGTGCTGGTCGCTGCACTCAGCTGTAAGGATGAGCAATGCAGTGGCAAAGAACGCTCCACACGCTTGGGTAATGACCGACGCCACTGAATAATGATGCAAGACAGTAATATATGTAGGGGAAAAGGAGAAAGGGGCGTGCCGTGGTATTTTCCGGTGTGGTGTGTGTGTGTGTGTGTGTGTGTGTGTGTGTGTGTGTGTGTGTGTGTGTAAGAAGAAAACGAGAAGTCAAAGAACTAATGAGGTGTGTTACGGGTAAAAGCACATTCGCGTGTCCGTGTCTATGTGTAAATGCGCTTGTATATTGTGTGTGTGTGTGTGTGTGTGTGTGTGTGTGTGTGTGTGTGTGTGTGTGTGTGTGTGTGTACGTGTGTGCGTGTGTGTCCAAATGTTGAACCCAACACATTTAGAGGATTTCCAGACAGAATTAGTGTCTGTGTCAAAACTTGTCACGTCATTACACACACACACACACACACACACACACACACACACACACACACACACACACACACACACACACACACACACACACATGCACATGACTTAATACCTAGTTTGTGCCTCAGTTCACGGCATCATTAATTTTCATACACGTATATGGTATATTCAGATTGTTCATTATGTTTATATGATAATCTATAACTTTTAATTCCAGATAACCTTTTATTTATAACCTTTCATTCCAGATAATTTCGCACAGGGTGGGCGGTGAGTATCGCTCTTGTGAATATGATTTTTGAAGGCGAGTGTATGCATGTAAACACATTTTAACGATCGAGATGGTGCATATAAATTTATTGTTTTAATAGAAGAGTCATGTAAATTGCTATTATGCTGAAAATGCCGAAGGTACGACGAGGAAATTATTTCATGGTATTTATAATTATTGGTTTAAAAATTGTAGAAGTTTCTATATACTGACTAGCGAAACTGAACCCCGCATCTAATAAATAAGTGAGGGAATAAGACACACGGACAACTCTCACCAGTGCTTCTCATTTCTCCCCGGCTCGTCACACTCGTATATTGCAGTTACGTAAGCCAAGCACGACGAATAAATACGCACAATTTATCCCAACAATAATTCTCCGTCTTGTAACTTCCACACTTTATTAGACGTAGGCAATCTGCTATTTCCCACTCATCACCCTGGGCTTGCCTTAACACACGGCCCATCCCTCTCACGCACTCGAGTACATGCCATTCATCTCATTCCCGCCACATCAACCTAAACAAACTAAGGTCGTTATTCTGTCACCCTGATACACTAAGGATAAACAGAATCCTCAGAACCCTCATCACACAACTTCCCTGTCGCCTTGCCCTTGTTCCAACACAAGTGTCATGGCCCTTCCCATCCCGGCACCCTAAGCCATTGTGCATCTGCGTAGAAGCAACAAATAAGGTGCCACCCGGAACGCTAATAGTTGGTAGGCACGCGTGTCGCCTTCATCACCACTGTCCCCACTACACCATCGCGCTGCTACAAATACTGGTCACGCTAGATGGGATGAGAGGAATAAAGAAAGGAGGGGAGGAAGAAATAGAGCATGAGAGGAAGGAAGAACAAAAGAAAGACAAGGAAGAAACAAAGGAAAGGGGCAGGAGGAAACTTAAACAACAATGACAAGAGGAACGAATGAAAGAGAAAAACAAAAGTGTTACAAGAGGTAATTTACAAACACAACGGAAAATGTCAAAAGTTGGAGAGAAAAGGCGAGTGAAAAATCGCAATGGCTTTTTACACGAGACAAACAATGAGATTATGAATCATAATTGGTTAAGAAAAAATTGAACTGGTCGATGAAAAATCATAGAAGTAAAAACAAGGACGCGATTTTTTGGGGGGCAGCAGAAGACAATGGCGGGGATCCCTTTCATGATTGCTAACGTTTGGTAAGTGAAAACAACCATTATATCTCTCTTCACAAAACTTCATTTATTGTTTAACATTTCATTATTTCCTTCCTATTTATTTTCATATCGTTATCGTTGTCGTTGTTGTTGTTGTTGTTGTTGTTGTTGTTGTTGTTTTTGTTGTTGATGGTGGTGGTGGTAACGGTAGTGTTGCTATATATCATTATCATCATCACCATCTGTATTTTTTTTTTTAGCAGATCACCATTATTTATCTTTCCTGCCCCCTCCCCTTTGCACTCCCAACCTTGCCATTCCAACCTCGTCCTTACATGAACTGTACTCAAGCCTCTTTGTCATAACGCTCCCTTAACAACGCATTGTGGTGGTGATGGAATTAGTTGTCGTGATTCTGGAGTTGGTCGTCACAGTGATGGTGGTGGTGGTGCTGGTGACAGTGGTAGTGGTAGGATTGTTAGTAGCAGAAGTGATAGTAGCAGTGGTAGATTAGATTTACATAATTAGTAAAAAAATTATATACGTGGTATTTATAAAGGTTTAGACATGCAGAAACTACTTTTAGTTAGGAAAAAATAATTCAGTGAATATAATACGTTAGTGAAAACCGAGATGTTAGTATGAGGTGTAAGTGTAGGTAGCGATGGTGGTAGCATGTAGATGGTAGATAATAGATGGTGGTAGAATATTACAATTCCTACCTTCCACCCCACAGCACCAGCCATCACTAACAAACACACACACACACACACACACACACACACACACACACACACACACACACACACACACACACACACACACACACACATACACACACACACAGAGGCGACTACCTAAAACTGAACGAGTCATACAGAACTTAATAATCAAGCCAACGTTTGTCCGTGTCAGTATGAAAATGTTAATCCAGCGAGGGCTTAATGGGGTGTTTCCTCGCGCCACAGTGGTGATCACTGTGCCAGTTTCCTTCTTCGCCCCACCAACCTATTGCTTACTGCATTCACCTGCTGGACATAGTTGTTTATTCTCTTTCACGTAACGCATTAGAATAGACATACTTACATTTACACACATACACGCGCGCACACATATACACACACACACACACACACATTTTTCACTGATTCAGATGCCATAAGTAAATAAAATTTCTACAACTGTATCCTTCATTACTTCGTCATTGAATATTAACAACAGTGCTGCTGCTGTTGCTACTACTACTATTACTAACAACAACAACAACAACAACAACATTAATAATAACAAGACACACAAACCAATGAACAGACTAAGGAAACTTCACAACCTTCACGTCAAATAAAAGCATCAACAAAAGCCTGCAACCCAACAAACCCGCCGCTTTTAGGTCGAAACAATGACTTTTTAGAATACCATAATTGTGTTACTCGTTGGCTCAGTTTTGCCGGCCCATTTAATGAGTGTAATTAAGGGAAAGCCTCCCTACGGCCGCGTCTGGTGGGCTGCCGAGGGAGGCAAATGTACTGACGCTTCCGCTGATCCTCGCGGCGGGAAATGAGCACCGGTAAGCTAATAACGAAAGAGGAAAGAGAAAGAAGGAAGGAGCAGGAAGGGCTCTTTGTTGCATCTTAAGTTTCAGTGTGCTTCTGGCTTTCCGTATTGATTAAAATATGTAAACTTTTTTCATTGTCTTAAAATTTAAGGTCTCATCTAGTCATGTCCCTCTCTCTCTCTCTCTCTCTCTCTCTCTCTCTCTCTCTCTCTCTCTCTCTCTCTCTCTCTCTCTCTCTCTCTCTCTCTCTCTCTCTCTCTCTTATACATATATACTTTTTTTTCTAACATATAACGGTAGGGCTACCATTCTCCGACAGAAAGAAAAAAAAACAAGCAAACAAAAGTAATAATAATAATAATAATAATAATAATAATAATAACACAAGAGCCCTCCAGTCCAACACTCTGCCATCCCTCCGTCTTTACATCCTTGCTGGCCACCCATTCTGAAGCAACTACCGAGTACGCATCCAAATACATGTACCTAATAGACGCATACCATTCATTTTCTGCTGACGACACATTCTTATATGCCCTACTGACACAATGTGCGCTTCCCTGCTGACCCCAAACCATTGTTCATCTAGGTTATCCATCGTACCTGCCGGCAACACACCCTTATTTACGCTGCTGACCTCATACTCTTATTTACAATGATGAACCATTATGTACCTCCCTGCTTACCCCACTCACTTATCAATCCTGCTGACACATCATATTCTTCCTGCCAATCACATACTCAGCCTTCAAATCAACGAGATACAACAATGTCATTTTACGAGGGCAGTATGAAGCAGCTCATTTCCGGGGCAGCTTCGTCCCTGCCGGCACAGGAACTCTCCTCAGGCAGGGGTGAGCAACCCTCAGTGCATGAAGCCACTTTGCCGAAATTTTTAATTGCTATTTCCCTACCTGCGGCGCCACCACCCTACCGTGCCCACCCCTCTTCTCGTCCTTCCCTTTCTTCCACTTTCATTATTTTTTCCTTCTAGCCCTACTTCCTTCCCTGCTATTCTGAACTTCCCTTGAATATGTATAAAAAGGAAATGTTTGGTGAATAAAAGTGAAAAATAAAACGCATACAAAGCTACCAGGCCGTGTCCTTCCCTCCTGCATACGAGCCTCGACTCTACGCACCAACAACTCACACGGGTATCCCCTCCCATTTCCTTCCTCAACAAAGGGATGATAATGTAGAGGAAATAAGAGAACGCTAGGGAACAATATCGGGATATGGACACCATTTCAACTGCGGCATCGCGGTGGTCGGGAGAGAGGCAGGCCAGAGATGGTGATAAATTGTCTCGTGTCGGAGTTTTCAAGGTAATTTTCCATCCCCACCACCACCTGCGTTGTGGCGTTGGTCTTCCATATTTCCATATCAATGCGCCAGCTGTCAAGGCTCCAATAGGTATGGTGGTTTACTAATAGCTTGTAAGGAATGTACAACACACAACGGTGGACATGCAATATTCACACCTTCTTTTCAGTCATGAAGGAAAATGCTTCTTTCTTTAACCTCTCCGAAGTTAAGGCAACCATGTTACTGAACAACTCTCTAACTATTCAAATAAAAGAATAGTCACAGATACTTTTGCTCAGAAACTTAAACAATAAAGGGCTTTTGTCGACGTTGCAGGTATTTTTCTCAGAAGACGTTTGGGGACTCGTCCTCTAACTTACATGAGGAGGGCCGAGTGTATGCACGCTGGTCTGTCACAGGCATAGGCTTTTTCCTCCTTCATTGGTAAATCTAACGGCTTTCAAGGAATGACGATCAATGCATCTTCTCATTTAAAGATGTTTTTGTACTGAAATGCCATAACTTTCTAAAGTCAGTGCACAATTTATAATAAAATTTAATGGTTTCACTAAATTTAGCTAGTGTCTTTCACATCAGTGCCAGCTTCTTTTGCTCTAAATTAACAAGCTACTGCAATGTGGATGCACGTATACAAGACAATAAAATTTTCCATCTGTAGTATGGGTTTATGAATACATCCCTCGCTCCTTTCTCCCTTCCTGGGGTGTAAAGAGAGCCGTGGCATCAACTGACTACCTCTGATGTGATAAATCATCTCAAATCGCACATAATCGACAACGTTTGGAACTATTATCCTTTTGAATTGTCTAAACTTATGTGATCCTGTCACATAAGCGAAAAACTCACCCATTAACTTCACCTTTGGCCTCCTCGCGAAACAAGAGATAAGGAGCAACCAGGGATGCTGGATTATGTAAATCTTTACAAGAGGTTTCATTCGCTGTCCCGCACGATTCTGTGGCATTATGAAGCTCCTATTTACTAACGTGTTTTTGTTTTGTTTTGGTACATGAACTGTATACCAGTATACGAGCGTCGTCGATTACTCACTGCGAAATGCTTGTCAACAATAACTTTCACAGTCTATGACAATATCAGTAATCTTTACTAAGAGCTGAGTCTCGATTTATTATGCAAAGTATTTATTCTTATTGTGGAATTCGTGACTCTTTCGAATCCACTAAATCAGATATCCGTTTGAACCCCCGCTGGATGGCAGTCTGGCAGTACTGCTGTGATGTCAACAAACAAATAATCGAAGGTTCAAGACGCTGAAGTTCGTCATCTCTCAGTCTCGCAATGTACAATAAGCAGCGGCGTTATGAAGAAAGCATACATCTCCCAAGTTTCTAAAAAGGACTATGTTAGTAAAGGCAGCTAAGACAGCAGAGGTGGTGAGCTCATATATATATATATATATATATATATATATATATATATATATATATATATATATATATATATATATATATATATATATATATATATATATATATATATATATATAAAGAATTTACGTCAAAAAGTATTGAATGCAAAGCCTTTTAAGGCACGCCCTAATACCGGGGCTTAACTATATGAAACTAATGGAAATGTTAACTTTCGGCGCGTCAGTCAATAAAGCTTCCCGTGCGTAATTTTGATGAGCCTGTTGTCGTGGCGCTTCTCACTCATCCAATAAGAACCAAGGTAAAGAGAATATTCTCTTGGTGAGAACCTTCGCCGACTGCTGTCTCAGCTCAGAAAAAAGAGAGACATACATTCATTGAATACTTAAGGGAGTATTTTCCATCCTGCTGGTCTTACTTTAGAGTTTAGATCAAATAGTGTACCTTATCGCAAAAACCCTAATTAGGATAACAGATCAGCAGCTAATTGGTCTTCCTTTGTGTTTGCATTCCATATATTACATATGGAACGAGATCCTTATTTATTTATTCATTTTCTTTTATCTGGATACCACAAACTTTCAGGATAGCCACAGAGAATAATGATTTTAATACGTGCTACCGAGGCCAAAAAGAAAACTGGCCAAGGGATGATGATTCATATCTTCTTCCTCTATAACTGCGTCCTTCACGTGAGGGTCATCCAGGCAGGGTTCATCAATCAAAGACCAGCAACAAAGACTCTGCGTTATTAAGCACGTAGCGTTATTAATGGAGGGTCACGAGGCGGCAGCACGTCCCTCCAGACACACAAAGGCAATTACTTGAGTCAAGGATTGAATCATAACGCCAGAACATTTAGGGGATGTACCGTACTATCGATAACGAATGTCATTCATTGGGGATGCAATCGGCCTCTGGGTTCAACACACCTCACACCTGCCTATGGTACATTTTTCATTATTCAGGGAAGAAAATGTCTAATTGAGGCATATAGACGTTTCTGCACATGTAGGAATGAACAGTTTATTGGTCCGTGCGGCCTTTCACGAGGGCGCAGAATGGAAATTCTCTCTCTCTCTCTCTCTCTCTCTCTCTCTCTCTCTCTCTCTCTCTCTCTCTCTCTCTCTCTCTCTCTCTCTCTCTCTCTCTCTCTGTGCATATATTCATATATGTGTGTGTGTGTGTGTGTGTGTGTATAAATATGAACACAATTAGTCTTTTCTCTGTTTTCGGACATCTGCATTTCGCAATACGTGGATCCTGGCGAGGGCACACAAGAGCCACTACCTCTCCAGTTCCCATAGTGATTGGATCTCGGCCACTCGCCCCGTCGTCATGGCACCACCTGCACACGAGAGGAAGGGAGCATTCTTACGTTGCTGCATGTAGAAACTATTGATTAAAAGCTCGAATATGACTGAAGTATTCCAAATGCCGGCGACGAGCACAGGGACTCCGCTTCACATTCAAGGAAGACAGATTTTTGTTCCCCTCAGCAGACACTGCATCGATTATCTTGATTTCGTGTATGAACATTTTGTGTGGAGTTTTCCTGCAGCCTGTCTCAAACAACAATGCATCCAAGAACATCTCATCCCTTCTCTTAAAATCAATACAACACTGGATTTTGTTGTATTGGTCTAAATTAAACACAAATATCATCACAAGTAAGACTATGTTCAGTCGAATGTTATGTTTTACTAACTAGCAATTTACCTGTCGCTGCTATGATGCCGCCTTTGAGTGGCTTTAACTCTCGCGCCAGCTGGTGATGCACAGCCTGACATCTCAGTAGTGGCGATGATTGATGCATCTGTGTTAGTCTTGGCACATATCACGTCTTTTATAGTCCATATCTAAGGATCTTCCTAATCACCGGTCTATCTGATTATGTACGTATTTAGCGTCCACACATACACACACACACACACACACACACACACACACACACACACACACACACACACACACACACACACACACACACACACACACACACACACATACACATACACATACAATATATATATATATAGAGAGAGAGAGAGAGAGAGAGAGAGAGAGAGAGAGAGAGAGAGAGAGAGAGAGAGAGAGAGAGAGAGAGAGAATTTCCATTCAGCACGTAGAGCAAAGCCGTAGGTAGCTGTGCCTGCCTCTTGACAGCGGGATGGTTATCACTCTCACTACCAGTGAAAAATAAAACAACAGAAACAAAGGAAGATCGCAGGAAGCACGACAGCCATCGATACCGAAAGAATTATGATGAACATGACCAATGTTGCAAAAAAAAATTAAAAAGGAAAAAAAATCTTAAAATGTCAGACACAAAGGAAGCTTGATCTTTTCTTTCTCCACTAAAAATACCATGGGACAAACCTCTCGGTCAAGGGAAAAAATTGGAACAAGGGACAAGGGGGGGCCATTTCTCCTCCCTCCCTGTCGAGGAAAACAAGAAATCAATAAATTCCTCGCACAGCTGACCATGTCTGTAGAGAAGGGATCTTCCCTCTCCCTCAAACTGTTACACGACACATGAATAATACGATAACAAAATAAACTTTAACTTCATCTCTTAAATCATACTGAAATCTGGATGCCGTTCCCAGTCCCTTAACCAGCTACACGATAATACAAAATATACAATATTCTGATAAAGATGAGATTATTGACAAGCATTGATAAAGTTCTGTGATTATTATTATTATTATTATTATTATTATTATTATTATTATTATTATTATTATTATTATTATTATTATTGTTATTATCATTATTATCATTATTATTACCATCATCATCATCATCATCATCATCATCGTTTATTCATTATTGTTGTTGTTATGAAGGACATTAGTGAGCCCCGTTATGTATTTGTATGTGCAGTTCCTTGGTGTAGGAAGGATCTCTACTGTACTCTTACACTACTCGTAAGTCAACACCCCTGTAGTCGATCCACTGCTGGAAGCCATGCGATTCCCGTTATAGTCTGTCTATTTTCAAATCTCTTCCGTGTTAATGTACTGCATGAACCTTTTGTATATATAAAAAAAAATAAATAAATAAAATACGCAGTGCCAATTTTTCACTAGCAAATTTTTCACTTGGCAAGTCATTACAATGCCGTGTACATACACAATCAAATCAGAATAGAGAAACCAAATTAGCTCAGACCTAATTATCCATCCTCAGTAACTGTCCCGCTAAAGTTTTGCTCAGTGAAGCTGAACTCCTGAGTGTAAAGCTGACATACTCGTAACACTCCACTCTCTCAAAGTAACGAGCTTTCCTTTTTTTTATTTTTGCCTCATGAATAAGCACGAACTGGTCATTAGTAATAGGCAAGAGTAGTAATCATGCTTCAGTCAGTTCCCTCAGAAATACTAAATAACTATATAAATAAAACCATAACCGTAACTTAACGTTGGATAAACGAATAAACGAATAAGAGAACCAAATGGTTGCCTGGAGGCCATGCTATGGGACACTGATGTGCGTGGGGGAGCGCCACACGACCAAGTAATGGAGTTCGGTGATCACTTACTGTGGTTTTCAACACGACATATGTTTGTACAAGTCAGTGGTAATGGAAAAGTATATTTCTTTTATATGTCAGCTAGAAACAGAATATCACTTTAGTAAGACCAAAAAAGGTCTGAGGATATAAGCTGGGATTTTCTCAGAAATATGGCGGACCGTCCTCGGCTAGCAGGCAGTTTCACGCACAATTGAGTCAGTGGTCCTGCAGTGAACAGATAAACCGAGACATAAGCAAGAATATTTTTTTTCTACGGTTATTTCTGTAATGTTACATTATAGAATAAAAACTATTATTTTCATCTTTTCACGAAAACCCCGCAATTTCTTGGAGGGAAACGTGCACTGCAGGAATACTATATTCTCTACACATTTTCTTCAGAAAAACTGTGCTGAAGCAGACGTGTAGTCGAAATGTTAGGGAAAATATGTAATACTACTTCAGCTCAAGTTTTCTTACCATCTCCCACTCATTTGTCTCATCTTTGTCCGGAAATATTTATTTTTGGAGTGAGCTTTTACCTGCAGAAATAATTAACAAGACACTTCTAAAAACATTGTTAAGGATCGCCTGAGTTAGACATCGTGGTCTTACATATGTTCATGGTCTGAGACATTTAGTACACCTCCTGCCCGTCGTGCCCTTCATGACGACAACTCAGTCACGTGCTCGTTCTCTGAATACACTCCGTCTCGGCATCATAATCTTGGTTTAAAATGTAGTAAATTGTAAGAGGCAGCAGTGCATGTGGCATCTCCACCACTAATGACACTCAAACCGCACACTCAATAAAGTGAGATAAAAATATGACCTGATATATACACTTCACATGAAAAGTGATTACTGGGTCTCTGCTGATATTCAAAAAAGTTTTGTACATGTTCGACTCGCTGGAATTACCGAATTCACCGTAATTATAGAGATCGATCTAATTTGTTTCTGAACTCCACTGGGTTTCCGTTGATTCAGTTCGGTGTCAGGAGTTTTACTTTTATTTTAATTTTATTTATTTATCTTTTTTTTTCCCCCACGGATTGGGACGTTTTTCATTTTTCACTTTTTTTTTTCTTTGTAAGCACCCTTGTCCCTTGAAATAAAATTTGAATATTTATGTTCAAATTTCTATACTGATCCACCTAGCTTTTTTTTTTCTTTTTTATGATTTTGCATTATTTGTTGCAATAAGGAACTATAGATATATCCAAGGCTTGTGAGTTCGAGAAAAATGTACATATATCACCCATTGCCTGAAGAAGGGAGAATTTGCGCAAAGAAGCTTAACCGGTAGAAGCAACTCGTCCTGATAATGGCGATAAGTGACATAAGTTTGTTACCGTTAGAGTGCTTCCACGACATGGAACTCTACCAAGTGGCTAACTCAATAAACATACATTTTGTAAGAGAAATTAGGTTCTTTCTTTACGTACAAATCAGGTGGTGAAACAGATTTCGCCTCGAGTTTTCATACACAAGCTGAAAGAATACACACGTCCTGCGTGAAACGATCAGTGGCCAAGTTACGAGAAAAAAAAAAAAATCCGCCATCCACTAACATAACTCAATAATTTGATTCCACGGACGGTTACTGGTTGAAAATAATGCAGATTCTGAAAGCATGAAATCTGCTGTTGAAATTTTGTAGCGATTTGTGGACAGTTGAGTTTTTCATGATTCTATGAGAGTATCACAAATTATAAGGGAAGTAAAACGAAAGATTACGATTCCTTTTACTCCAAAAAGAAAAATCTTGCTTCAGCTTTCTGTGCACGTATTGACAGAGAGGTGCGGGATGCAAGTCTCCAATTTTATAAACCATGAAATCATGAGGCATTGTTTAATTGCTCGTTTTAATGTACAAACTTCTAAGACTCTCTGACTCTCGCAAAATAAGTAGATATCAGTGAAAATACAAATGACGAATTATAACCAATGAAATTGCTACGTAAGAAATTACATAATCCACCTGCGATTACTCAGGTGAGAGATCTCCTCAATGATTGTGCAAGATACAAATTTAACCCCTGCAGTAATTATGCTTTAATTTTGATGTTGCAATTAAAATGCATTGCGCTTTGATGTTCCGGATATATTTAAAATGTCACAAATGAGCCTTCAATGCGAGCAACTGTACAAACTCTTAATTAGGGTAATTCGCCAAAAATTATCTCAGCTGACAGTTTTGCTCAGCCTAGCTTATTTTTTTTTTCTTTTTTCTATTTTGAGTAACCTCTCGAAGTGAAAAGTACTTTATTTATTTTTTTATTTATTTTTTTTTTTAGTGTGTGTGTGTGTGTGTGTGTGTGTGTCAGGGCGAACAGCTAAGGAAAAGGAAAAAATCTTACATTTCCGATCCCTAAAAAGAAACAAGACGATAAACAAGAGATGAAAAGTTCAGTATAAGGTGCCTTGATACAATTCATCATTTCAGGTTGTAGGCAAAAGATAAAACAAACACAGGAGAGTTCCAGAATTTACCCGTAAAAGAGTTGAATTGAGGAGTCTATACAGGTTATTCTTTGTATTAATCGGGTGAACAAAATAGGGGTAAGAGTAAAAAGAAAGTCATATGCAGCGAGGCAGCGTGGAAGGGAGCGGGCAAGCAGTTACCAGATTCAAAAGATGGTTTGTTATTCACTGAACTATTGGTAAAGCTTCTCTATGTTCCTCTCCCGTGCTTCATATCCGCACCTGTATTCGACACTGTATATTCCTATTTTCAAGACATGACTTGCTTTGTGGCTTTATCACAAAAGGCAAACAATAACTGGCCGCTCTCCAAAACGGTCAACAGCAAGCGAGCAATCGTACCATCATAAAATGGAGTTTCTGCTGGATCTACTTACTTCTATCTTACTTCCTCTAGGACACTTACGTAAGCAGACAATTCTGATATTGAGTTATCAGTAACAATAAACGTCACCATAACATTGACATTTCAGATTATAACAACACTTATATGTGGAAGATTCAGCACGTGGTACATTAGTGTGTTAGTACAAGTTGTTGGTATGCACAGGAATATATATATATATATATATATATATATATATATATATATATATATATATATATATATATATATATATATATATATATATATATATATATATATATATATATATATATATATATATATATATATATATATATATATATATATATATATATATATATATATAAATATCCGCACGTGCACTCGTTGGCACTGTCATGTTATTGTGGGACGCTGGCGTGCAGAACTCACTCGTGTCGCAGCATCACTTAGAAGAGGAAAATGGAACACACAAACTTGGAGGGAGCCATGGACCTAGAGGCAAGTATACACGCGAAATAAGCTCATTCCTTGGGATCAGAAGTTATTGTCGACCGGAAATGTGTCGCAGGAAACGAGGATAAACCTGCGACAAAGTGCAATTTCTGCTTCTAAAGACTTAGGTACGAAAACTGTCGCCAAATGTTCCTGCTCGCCTCGCCAGGGATGAATTTGTCCCGTGGTGTGATTGTTCTGGTGTTGAGAATGGCGGTATTAATAACAGTAATGATGTGGATACCAGTAAAATTAATTGTAGCTATAATACATACTAATAACAATAATGATGATCATAAAAACAACAAAACAGTAACAAAACAAAGTCGTTATGAATGATATAAATGACGAGATATAATATCCACAACAACAACAAGAACAACAACAACAGAGAAAACTTCCTCTACTGCTGTTACTAATACTGCTAACAGTAGTAGTAGTAGTAGTAGTAGTAGTAGTAGTAATAGTAGTAGTAGTAGTAGTAGTAGTAGTAGTAGTAGCAGCAACAGCCACAGTAGTCTTACTCACTAGCACACTATACGTATGGTGTCCTTGTTTCCTTCCCGGGTGGAATATCTGGGGATTTTCCTGACTCTCACCAAAACAACACCAAATAAATCTGTCTTTCCGGAGAGTGCGTGTGTTGCATCCTCTCATGGCAGCTTTACATGTTTTTATTCATTTCTCTTCAAGACCTTCCACAACACTCTGCAGGTGCTGCATGTAATATACTTCCTCATTAATGACCTGTCCACCTTTTGAGTTATTGTAGTTAGCCATTACACTCGCTTTTTTTTGTGGTAAGATTAATTCGTATCTCTCTCTCTCTCTCTCTCTCTCTCTCTCTCTCTCTCTCTCTCTCTCTCTCTCTCTCTCTCTCTCTCTCTCTCTCTCTCTCTCTCTCTCTCTCTCTCTCTCTCTCTCTCTCTCTCTCTCTCTCTCTCTCTCTGGTAACTCAACACTAATTGCTCTTCCTCACTACACATTTTTTTTCCCCTAGCCTGACCTACCAGTAAATATAAACTCACATGCACGTTTAGGCAATTCACAAAGGGATATAACTCATGTCAAGTTATCTTGTCCTTTTAATTTCCTGACCTTTACTGACTTTTGTGGTACACATATATAGCTTTGATAAATTAATGATGATGATGATGATAAAGGTTGTGGTGGCGGCGGCTGTGGCTGTTGCTGCTGCTCATGTTGTTGTTGCTGCTGCTGCTGCTGTTGCTGCTGCTGCTGTTGCTGCTGCTGCTGCTGTTCCTGCTGCTGCTGCTGCAGCTGCTGATGCTGATGCTGCTGCTGCTGATGATGATGCTGCTGCTGATGTTGTTGCTGCTGATGCTGCTGCTGCTGCTGCTGCTGCTGCCGCGGCGGCGACGGCGGCGGCGGCAGCAGTAAATTTTTTTTTTTTTTTTTTTTTTTTTGGAGGGAAGGGTTAAGAAATCCCGAAGGGAAGAGGAGAAAATCCCAGTCAGGGACAAAACAAGAAAACTGCACCACATCCTGAGCGTCTGTCACAGTGAGGTCTTGGCCGCGACAAATGACAGAGCTGCGTGCTGGATTTGGTTTCATGTGATAGTTGCAACAACGGTTGCTGGGACGGCAGCACTGGGAATTCAAAGGCAACAGTGTCGTCAGCAGAGGCAGCAGCAGCTGTAATAACATTAGTAGTCAAGCCATGGAGATTTTCTCACGTGGTCGCGGCATCACTTCTCCCTTGAGCAGTGGGCGTCATATATGAGCTGATTCAGGCACCTCACTCACTGTAAGAAAACATTCCAGGGAGGTGACACGCGGGAATATTTTTCCTTTTTGATTAAGGATGTCAGAATGTTTCTAGCCCTTATGTACATTTTTTTTTTTCGCAGTACTATGAACAAGTTTAGTGATGCACTGGAAGGATGTTACCGTCACAGAAAACGACACAGTTGTGTTTACAGACATATGACAGCTCGTTGCTTGTCGCCTTAGTATGCAAAGCTGAGGACGAGCATCTCCGAAATTCGTCTAAAGGAAAGTTGAACTATATACACTCCACAGCCCACAGAGGAACGACTTTATGTCATAACATTCTCGCATTCCGGCATAACATTACTCACGAAATGCATCATACTTCTCTCTACGGTAGGAGAAACTGGGGATACCTAATGAGTCGAGGCGTGCCGCGTTCCATGTAGCTCGGGTAAAAAGCTCAACAGATGAATCCTGCGCGTGAAGATGCAGTAGTCATGATGGCAACACGGTGCATACACAACCACCAGAATGTACTGCTGGAGCCTCCAGTACTTATTTTAAACGATACAGCTTTTGAGAAGATTTAAAGGACTTCTCTCAAGCATGGCACTCTGTATACAAAATGTAATAGTTGTACTGGTTCTTTCTGCAAAACACTGGAAGGAAAAATATACTGCAATTAACAACACTTTCTGGAATTCGATTTCATTTCGTTCTTCGTTCATTTGGATACAAAACCAAAAACTGATGTGATGAATGTCGCACTGATGACAAATTTATTTGAATATAGATTGATTTTTTTTCGTTCGGAAATGCTTTCTTTTATTCACTAAGACTAAGATTTTAATAGATTCATTTTTTCTTTTTTTTTTTTATTTGATCTCTTTAAGTTCCTGATCTATCCTAATTACGTTTTCTCTGTGTATAGAGCAAGGAAGCGCACAACAGAGCTAGAGATGTGTATCTGTGTGTGCGTGTGTGTGTGTATATATATATATATATATATATATATATATATATATATATATATATATATATATATATATATATATATATATATATATATATATATATATATATATATATATATATAGATAGATAGATAGATAGATAGATAGATAGATAGATAGATAGATAGATAGATAGATAGATAGATAGATAGAAAGATAAATAGATAGATAGATAGATACATAAACAGACAGACAGACAGACAGAGACAGACAGATAGATATAGGTAGATAGATAGATAGATAGATAGATAGATAGATAGATAGATAGATAGATAGATAGATAAGGTAAGCATGGAGACACCATACTTCCTTCTTCATGAAATGAAATGAAATTCATGAATCAGATTAATGAAATGGAGAAAGAGAACAGTGATAAACAAAGCAACATGTTCGGAAGAATCTGTGTTTCTACGGGAGCTGTAGCTTCTTGGCTGAAGCTTGGAATACCAAAGTAACGTAAATAAATGACGTGAAAATTGAACAAAACTCACAACGTCATGTGTTATCTTACATACTAAGAAAAAAATAGACTACACGCGAGACAGATGGGATCACAGAGTAGTGAAATCTGGTAAAGTACTACAGTTTATGATGCTAATATACTCGTAGCTGTCACTCAAGATGAAGTACTTGTCTGCAGTCTCAAAAAATCACAGCACGTGGAAGTGACATGATACTGTATTAACAACCCCAACAGACATCTTTCCGCGAAGTGAACAATGCAGCGACCAATAACAACAACGGCGTGCCTGTAGTCATGAAGCATGAAGAGTAAGGAACATGACACTCGTTGTGCGTCTCAATCAGAAAATTACTGCGGTTGAGTGATACGAGTGGTAGTAATGATGATAGGAGTGGTAGTGGTGGTTGTGGTGGTGGTGGTGGTGGAGCTGAGAGCAATGGTAGAAATAATGATTAGAAGGAAGACAGATGACATTGCACGAGTGTTTCATAAATTAACCGGATAGAAAATGACACAGTGACTACTTTTGCATTACATTAATAAGACAAAGCATCCGGGATCACGCAGCAGAAGCACCTGAAGGGCTGCTACCGTTTGATTTAGAGACTTTTTGATGCTCCCTTCCTCAGCATTATACGCCTGCTGTGACGTGCGTAATTAATATCATCCATACACTGAATAAAAAAAAAAATTGTGTGTGTGTGTGTGTGTGTGTGTGTGTGTGTGTGTGTGTGTGTGTGTGTGTGTGTGTGTGTGTGTGTGTGTGTGTGCCCAGTTATTTTAAAACTCGTAATAGCCTCCAGTAGCAAAACATGCACAGCGAGAGTCGCCCTGCCTCGCCCCATTACAACAGGTGCGGTAAATGGCCCGCGCCGCTCAGGTCTGTGGAAGGCACGTGACCGCCATCTGTAAGCACGTCCAGGTAATGGCTCACCACTCCACCACTAATTGGGGAAACACAAAGCTGCCACGTGTGCCGATATGCGATTTTTTTTTTTTTTTTTTTTTTGCCGTCTGTCTCGTAGCGGTGAAAATTAACGTTATGTTAAATAATGAATATTACAAGTTTCTCAACGAATAGCAGCATTTAAATCATCACGCATTCACTTTTACATTTTTGTCGTGCTTGTTTTGTGGCTTCGTATGAAAATGTTGCGTAAGGTGCATTTGAATACGATGTTACACGCTTGAAATTGCACTCCTACTTAACTTGGGAATTTTGCTTCCTCCAAGATGTCCGTGAACGGAATGTGAAAATGGATACAACGGTTCCTTGTGTCATTGCTGTCACTCCCTTGCACGTCTTGATGTCCAACATGCCTGCCGTCCCACGCCTGTCTAATGAGCCCCATCCAAGTGGCTTCCAAGTCAAGTAAGGAAGGACAGGAGTAGAAATTCTTAACTCATGTCTTTTGGTGTTCTCTCTCTTCACTTTCAGGATTGTTAAACCATTTTCACCTTGGCCAAATAGGAAAACGCATTTTGACAATACGTAAGATTGGTTACATAATCACACATTCCGTTACGCAACAAATGCATCACTGCACGTATATGGAATGACCTTGAATGTGAGACGGATGATATAATCCTGGAGGCGTTCCCCACCAACCCACACACTCGGCTCTGCTGGCTGGCTGCACCACTCACAGCCTCCTTTAGTGGAACGCCGTTTCTTCTTCCACTCCAGCACCTCTTTCCTCTACTCTACCTCCCATTTCCTGCCTCTATTCATCCCTTTCATCTTTCCTGTCCCTCCTTCCTCTCTTATCCTCCCCTCTCTCCAGACTGTCCCGCTCGCCCCTCTCCGCCACCACTCAGCCTCTCTCCCTCGCACCTGTCCTGCTATTTACCGCGCCATTAGCACCAGGCTCACGGCGCCGCTGTGGCCTGTATAATTATGACGGGCGATGCTATACCCCTAATTGTGGCTTAGCATGAAAATTCTGCATTAAAAAAATTCCTTTGCATCGGCCATACTAAAAGTTGTTGCTGTGTTGATTAATGTTGATAATGATATTTTACTCGTATTCTTTCCTGCGTAAGTTCAGTGTACACTGTACATTTTCTTTTGTATTTTTTTTTTTTCGCGCGGCGACAATTCAGACACGTGCATTATCATATTGGCTTCATGAGTTGCACGCTGGTATTATATACTTTAGAATTAACAGAAACACCCAGTTTCATTGCATATTCATACTCATATTGCCATTTATTCAGCTCAGTACGTACGACTGTCGATACATGGTTTGTTTTCGTTCCGCTATTCAAGCAGCGACTGTTAAAAAGTATTACAATAATTAAAAAAGGCAAACAAAAGCTCCCATCTCCTTCCCTTGTGATTGTTCCCTCATTACAAAACGGAGAGATAAAATGAAGAGAGGAGAGGCAGCAAGAGAGAGGAAAAAGCAAAGGAAGATAAGGGAAGGGATGGAAAGGGAAGGGAAGGGAAGGGAAGGGAAGGGGAATTTGGGATGGAAAATTTGTAGGTGAATGAAGGAGAGCTACGTAAGTGGAAAGGAAATAAGCCTCAAAAAATTAGGTCGGAGAGAGAGAGAGAGAGAGAGAGAGAGAGAGAGAGAGAGAGTGTGTGTGTGTGTGCCCCTCTAAGCCTAGTCTTCCCAAGTGTCAGTGCCACCTTTCCTCGTCTAATGGATGTATCAAGAAAACAAAGGTTCTCTTGAATTAATAGGGTTTTCTTTTTTTTCATTCAGATTTATTGTACCAATTCGTTTCTCTCCTCCTTGTACAGACGTGGTAACTTGTTTTTAACTGATAATGTACGAGTTTCTTGTCACTCTTTACCTAAGTTCGTTTCAATTCCGAACGTGAACTGGTGATATTAACGTTTTGTTTATTGCTGTGACATACAACACTTGCAGCTTACACTATTACTTTTATGTGCAGGATGAAATTAAGTTCTGTAATGATTGCTCTCCAGATTCATGATTATTCAAACACAGTATACTTTATTTAATAGCATTTACCTCATGAACACACACACACACACACACACACACACACACACACACACACACACACACACATACACACCGCCTGACGCGCCTCTCCCGGTTCGTACCACCAGACACCACAAGATAACGCCCCTAAAGGCGCCGCGCACGGACCGGTACAGACTCAGCGCGATTCCCACCATGGTGCGAGCCATCAATCAATAGTATTTCCCTTCTAGATTAGACTTACATTTAGGATTAATGTTAAGTATTTCCCCACCCCCTCTGTACATTTTCAGTTTGTTAACTGCCTAAATAATAAGCCGTTTATTATTATTATTATTATTATTATTATTATTATTATTATTATTATTATTATTATTATTATTATTATCATTATTATTACACAAACAGATCGCTATAGATTGTGATCATGCATATCTATTAAAAAAAAGTGTCCTCCTAGAATTGTCCAGTGTATTTCCCCAAGTAATGTTGCAATGACTGTAGCAGTGTTGGACATCTCATAAGATTTAATGCTGCCTCGAGTGATTGTGATTGGTTTAATTGCCTCTGGACCAAGACATCTTAATTACACTCTAATCATGATTTTTCCTCTAGTCTTCAAAAAACTTCTTCATTATCCATAGCATGATAATTCAATACATTATTGAAAACTGCATGTGTGTGTGTGTGTGTGTGTGAAATAGGCAACAGAAACTAGCTTGAATTCGGATGAAATCCGGCAGGAGAATGGAATCTGATCTCCACAATGGTAAAAAAGAAATGCATATAGGTATTCCTTGGGAAGTATTATAAAGTAAAACTAAGTTTCAATAGCTATAATACTAAATAATAAAAGTTTTCGGCATCATGCAAGCTATTGTGGGGGCAATCATTCTGGCATGATTGAAAAGTTTTTTTGAAACTTCCAAATATAGATGCAATTGATGTAGATCGGGTTGAAGGTCACAGACTACCAACGGCACACTTTTCACTCATTTTGGTTTCAAAGTAAGGCTCCATTAGGCATCCTAAATGTATATGTAAATGAGAGCTCAGTAGTGCAGATCGTTCATCTTCTAGGTCAGAGGTCATGAATCAACATCACATTACAGTTTGAGTTAACTCATCCATGACTTTTTTCTGTGAAGTTCGATGTTTTATCACAAAACAAAAAAAGGCCGGCAACCATGACTGATCTTATATTTATTACTGATTTATTCACAACAGGCAGCCTGCTGCCACAGATTGCCAGATGCCTTTACTTATTTATTCATTTTTATTTATTTATTTTTTCTTTCTTCTTGTGGTGACATTGGCTCACTGAACATAACGCGGCCATGTCTTTTGAAGGTCAAGGCTGGAGAGTGTCTTGTCAGGAGAAGGGGTCGCTGCCACTGTCGGCTTTACTGCAATTGGAAGTGACACTGGAAGGTTAGGAGAGAAGAGCCTCATTAAAAGTTTAGTGCGACCTCAGGGTGAGTTAGCTAAGGACCTGCGTCAGGCCCTCACAGTGCGTAGGAATGTGGCTCTCCCGAACTGTTGCATGAAGCGCTATCACTGTATGAAAAAACGTGTCTTATGTTTTCAATAGTGGGAACATTCTCTCTCTCTCTCTCTCTCTCTCTCTCTCTCTCTCTCTCTCTCTCTCTCTCTCTCTCTCTCTCTCTCCTCTCTCTCTCTCTCTCTCTATATATATATATATATATATATATATATATATATATATATATATATATATATATATATATATATATATATATATATATATATATATATATATATATATATATATATATATATATATATATATATATATATATATAAAGATTTTCACATAAGCCAAGGAAAGAATTCTTTTTTTCTTGCCGCGGACACAGCCTTGGACGAAAACCTTGAGCGAAAACTGAAAGCATTTCTTTTCCTCCTTTTTTCAAGCGTGAGGGGATGTGGCAGTGAATTTCTTATAATCTATAGGGAAGTTGTGTAAAAATAACGACGCAATAAGTTATTGAGTTCAAGGCGTAAAATGTAAGAACGAAAGAACAGAACCTGCTGACAGCAGATGAGCAACATCAATAAGAAGAGACGGATATAATATAGCGGCTATATGTTTAGTACTTATTTGTTGTAATAATTACTGTAATAACACAAGCATATAAACGACAATCTGAACACTATAAAGCTTGCAGTAAATTACTGTGAGTTGATATGTAGATAAGTTATACTAAGAGAAAGGAAAAAAGTGTGAGTGTGTGTGTGTGTGTGTGTGTGTGTGTGTGTGTGTGTGTGTGTGTGTGTGTGTGTGTGTGTGTGTGTGTGGGCGCCGCGCTCGAGCGCGTTATGCCACGAGATGCCTGAAATGTTATTCGTATACACCACGCCATGCGGGAAGTGAACAAGAATAGAAAAAAAAAAAAAACAAGGACTACCGGTGTATAAATAAAGTGCATAACGCATGCTAAACTTAAAGCAATTTCAGTACAAAAGTTAACCTGCTGTGTACAGTAACAATTGCTGGCAAACATGAAAATAACTATAACAAACCAAGAAATGCTGTGGAGAAATTTCGTCCACAGCACTGAAAACTCCTTGTCCTTGCTGTTTCCCTCTTCCCTAGTACACGCTCTCACTTTTCATTCTCAGCTTATCCTCTTTTCTTACTAAATAATGCCTTTTTTTTTTTTTTACGCATACGTTTGCTGTTGTTCATCGTATTCGCTGGAGAAAGGTTGATTAAAACAAGCTGATGAATGCAACTGTTGGCGTTGTCAATGTTTCGAGATTTGACTCGTTCGTAGAAAACACGGATTATTCTGAGTTTACTGCAATGAACAGTTTTATTTTGTACTGCTTTGTTTTAATTTTGTATTTCATCATCACCACCAGAAACCAGTAGTAAGTTTACTCCATATCAACATCACTGAGGTTTTCTATTTATTTATTTATTTTTTCTTTTTTTTTCTTTTTTTTTTTCTTTTCTTCTTCTTCTATAACTTAGCATGAATCCCAAAGCACGCTCCTTGAAACACGCTGTATTTACCTTGGCCATCATGTAGGGTTTGATGACATGATAACCAAGAATCATGACTTGCAGAATAGAGGCCCTATTTTTCGTGTTTTCTTATTCTTGTGATCTTTTCTGGTTCTTACGAGCACACTGTGTAATCACGATCCTTGTGAAACCATTACTTAAACCGACACAATATATGAGCAAATAAAAAACTATCAAGATCATGATTTTTCTCTTCCCTTCCATATTTTTTTATCTTAACAAGGATCAAAATTACACTTTCTTTAAATTCAAAATCGATCAGTTCGAATCCATTTAATCAAGTTCGCCTTACACTTTGGGAAAATTAGGTTCCAACCCAATGACAATCTATCATCTACAAAGAATGTTATCAGAGAGAGAGAGAGAGAGAGAGAGAGAGAGAGACGAGAGAGAGAGAGAGAGAGAGAGAGAGAGAGAGAGAGAATCATAAATATGTCAGTGAGGCTCGGTGAAGTCCTGAGTAAATCATCAAGCGTTTAATTTAGCAAGATAGCAAAGTGAGAACTCAAAGGAATCCCCGACGCCGCGTAACACAAGAATCAAAGACAGCAAAAGCCTCTAAAATACTTTGCCACGAGATAGTCATGAAGAAGGCAAACTTATATTCTTAGTGGGTATTCGATCTGGCTTTTTATCCTTACAGCCTTCCTTCCTCTCTTCTTCCCCTCTTACTTGTCATCTTCCTCCTCCTTCTTACCCTCTTCCATTTCCTCCTCGTCCTTGTCCTTCTCCCTTTCTTCCCCTCTTCGTCTTTCTTCTCCTTCTCTTTCCTCCTACTCATTCTCCTCCTCCTCTTCCTCTTCCACCTCCTCCTAACTTGCCCTCGTCCTTTCCTTGTCCTCTTTCCTCCTCCTCCTCCTCCTCCTCCTCCTCCTCTTCCTCCTCCTCCTCCTCCTCCTCCTCTTCCTCCTCCTCCTCCTCCTCCCCTCCTCCCTAGCAACGAAAATCCATGCTCTCACTATTTACTTGATTTTCTTCTCCATTCAGGACCGATACTCGTCCGCCATGCACAAAGGTGAAAGAGTGAGAAGGAAGGAAGCAGAAATAAAGATGTAGAGGGGGAAGGAAGGAAAGAAGAGCGGACAACTTAACACAAGGTCACGCGGAAGCGACGCAAAATCACGACCAATGAAGTGTGAGGCAAATGCAGACACCCGAAGAGAGAGAGGGTAGAGGGGGAAGGCAAGGGTTACACACATATACACACACACACACACACACACACACACACACACTCACTCCGAGTAAAATTATGTTACAGTAAATGTTCACTATTATTTTTACTACTACTACTACTACTACTACTACTACTACTACTACTACTAGCCATTTTTTTCCTTGTGGGTCGTGATTCTCATTAATTTATTTGTTTTATTATTCTTGATTTATCATTTATTGCATGGTAACCAATACTTATACCACACATCTTCACGTGCTTTTCTTTCTTATCTATTGCTTGAAGTTCGAGATAGTATTACGGATTGGCCTCTATGCAACCTCTCTCTCTCTCTCTTTCTCTCTCTCTCTCTCTCTCTCTCTCTCTCTCTCTGGACAACAGTGAACTAGTAAATCAGCCATGAAGCATCAAGAAGGGGAACCTTAAGACGGCATCGAACCAGTGAACAATCTGACTGCAGGGAGCGCCTCCGTACAACCGCGACACTACACCGACTCGTGCTGGCTCCGGCTGGCATGCACCCTTCAGTCACCCTACCCAGAGCACAGAGCGTTAGGGCGAGAAGACCCTTCTTCATTGGGAAAGGCAACAACTGTCCTTTAGGTTGTCTGCAGCACACATCACTGGCGGCGCGCTGGTCCGTTGCGAGGCATTAGAGCGACACGACGAAAAAGCAGAAATGTCAGATCCAGACAAACTTGAAACTTGGGTCAGGACTGGAAACGGGCTACTGATCCTGAACCCTGCTACTTATCTTGAATTTTTCATTTTTTTTACCAGGTCGTACTCCAAGCTCGACTGCCGCCATCAAGCTCCAGAGGCCCCCGAGGACGCTACAGGAATTACGTGGTTGTGCACCCAAGCACTATAAAATATCTGACAGGTCCCTTGCAAACCATTTCAGCTTCTCGTTTTGCCTTAACCAAGAGGTTCACGCTCACGGCTTTAAGTGAGATACAGACGTACAGAACAAAAAGAGAAGAAAAGGGGAAGAGGAAAAAAAACAAAGACGATGTAAGAAATTATACGAGAGAGAGAGAGAGAGAGAGAGAGGAGAGAGAGAGAGAGAGAGAGAGAGAGAGAGAGAGAGAGAGAGAGAGAGAGAGACGTTACTAGGAACTAAGATTGAGTTTACCATTCGTTCTCCTTTTCTAGTCCTGACATTCTTGTGCACCTCGGCAAAACTGAGACAGTAGCCGATGGGAAGGTATTAACGCAAGCCAGACAGACCATGTAACTATGTGCGCCAACAAAGACTTCTGTTCTAGACGGGTGGAAAAATTCTATCGCAAAAATGGAGATTAAAGCTACCAGACTATTGCTACATGAGCGCGAGAGGCTACCACGTTGATGGAGGAGGCGGTGGAGGTGAATACACGAGTTTTCTTACTCAAGGGAATTCTACGAACCAAACCTTGATGGCCGCGGCAAAGGAAGGCACACTCGTGGGTGACAAAAATACTATGTTCCCTCCAGGTACATTCCTCGACATTTAAATTCCAGATTCCTAAGATTATTTCCTCATTATAAATTCTCCAAACTTGTCCTAAATTAACCTGACATAACATACGAGTAAATGTGATGGTGACAATTTATCTTTCGGATATAAAGTTCGTGAGGAAAATCCGTCTTGGAGAAAACCACAGACAAGAGAAGAAAATATGGATAACTGGAAGATCAAGGTGCAGTCTTACTTACAAGGCTACTTTTCACACTTAGACGTTGTAAATAAGAATGTTCCGCACACTTTTAATGACCTCCATTCATACATTTCCTTACAATAAATTTACTGTTATTAGTGTCTTTTCCAGAGAACCGAGCCGAAGTTTTGTATTTATGAGCCAAACTGTGAGCGATGTAGAGCGGATCAATGATGCATCGCTGAATTCAAAACGATGATACTTGCTTTGCGTTCCTCTTATAGTTCATAGCGTCTAGGGATTCGGGATATTTTGCAGCACAAGGGCAAGATGATATGCAGGCACAGAGCAAAGGCATATCCTACGTTACCACGAAATAATTTTAGCATTGGTCTGATCATACGAAACTAAAATAATAAGAATTGTGCTCATGCCTTATGTTCCAGTTAAATTCCTACTTTCACCGTGAAAATCATCAGTTGCAACGTCCCCATTACCAGTTTTTTTTTTTTTTTTTTTCTCGTAACGCAGAGAAATACAATGATAGAACACAGAAGTATTTGATCTAAAGTAAGAAATATAGAAAAAAAAGCTAGGACGAGGTCTCCACCTTTGCCCTTTACTGTATTTCAAGAGACAATTAACACGGAGAAACAGAAAAAAAAAAAAAACAGACCACCTGACTTCTCATCTCTTTATTATTATTTTCCAAACCTTGTAGTGTTTAAAAGTCTCGAAAACTCAATTCATTCACCTATACACTCCAAACAACCTTCAAGACGACTATCGCCACTTCTTCAATGACACTCAACTATATTCATTCTCCTCACTGAATACATTTGTACCTTAACTGGAGATGGAAGAGGAGAGATTAATTAGGGGAAAGAAACAGAATAGTAAAAGAAGAGGGAAGGATTTAAGGAAAAAGGACGAGATGGGAGCGAGATGGAGAGTGTGGGAAGGGGAAGGGAAAGAGGGTTAGGGCAGGAGAGGGGAAACTAAAGAAAAAGTAAAGGTATGGGAAAGGTATGGGTAATGAAAGAAGGGGAAGGAAGGAGGGGGGGAAAGGGAATGAAAGGGATTCTCGGCCACCAATGAAATGCGACGGGCGATCTACCTATAAGAGGAGGAGGAGGAGGAGGAGGAGGAGGAGAGAGACAGGAGAGTGGGTCAAAGAAAAGGAAACTAAAGGTATCATAAAGGAAAATGGTGGAATGAAGAACAAAAATGGTGAGGAGAAATGGAACACAAAGGGACAACAAACAGCAGCATAACAGTTAACCCTTGTGAGACTGTTTGTGACCAGGGAGGAGGAGGAGGAGGAGGAGGAGGAGGAGAAAGGAAGAGGAAGCGGAGGAATACATCAGTCAAACAATAGTGAGGAGGGAGGAAGACGACAACTACGATAACAAGAGTAACAACAATCACAACCACAACAACATTTAACAGAGCTACATTTGAACGTGAATGATGTTTGCACCGTAGTACATAATTATATTTTCATCGTGACTAACTTCAGTGGACTATAATACAAGTGGGCATAAAAAATACTGTATAGCTAGCAGTGGAAATAAATACGTAAAAAAAATAAATTAAGGAAGAAGTTTTAACGAATTGGAAATAGAATACATAAAGCACATACACGAGAGAGAGAGAGAGAGAGATGAGAGAGGAGATGAGAGAGAGAGAGAGAGAGAGAGAGAGAGAGAGAGAGAGAGAGGCATAAGGAAATGAAAGAAACGCGGTGATTGAGAATGTAGGAAGGAAATGACCGACATAAAGACTAATAGGATAGGAAAAAAATAACACATCGAAAAAGGAACGCATAAAATTCCATTCAGAGTTGAGGACAGAAAAGGAATGAATGCAATAAATTGGAAAGGGTAATTCGCGTCACAAATTACGAACATATTTGTGATAATGTTTACAATTTGTGGCGGGCATGAAAAAACTACGACCGATGAAAATATACCGTCATAGAAAAACGGACATGCGATGGAGGAAAGGGGGAAACTATAAAGAAAGGAAAGGAGCTAATGGCGTGGAGGAAAAGAGGAAGGGAGGAAAGGAGGAACAAGGGGAGGGAAGTGGTGAGGCGAGATGGTGAAGTAAATCGTGTGTGAAAATGATGAAGAGAGACCCAAAGATAAAAGAGGAGAAAGGAAGAGAAAGAAGGAGGAGGAAGAGGAGGAGAAGGAGGAGGATTAAGATGAGTTGGAGAGTAGAAGCAGCAGTAGTGTTTTTATTATAGTTGTTGATGCTACTGGTGTTGTTGTTATTGTTGTTGTTGTTGTTGTTAGAGTCAGTAGGAAGTAGTTCTCGCTCTCCTCCATTCAGATATTTCTTTACCCATTATTCTTTGTACTTCAGGGTTCGCACATGGACAGGATCATAACAAACTCCCTTCTCTCTCTCTCTCTCTCTCTCTCTCTCTCTCTCTCTCTCTCTCTCTCTCTCTCTCTCTCTCTCTCTCTTGATTAGAATGGATAAGAAAGATGTGTTGATGATGATGACGGTGAATTATTATTATTGTTATTATTATTATTATTATTATTATTATTATTATTATTATTATTATTATTAATATTATTATTATTATTATCATCACCATTATTCATATTTGTTTTCTTTTCATCACAATGAGATCTCCATAAATGCAAGATGGCAATAACGAAACGATACATCTTGTCTCACTATGGGAGAACAAAATGAGAAAAAAATAGAAAAAGGAAGGTTACCAGCTCCTCATTTCCGTCTTTTCGATCGCTCTCAATTAACGGTGACAACATTCAATATGGCGGTTCCTCCTGCAACAATGGAAATGTACTTGCAATGATACCAAATGTAAAGTTACTAATGTTACAACTATCGTTCCTACTACTACTACTACTACTACTACTACTACTACTACTACTACTGTTAAATACTTGGGCTCTACATGTCATTCTGTCAAAGTTCTCAATTATGTATTAATCAAACCATCGTCTTCTTTATTACTTTCCCTTCAAAGGCAATATACAAGCGGCGCCCAACTTTCCTTCCCTTCCTAAAAGTTATGAGCCTTCCCTAAGTTTTCTCCCTGACACACCACTCTCTCTCTCTCTCTCTCTCTCTCTCTCTCTCTCTCTCTCTCTCTCTCTCTCTCTCTCTCTCTCTCTCTCTCTCTCTCTCTCTCTCTCTCTCTCTCTCTCTCTCTCTCTCTCTCTCTCTCTCTCTCTCTCTCTCTCTCTGAGATTATACTATACAGCTGCCATTATATAACTGATGACCAAGTGTTGAAAGGAGGTCACAGAGGAAGTAATTGCCAATGTAAAGTCTGTGTTTGCACGATGTCACTTTGTTGTTGTCCTGAAGCAATATGAGAAATGACGTTAGAAATGGCAGATTTCACAAAAACTTTTACTTTCCTTCAAGAAATTTATGTTAAAGCTTTCTTTTACCAGTAACAGTGAATTTAAAATCACATGAATATTCATAATACGTCTATTGTAGTGCACCAATATGTATAATAGATAATTCTGAAGGCTTGTTTCTAAAACAGCGTGCTCGAGTGGCAATAAGACCTTATCTCGTGGCCTTTGTCTTTTGGGATACTTTTAATCTTGTATGCTTCACAAATTGATTATGCTAACAAGAGACAGAGCAAACAGATGGTCAGCAGTACCATGCTCACCGTCTCACAACGCATCTCAAAGACGAGAATTGAATAGCCAATGAACATTAAGGCACCTTTACCCTGAACTCTGTAAATTATATTCATTTCTATCGTAACAGACTTGTGTCATCATAAGAACGAAATTAATGTCCTCGGAATCAACTGTTACTTATGAGATAAACCCCGTGAAATCTCAGACTGGCCGATCAGCTACGCTATGCCATCAGAGAAGAGGAAGTCAGGGAGGCGGTGCCCCTCGGCCATCCCCGAGGGAAAAGGGCAGAGTGGCTCTCTTCGTAAAGGTGAGGCACCACTTTGTGACTCCTCCACCCAGATTATGAGTCATCCTTCCGAGTTTAAGCGAACTTACAGCTTCTCGACGCAAGCTGAGTGTCCTTAAGTCTCTCCTTCGTTGCTGAGATGAAATATTTTCCTGGTAAACTCCACGTGTCATTTATAATTGGGAGGCACAAGGAACTCGAGTGGGTCTTTACTCCCGAAGGACATATGTGAGCCCCCTCAGAGCTCTTCATACAACACCTCTACGGGTAGCCCTCTCAGCCTCTGCCTGCACACGCCTGTATTCACAATACAGAAGACGGGCGAGATGAGGCACTCAAAGAAAAGCAGACACGTGAAGAAAAAAAAAAAGTAAAGACATAGATAAACTGAATAATACACAAATATGCAATGCATGATATGGAAACAACTCACCATAAAAAGACATTATAAAACAAACGAAAAAGTAAAAAAGGAACTTTCTAAAAACAAAAGTACTAAAGTTCAGTAAAAAAAAAAAAAACAGTGGTTCACAAAGGAGAAGCAAAACAAAAACAAACACAAAAAAGAAAAAGCAGCCAACACTTAAGAGTTTCCATTCACTCCAAGAAATTAGGTTGAAAAAAAGAGAGGGAAAAAAGAAAGAAGGAAAAGAAAAACAGGAGAAATCGGGAGCAGGGAGGTGGAGCAGCGGCCGCCAGGTGGAGGCAGACCGCGGATGCCGCACCTCCCCGCCTCGAGGCTCAGTAAGGTTGAGTGCTTTGTTGCTCTAAGAGGATTACATCTCCAATACAAAACAGCCAACGAGGTGTGCGTGAACGACGGTCTTCCCTGGACATCCGCCTACATTACACTCACGGCTATAAAGCGGACTGCTGATTTATATTCGTATCAAGTCGATAACAACAATAAAGATCTAAACAATTTTTCTTCCATACTCGGGACCGTTCGTGGACACGTTGTGGGGAAAAAAAATGTTCTGCTTCAATTAATCTGCCAGGGATGGATCGTTACTCTAACAACACCCCCGACCAACGGTACAAATCAAGTTAAAAAGTAATGCAATTTCCTTTTTTATATGTCAGGGGACATTATTCGAGGACAAATTGCAGCGAGAAAAAATAAGGACTATTCTCTTCATTCAGTCTGGCATAGGTAGGCATGGAGCATTACTTGAACAATACACTGACCACTGACATACTTGTATAGCAAATGAACTATTTAAAGATTCATTCAACTTTTTTTTCTCTCGGATATGAAACAATTCAAGGGTATGGTGTGAGGGAAAAAAAATAGTACCCTTCATTTAGTCTGACAGGTAGTGAACGTTACTTAAACAATACACTGACCACTGACATAATTAAAGCAACAACAAAAACCTCCATCTTTTTTCACTTCCATATATGAAACTATTCAGGGACATGTTACGGGAGAAAAAAAAAAAAGATTACAAACTTCTACGAACTGCCCTGCAAGGTAAAACAAGAGGATAGTTAAATGTTTTGCCCTACATGTTTATCTAGGTCAGTTCCTTCCTCGAGTATTCCCAGGGGCACAAGTGGTGGTGGTGGTGGTGGTGGTGGTGGTGATAGTGGTGGTCAGTGGTCCATTACATAAAAGGAAGAGGGAGAAAAACATTGTACCAACAAAGCAAGGTGACCTGAATCCATCATGAAATAATTAGTTTTCTTTGGAGTCACAGGTTCTATCGGCCAACAGACTTCCGCACTTTTCTTGATGCTCAGCGAGGAAAAGAAATCAAAGCTTATTGTTATTGTTAGGAAAAGTGTTTACTTGTTACCGCGGATGGTTAAGTTCACGGTGCTCTCAAATATGCAGAGAGAGAGAGAGAGAGAGAGAGAGAGAGAGAGAGAGAGAGAGAGAGAGAGAGAGAGAGAGAGAGAAGCAAAGACAAAGTATACAGAGGGAGAGACATACGAACTAATAGACAATTTTCTCTCTCTCTCTCTCTCTCTCTCTCTCTCTCTCTCTCTCTCTCTCTCTCTCTCTCTCTCTCTCTCTCTCTCTCTCTCTCTCGCTACTGTAATCAATGCGTGATGAGACAGTGCAGCAGGAGGGAAAGCATGAATCTAACACGACAAAGCTCACCAGGAAGAGCATCGCGGCCACCACAGTCCCGTCCCCGTGAACCCATGGCACACACACACCAGCCGCGCATGTTAGGGGGAAAAATTGCCAGTGCAGCAGAACGAAAATAAAAAATGACACCAGCCAATTATTTAGATCAGTGCTTATCCGTGTCGTGTCCAAATTGCCGGAAAAAAAGGAAAATGTGGATTGCAGCAGAGAACCCGGGAAAAGAAAATAAATTCACTGCTCAATAATTCCCCGTTTTAGAAGCTTTTATAAAACCACGAACGCTAAGGTCACGGTATTATTCTTTTAGCATTCAGCTCAGCCCGCCATATTGTGCTCCGTCTCCTGTTAAAATTGGCAGATGAACGTATAATCAGGTCACTAATGAAACTGCATTACAGCGTGCATACACGGAATACGAATGTCGTATATAATATTATATGAATGTATTAGCTGTTCTGTTCTACTGATGTTTAGTGGTCTTTAGTGTTTAAATTCTATATTCTTCTTCTAAAATAGTGTCAATCACGTGATACACCTGGTGTCTAATCTCGTACTTCTAGAACATGTGATTTTGAACCACACGGATTTTTAATTGTTATGAATGACAGTGAAAATGGCCCCGATCTCGATCAAAGCCATTTTGGAAGATTCAGAATAATTCAAATGGCGTAGTAACCCCAGAGAGCCCTTTTGAAATAATGTGGTGGTGGTGACTCGCGGCGCCATCCATTAGACACTCAAGAAGGATGGTGCGAGTGAAGGAAGTCGTCTTGAGACAATGTGTGACGCTCATTGGCCCATTGTTGGTGAACTTGTTTACTGCAGCGTAATTAGGCATTTAGCAAACCAATAACTGCTAACTGAGCAAGCTTAGCGTGCTGCCTGCGAAGCGTATCTTAAAAGGTAAGGTGCTGTTGGCAATTTTCTGCTACTGTATATAACACCCAAATTTTTGTTCAAATATTTTCCTACCACTGATGAAATTTGCTTGCTATTTATCTCGATCTAATGCAAATAAGTAGATAGGTCTATAATAATCTTTACCACCTGAATTGTCAATACTGGCAGCGATGAATAGCTTTTCCAGTATTTTACTCACACAAGTGCACTGGAACTCCTTCCACGTGTCATCCAAGCGACGGCAAATTGTCTCGCCTACCTTCCTAAAAGTGAAAAGAAAATATAATATAAATAAAAGAGAATAGAATACGAGAGCAAGACTTAAACTATGAACAACAATCACTGGCAGTGTTCTCTGTTTACATTATAAGCTGGGAATCTAATGCATATTCAGAGTTATTTCTACACGTGTTTATGGAATATTTACCATTTCGGTGAGTATTCCGAAGATGTCAACTATATTTGGCGTTAAATCAAACGTAAATAATAACCAGAAAGTGCAAATTAACGCTTAAAACGCTCGGGTGAAGAGGAATTTTACATAGAAGTATAATTAAATATTGATATATTGGTCTGTCAGTGTAGAGATGTAGATAAAGAATACTGAACGCTGTGTCTATCACTTTTATTTCCAAACAATATGTGAAATTAGCACACTGTTCATGACATCCCATTGTATTCAAAGTCTTGTTGAGATGGATGCTTGTGTTGTCCATTTGTAAATCTCTCTCTCCTCTCCTCTCTCTCTCTCTCTCTCTCTCTCTCTCTCTCTCTCTCTCTCTCTCTCTCTCTCTCTCTCTCCTCTCTCTCTCTCTCTCTCTCTCTCTCTCTCAGTGTGTGTTGTGTGTGTGTGTGTGTGTGTGTGTGTGTGTGTGTGTGTGTGTTTCAGTTCAGTACCTTAATCCATCTGGTATTGCTGTCTCTTAAGCCGTAAATCCACCTCATGCCGTCCCTGCATCCCTCCTTCCATCTCGTCTTCCCTCCCTCCCTCCCTCCCTCCGTCTACAGTCCATGCCACCCTCCTCTCCAAGTCACATTCTCCCTGACCGTCTCTCATCCCTCTTGAGAAACCAATTCCGACTTTAATCCTTACACATTGGACCCCCTCGCATTCACATGGCAACGGCACTGGAGAGAATGTCGCCGTTGCATCCATATATAAGAACGAGATGGCTTTTGAACACCGCAGGATGAGAGGCAGAGGCGTAAGCGTGCTTGAACCTTCCAACCTTTTCATACAGAATGCACGGAAGTTATCTATGTACTGTACAGACCCAGTTCTCCAAGCAAACGTCTTTACTGAGAAGAAACGTCTGATAGAAATAATGATTCTCTATCAAACCGTCCTATATAATCAATTCCCCTACACGGCGTGACTCCCCTCCCGGCTCGTCCTCCCTCGCCAAGGTGGCCGCCCCGTCTCATCCTGCCTCTGACAGTTTAATTACGAGGTCTGCTGGCGCCACACCCTCCTTCCTCTCTCCCTCCCTCCCTTTTACGGCCTCCCCGTCAGCCTTCGTCACCCACGGGAAGGTGGCCAAGTGGTTATGTAAAGCTTTTGATGAGGTCAGGTGGCTTGATCGAGGGCATAGAGCCACTGACTTGTTGTGGAGGTGGTGAATGTGGTGGAGGTGGCGGAGGGAGTGAAGTCAGTAAGTACGTTAAGAGATCATAAGGAACGGGATGAGAATTCTTAGAGGAGGGTGTTGGATTCAGGACAAGGTGCTGAATGACCGCCGAGATTGCTGGGATCAGGAGAAAGCTGCTCGAGACATGAAGGTAACAATTACTTACTTTACCATCGTGGACTGTGTTATAAATGCAGTCATGGTTATTCCTCGATTTACCAGTCGCACTCGTTTCCACTAATTCCAGCGTTTGACTTCAATTTAAAGTCCTGTGATCTGCTTGTAATCTGCCATTTATCTGGTCTTTAAGGAAATTGTCAGCAGATCAGAGACACAAAGATTGGAGGTCCTGTAAGAAGATTATCACGGGATCAGTGCCGCTAAAAGTGAAAGAAGACACTAAACACAGTGAAAGAGAGAACATCCGGTTAATTCCGACCAGTGATACGCTCTCCTACGGTACGATTTCCTGGTCTTAGTATATTTGAGGCCGTATGAGTGAAGTCCAGTGTTTAATCTGTCCACGCTCCTTCCAATCACCTTCCCTCTCCCTCCTCCTATCTCAGAGACCGTTTGTTTCCTGCCACGTCAAACTGTCTAGAAAACAAGAACGAAAAACGAATGAACGTTCCACTGAGGACAGTATAATACGAGTACATCTTCATTTTCTCTTTTATTCTATTTCATTAGTTTTATCGTATCGCATCGCTACGCTCTGAAATATATGAACCTCGGCACGTAGTGTATTGGCAGTAGTCCCATGAACACGCGCCTTGGACCGTGAAGGACAATTAATTATACGATCAAAAAAACCTGTACTGAGGTGTGTAAATTGACGAGGTGACCTATGAAGGTTTAATATTGTCAGCGCTGATTGGTTAGTAGGGTTAGTAGGGTGGCTGGCTGGTCGACTATTAGCGAAATAGTGCGTATTGTACGTTATGTTTTAAGCCTCTAGTCCTTAGCAATTTTTTTTTCTTAATATCTGTCGTGACATTCCGTAACATGAAATGCGAATTCTATCCTACATACACGCACACACACGCACGCACACACACGAGAGAGAGAGAGAGAGAGAGAGAGAGAGAGAGGAGAGGAGAGAGAGGAGAGGAGAGGAGGTGAGAGAGAGAGAGAGAGAGAGAGAGAGGAGAGAGAGAGAGAGACTCCCGAGAACCTCAACGTGACAGCTCAGTCTCTAATCATTAACCTCCACCATTACAGTGTTCTAGGACAACGCTGCTATTACCAGAATACCTCACTGCACTCCACGGTGTCCCTAACGCCCTTGTCTCATCGTCCGTCCTTCCGTTCGTCGGTGGCTAGTCATTTCTGGTATTACAACTTCCCTCTCCTCGTGGTCACTGTACCAGACTCTGCCTCTCGCCCCGTAAACCATCGCTCCTCGCAATACTCACTTGCTCAGTCAGGCCCCTCATTCAATTTGGCTACTGAGTTAAGTTCGTTAGGAGGCACTTTCCTCCCTCTTCCTCTTATGACTCCACCAATTATAACTTCCACCCTTGGCTACAGTACTGTGGAGGCGTCCCCCCCCCCCTCCCTGACTATCCACCCCTCCGTCGCTCTCCTACCCAGCGTCCCAAAGTCGATCCGGTCTTAGTTTTCTACACTTACTTGTTCGTACTCTTCTTGGCGACGTCCCAACACAGCTGTATGAATTTTATTACTGAAGCCTCAGCATTAAGGGATGCCGATACATAAATCCGTAAAATATTATTCATGAAACAGACAGTCCCAAAGCGAGCTTCCTCCTTTGGCCTTTATGCAGATGGTGAGTTCATGGAAGGCTGCGGGAAAGTGTGTGGAGGTCGAAAGTGAAGTGAAATGATGAAATGATAAGGCATTTCCGAAGTGATCAAGTATTAAGGAGTTCACTTTAGCGTGGCGGCAGTGTGACAGTGTGCAGTAATCGGTGAAAGCTTGGAGAAAAATAATTATTATTCGGCAGAATAACTTGTAGTATAGATGAAAAAAATAGTTAGTATGCAGCGAGTGAAAACTTAATTCTTTGAACATTTTACAAATGAATTAAGCAATGCGAATAAAATAGAAAAGTTAATTACATTGCATTAAATTAAAAAAAAATTCTAGTTTCCCTCTGTGAATCAGCAAGCATGAGAAAAACGAATAAATATTTATTGGCATCAATAGGAAAACAAATATTTCTTATTTTGGATGAACGACAAAGAATTTTTGAAATATTAGCATCACTAAGACAAAACTACATTTCTTCTTCTTTGGACATATTACATGGATGAACTAGCGCAAATACAAAAAAATATATAAATATTACTTTGCGTCAATAAAACAGCAGTCACTCCAAACACACTAAAAAAATCGTCAACAGTGCATCTTTCTCTCACCCCACTTTTGGAAGTACACTACACCTGCCTCCTTTATCGTGAAAAACTAAATTATCACCCTCACTACCTGGCCATTAGTGGCAGGTAATCGACTTGTTTCCCTACGTTCCCTTTTCCATCAGCAACAGATAGCGCCCATTACGCTCCCCCTGAGCACCCGCCCTTTCTTTGTTCTCCCGAATTTGTTACATGGCCTAAAAAAACGCAAGGACCGGAAGATTGACACGCCATTACAACATTATTCATAACAAATTACCGTAACTGATTACCTGTCTGACGGAACGGGAATAATTGCTTACGTCACGCGCTCCAGAGAGAGAGAGAGAGAGAGAGAGAGAGAGAGAGAGAGAGAGGGAGAGAGAGAGAGAGAGAGAGAGAGAGAGAGAGAGAGAGAGAGAGAGAGAGAGAGAGAGAGAGAGAGAGAGAGAGAGAGAGAGAGAGAGAGAGAGAGAGAGAGAGAGAGAGAGAGCACTATAGCGAACCACTTCTGAAAGCATTGTTTGGTGCATGAAGACCCAGGGGATAAAGGCAGCCAGGAGCAAGAGGAGCAAGAGGGAGAAGGAGTGTGCCGAGCTAAGTACGAAGAGGAGTGAGGAGAGGCACGAGGAAGGGAAATGCATGGAGGAGAGGCATGGAAGGAGGTAAGAGGCTAAAGACTGACTTAAGACACACGTACACACACACACAAAACAAACAAACAAACACACACACGCACACACACACACACACACACACACACACACACAGAGGAGCTATATATTCGTAATATAGATTGTCTCGTCAGATGCGCGACACAACTCAGAATTAGCAGCTGTGTCAAGGCCGCTGCTCCACTTACGTAGGTATATGATAATGTGAGTGGAATTACGGGTGTATTAATGTCGATTCTAGTCTCTGCTCATTACGTTGTTACTGGACATGGGGGCGTGGAATGTAATGAAGTATGGTAGAGGTGAGAGGTGTGTAGGGTAGCGTTTTGTGCTGTGCTGTGTTGTGTTGCTGGTGATAGTGTTTCTGAGTTGTACCGTGTTGCAGTGGTAGCATTGGTGGTGGTAGTGTTTGCTCCTCGCTGTGTTTTGTACGTGTTTTGTGTGTTGTGTTCGTTCTTTTATTGTTCTTCGTGTGACGTCTTCATTTTTTCTGGTGTTCTTTATTTTCATGTTTTATTTTTATAATGTATCTCGATGTTGTTTAATTTCAGCTGTGTTAAAAGTTTGATTCTTGTGGGTTTACTGTCCAACACTTTCATTATATTTATTCATAGGTGTGTGTGTGTGTGTGTAGGATGCTCTTTTTTTTTTTTTTTTTTTTGGCAGCATTAAGTCCATTATAATTGTATGGTAACTAGAAATAAGCATCTATCAGTACCAATTAATTTGAGGTGTACTGTGCAATGGTGCTGTGTCATGCTGTGTGGCGTCATGTGTCCCCTAGTGCCCTGTCAATATTGCTCTACACACTCTTCCACCAGAGAGTTCATATAATCCGTTCACCTGCACCACCCTCCCACCCACCCCAACCCCGCCACCACTCACCCACTCCTCGCACGTTACAACCAAACTGTTCACCACACGCACCCGCACACCATATCCCTACTGCTATCCTACTACTACTACTGCTACTTTAATTAATACTACTACTGATAATAATAATAATAATAATAATAATAATAATAATAATAATAATAATAATAATAATAATAAAAATAATAATAATAACAATAATAATAATAATAATAACAACAACTACAACAACTATGATACTACTACTACTGCTGATAATAATAATGATAATAATAATAATAATAATAATAATAATAATAATAATAATAATAATAATAATAATAATAATAATAATATCGATGATGTGACACTAACACTCTAAACGGAGAGTAATAACAAGAATTCCCCGCACTTTTGTAGCTGGATGGTATAGAAATAAAGAAAGAGACAATTATCGTCTGTTTAAGCTGCACCAAGATAAAAAAAAAATACTGTCAGAGTAATTGACGCCACAAAGGTAAGGGTGTCAGAAAGAATAGCACGCTGACTGCAGGGTTTCCCGAAGACAATGACACGACAAGAACTTTTCTTTGGATGACAGTGAGAGAAGAAGCTAACCACAATCTCTCTCTCTCTCTCTCTCTCTCTCTCTCCTCTCTCTCTCTCTCTCTCTCTCCTCTCTCTCTCTCTCTCTCTCTCTCTCTCTCTCTAACAGCAACAGCAGAAGCAGCTACAGCAACAGTAGCAACAGCAACAGCAGCAAAAATAACAACAGCAGCAGCAACAACAACAACGGCAGCAGCAGCAGCAACAGCAACATCAACAACAGCAGCAGCATAACAACGGCAGAAGCAGTCAACAGGAGCAGCAGCAGGAACAGTAACAACAACAACAATAACGACGACGACATCATCATCAACCGCAATAACATCAGCACCAGCCGCATTGGCTGTCATACCGTGCTGGAGCTCCACTCATACGTACGAATATGTATACCACTGACCTTTGGGAAATTGACTCCACGGACAGTTTCCTCTTGTTTACAAAAGCAGTTCCATGAAAGTTGCAGCGGTTTCATGTCTAAGACACTTTGGGCCTCCCAAGTCTCCATGGTAACTACACCGCAAGTTAAGCAGCCAAGGAAACGACTGCTGGGAATGACATGCCCCGCAGGGACCTCAGCGTTCCCTCTCTGTAATAGAATGAACAAACCTTCTGCAGACGATGAAATACGCATAATGACAAGCCCTGTATGTTATGCTGAGGCTACAGATTGTGACCCTCTTCATCACGCTATTGCACCAAACAAATAGAGAAGAGTAAGTCTTCCCGGCGGCGGTGAGTACACAGACTAGAACGTAAGGCGTGGAGCGTGAGGGCGATTATGCTATTTCCTTCCAGGGAATCAGACATAAGCCCTTGCTACACTGTGCCCAGTGGTGCGAGGCAATAGTTTCATTGGAGTTGGTGGCTCTCCGGAACTACGCTCAAGCATCAGAGAGAGAAGAGGCTGGGGGGACGCTCCGGCAACTCGCGGCAGGCAGGTACTGGCCTTTCCTTTGCCCTGTGAGGTGGCGCCGCCGATGGAGTGCAACCACACCCAACTTTCCTGGCCACGCACGGCAGCGGTCCTCCTAGGCGGCAACCCTTTGACCGTCTGGTGAATGGCAGATAAGAGCGTGGGCTCCTCGTTTGCCTTAACCAACACACAATCAATACCCATAGCTGCTGTGATCGGCAATGAATGAAGAACCCAATAAACTGATAGGGTTATTGGTGGTGGTGGTGGTGGTGGTGGTGGTGGTGGTTGTGGTGGTGTGGTGTGGTGGATGTTGAAAACGGTTCACAGTATCTTAAGAAATGGCAGCAACAGCGATGATTAGAAGTACCACTAGAAGTACTACTAGAAAGTACTACTAGAAGTAGTAGTAGTAGTAGTAGTAGTAGTAGCAGTAGTAGTAGTAGTAGCAGCAGCAGCAGCAGCAGCAGCAGCAGCAGCAGCAGTAGTAGTAGTAAGTACTAGTAGTTGTGGTGGTGGTGGTGATGGTGGTGGTGGTGGTGGTGGTGGTGGTGGTGATGGAGATGGTAGTATAGTAATGGTGATATACGTAGTAAAAAGGAGTAGTAGTGTGTGATTGTTGTTGTTGTTGTTGTTGTTGTTGTTGTTGTTGTTGTTGTTGTTGCTGCTGTTGTTGTTGTTGTTGTTGTTGTTGCTGATGCTGCTGCTGCTGCTGCTGCTGCTGCTGCTGCTGCTGCTGTCGTCGCAGCAGCAGCAGCAGTTGTAAAAAACAGTAGGAACAGTAGCGAGAGCAGTAATAATAACAATAGCAGTAGCAGTAGCAGTAGTTACTTAAGGAGAGGGAGGAAAAGGAGAACGAAGGGAGAGAATTGAAAAGAAAAGGCGGGAGAAGAGGAGGAAAAAAGAAGGAAGCAATAAGAACAGCAGTAACAATAGCACTAATGTTGAGCCACCACTGCCACCACCACCCACTCACCTAACCTCTAATCTCGGGCTAGGGTACTCCCTCCAGACCAGGCCGCCCCTTGCAAAACACAGGCTGCGGTCGGCCCAGAATAATTAACAGTAATTCGGCTACGGTCTTGTCCTAATGCTGTGGGGGAAGGAGAGGCAAGTCATTACCTCACGCACAGTAAACAACAAGGAATACATCACCTTTGTCTCCTCATGTGTGTGTGTGTGTGTGTGTGTGTGTGTGTGTGTGTGTGTGTGTGTGTGTGTGTGTGTACTCCGTTCACAACCAGAGTAAATACTAATGATGTGAGTTTAGGTGATAATCAGAGTTCCTTAACGGATCATTATATATTATGTCGACAGCAAATCCACAGAGGGACAGACAATTTGTTTTGCACGTCAGGAAACAGTTTATTACTTTGTTGTCCCTGATTAATCGGTGTGTTATGCGGTAAACTGTTGACTTGACGCTGAGCCGGTCTGGCCTGATCACCAAATATTTACTACACTAGGCCAGCAGGAGCTTCGTGCGAGTGTCCCTTGGTAATACAAAAGAGTTAAAGCTGAGTTCCGTAAGAATTATGTATAATCACTTTGTGTTAGGTTAAGTTACCTTCTACAAAAGTTTATTATGTTACATAAGGTAAATTTAAACTAACATCTCATTTTCCTTACTCACTCCAGAAATTTTGAAACGTACAATTTTGGAAACTTAAATTCAATAACCAAGTCTTGATAAAAACTAGAACGGGCGTCTGCGAAAGCAGTGTGGAATATGACTGTTTCAAAATTTTGATAGCGCAAAAGTAAAATTCATACAAAGTTTGTAATATCATCAATCTAATACGATATATGAATTGTATTACTGGTGGTATTAGTGAAGGTTCGGAGATGACAATAGTAACATGTTATAAATAACAATATTTACGTTATATATAACAATGGTGACGTTCATTATTGTAATTTTAATGAAAATAATATATGCCTACTTTGGAAGTTGGTGAGAGAGAGAGAGAGAGAGAGAGAGAGAGAGAGAGAGAGAGAGAGAGAGAGAGAGAGAGAGAGAGAGAGAGAGAGAGAGAGGTGTGTGTGTGTGTGTGTGTGTGTGTGTGTGTGTGTGTGTGTGTGTGTGTGTGTGTGTGTGTGTGTGTGTGTGTGTGTGTGTGTGTGTGTTTAACCAAATTGGAAAATAATGAAAACGACCCATTACACATCCTGCTTCTTGACCATGAAGGCCGTAGACTCTTCATTACTGTAGCAGCACTTTCTTTAATAACTCAGACTGACTAAGTCCAGACATGCAAGTATTTCCACCAAGAATTTTCTCTCTGTGTAATAATTTCCGTTTCAGTCACACACGAGCTACTTTTGTGTATGTAAACGTCGACAGTGGCACGAAATAGTACCTTTTTTGTATCATCCTTGCACACGGAAAGTCTGGCCTAACAAACTTTGCTCTTAAACACAGATCCATTACCACCAGTTTCTCCGAACAATTAATCTCTGCTATAAAAAGGAGGAACACACTTCTTTCTTACCATTACCTCCTTGCATCCGTGTCTTCCCTCTCCTGTGACTGACAATGGAGACCCAAATCGAAACTCGTCTCTATATCCTGACTTATCCCGCGTATGATAATGGACGATAGTCATTCTCATCCACTGCGTTTACCGTTTCCCCTCAATGGTAAGTGTTCTTATCTGATAGGAATCTACAAATTGTCAGATTTCGTGGGCAAGTTGTCAGATCAGAGGGCTTAAGACTGAGAGAAAACGCAATACAAGGTTGAAGGGAGTGGTGAAGGCTATTCAACTTCTGATCAGGACTCTAACTGGTTTTGATTTCACCAAGTCAGCTAACTCCACTAACTTGCTTCAGTACCACCTACACCATCATACGCACAAACACACACACACACACTCTCTCTCTCTCTCTCTCTCTCTCTCTCTCTCTCTCTCTCTCTCTCTCTCTCTCTCTCTCTCACTCTCTCTCTCTCTCTCTCTCTCTCTCTCTCTCTCTTTCTCTCTAGGGGGAGGAAGAGCTGCTACATCGCCCTAGCGCCATCACCAAGTCGGCCCACAACTGTCTGTCCTTCCCCTCTCGATCACTCCCGTCTGACAGTAAAGTTCAGGATTTTGTTTTTCTGTCAGCCACCACACCATTCCACTCCAAGCCACTGTAACTGAGGCGCAGGAGTATCACAAGTGTACAAACAACCCGAGAAGTACGTAAATATATAGTGCTAAAGAAACCATCTTCGTCTCTGTGTATTAGATAGATCAATTATAATATATATTGCATGTACTTATAGACTCTTTAAGTTACGTATATAATGCAGTATGATATCTAAATTTTGATAACTTTGCCAAAACACACACGCACACACACACACACACACACACACACACACACACACACACACACACACACACACACACACACACACATGTAGTACAACACATTATAGCACAAACATAAACAGGTGTGTGCAGACACAAACAGGGAAAGCCGTCAAAATATTCATAAAAAGAATACTAGCAAATTCAAAACTTTCTCCGATATCGTTCAGAATTTAGCGTTCATAACAACAACAACAACAACAACGACAACAACGACAACAACGACAACAACAACAACAACAACAACAGGGAGAGGAGGGAATGAGGGAAGAGGGGGTGAGAGAGGGGGATGAGGAGTCGAGTTGGTGTCCGGAAAGTTTTCAAACGCAAGTAATTTGTTGGAGTGAAGTTGGGCTGGTGATGGCTAGGCGACGAGGAACAACAACAACAACAACAACAACAACAACAACAGCGACACCAGTACCAGCAGCAACAGCACCACTATCAAACAACACCGCCACCACTAACAACAACACACCACCACCACCACCACCAACAACAACAACAAAGCAGGAAAGGGGCAAGAGGAGAATACAGGTCACAATGAAGAATGGAAGAAACAGGTGGAGACGTAACAGGAAGGGAGGAATCGAAGGAGGGAAGAGGAGGAGAAAGAGGAAGAGGGGACTCGTATTCCCAGGTCAAACAGGTTAATTAGATTAGCGTGTGACAGTGAGTGAAGGGAGTGAGAATGGGAGGGAGAGAAAGGGAAGGAGGGACAGGGAGGGAGAGAGGGAAGGTAAAGAGGGAAAGAGAAGTGAGAAAGAGAGAGAGAGAGAGAGAGAGAGAGAGAGGGAAACGAGGGAAGAGCAAGGGGAGCAGAGAACAGGAAGGATGAGAAAGGATGGACAGAACTGGGTTTTTCACAGAGTGGCAGTTGTATGTATGTTTGTCTCTGTTCGTCTGTGTCTGCTTACGTCTCTCTCTCTCTCTCTCTCTACTCTCTCTCTCTCTCTCTCTCTCTCTCTCTCTCTCTCTCTCTCTCTCTCTCTCTCTCTCTCTCTCTCTCTCTCTCTCTCTCTCTCTCTCTCTCTCTCTCTCTCTGCATCAGCGCATACGAATGTCTCTGTCTGAGTTCGTGTACACCTCGGTGAGTTAGAATCAACTGTCGCTGTCCTTCCTGCATACGTTCGCTGGTGATGACACTTGTGACCGCTTGATACCCTAAAACGTTTTATATTTGCCTCCTTCTCTGTCACGCCTCAACACTGCATTCCTAGCTCATATTGCTCTTTCATCAACTTATTGCACTCAAGCCATCTGCTGTATCTGTGTGCTTTTCATTGCATTTCTCTCTTGTTTTTTCCCTACTTTCTTTCTTTTTTTTCAGTTGTATTTAACTCATATACTCGTACAACATATTCATACCTTATGCCTTTTGCCATATCAATGTTTTTGTTTCCTCAGAATATGCTTTGCCTGTATGCAGGAAAGTTTTATCTGAAGTCTGTAGGTTTCTCATCCTTATTTCATCTTTAAATCGGATCAGAACAGAATGGCGTTGAGAAAAATCTTTAGGAAATGTCTCAGAAAGACGGGGAGTTGCATGCTTTTATTTTTTTTTTGCAAGACATTGTTAACCAGATGATAAAAAACGTTAAAAGTGTGTGTGTGTGTGTGTGTGTGTGTGTGTGTGTGTGTGTGTGTGTGTGTGTGTGTGTGTGTGTGTGTGTGCGTGTGTTTCACCTACGCTTTAATACAATCAACATAAGATAAAAGGATACATTAATTCATCACTAATATACATTCATACAACAGCATCATTAAAATAGAAACAAGAAACAACCACAAATGATCACCTGTGCACAAAGACAGACAAAAACAGGCAAGCCTCACTGCGTTACATTACAGTTTAGAGGACACTTCAAGGTTCACCCTGCACAAAACACCCTCGTAAAATATTAAGTGTGCAACAATATCGGTGAAATGCAGCCCCGTGATGAAAGAGGGCTGCTCCCTCGGACAAGCGCGGATCAAGACCTGCCAGAAATCTGAACGATGCAATTTTCACCCTGTACGTGAAAGGAGGCGCAAGGGAGGGAAGCAGGAAAGAAGGGAGAGAGAGAGAGAGAGAGAGAGAGAGAGAGAGAGAGAGAGAGAGAGAGAGAGAGAGAGAGAGAGAGAGAGAGAGAGAGAGAGAGAGAGAGAGAGAGAGAGAGAGAGAGAAACAGACAGACAGACAGACAGACAGACAGATAGACAGACAAACAGACAGACAGACAGAGACGCTGAGACAGAGTAATGAGATATGAGAAAGAGAGGAGTAACAGGGCGAATTAGGGTAAAGTCAAGCAAGCAAAGAAGAAAGTTTGAAAAGAGAAGTGTACGACGAGGAAAAGAAAGGAGCAAGCGCGCCGAAGGAATTTGCTTTGAGAAATGGAGGAGGAGGGTGTGAAAGAAAACAACACGAGGATGAGGAAAGAAGCAAGAGACCAAGAATGGAACAGAATGAATGACAAGGAGGATAAAGAACGGTGCAATCATCCGTAAATTAAGATAAACTGCTATCCGACACTCATTTCATTTCTTCCGTGTTGACCCAAGACCACCACCACCACCATCACCTCCAGGGCTATGTTTCATCCCCTCACTCACGCGGCTTTAGGCTGACACGGACAAACCACATACGCTAGCTGCAAGTTAATTTTCCAGTCTTCTGAGCAAATATCTTTATAATACTTGGAAGGAGCTATGTTCTCGTATCTTGCGGTTGACACACGGTAGAGTCATTGATCTTAAGAATTCATGTGGTTATTTTGTTCTTATTCTTGTTCTTCTTCATATGGAGTTGCTTATCCTCATTAGCCCCCCCCTCTCCCTCTCTCTCTCTCTCTCTCTCTCTCTCTCTCTCTCTCTCTCTCTCTCTCTCTCTCTCTCTCTCTCTCTCTCTACCTCTCTCTCTCTCTCTCTCTCTCAAGTTATCTTTTGTATTCCTTCCACCCTCCACCTCTTCTCCGGCCTGCCTCGTCCCCTCCCCACGTCTTCGAGAACTCCAACATTCCTAACTGAACCCACCACATTCGCAGCCCCGATCCGGTGCCTTGACGGGGTAGGAAGGGCGAGCTCAAACACTGAAAGTAAAAAAGCCAACGAGACTGACCGTCGCTAGGAAGGAAAAATTCTAAACGAACGAAGCGAAGCAAGTCAAATTCTTCCCTAGCAATGAAAACTTAAATGTCTGTGCTGCACGTATTTTTTTTTCTTTTTTTTTCCTTTATCTGTCTTGCAATACAGTGTTTGCTTCGTCAATGGCATGGCATTCTGTGTTCCCCTTCTGATATCCCCGCCATGTTGTGCCTCTGAAGAACTAATTGAAAGAGTCCAGCAATCTAGACATGGGAGTGGATGAAGGGTGGCTCAGGGTCAGTATTTTGAAGCACTGCATGCTCTTATGTTGACCACAGAATTATTATCGAAGATCACAAAAAGTCAAGTTTGTTTTTCAACTGATGATGGAAAGGACTTATCAATCTGTCATTAGAATCATGGAAATTACTCGAATTTCAACAGCAAGTTTCACAGCAGCCTGTTTTAAACCCTTTGAATGCTAAATAAAACACTTTTTTTTGCGAAACCCTGCATGGTTTCATAGCATTAAAATAAAACTACAGCCTCTAGAAGTATGAACAGTTCCATCCCTCCTTTCCCTGTCAGTGGTTACTCTTTAAGATTAAATTTTAAACTTGCATCTCTCCATTTTATTGAAAAAGTCAGTGCGGTAAAAGCGCCTAAACTTTTGACAATGCTGTCCCTGGATATGGCGTTGTGTTGGCAAAGGCGAGAGTGTTATATGATCGAGGTGGATTCTTATATCTGCTTGTTTTTAATGTTCCATATCTTACATGTACCCTTGCCTTCTTTACCTCTCTCTCTCTCTCTCTCTCTCTCTCTCTCTCTCTCTCTCTCTCTCTCTCTCTCTCTCTCTCTCTCTCTCTCTCTCTCCTCTCTCTCTCTCTCTCCCTCTCTCCTCGTAGTCATACCTTCCTTTTCCATCACAGCCTCATGATGACCTCTGATCTCCCTTTCCCTCATCACCTTCCTTTCTTCCTTCCTTCCTTCCTTTCCTTCCTTCATTTCCCGCCATCATCAATCGCTCCATTATTTTCCGTCATTCAGGAAATCATTAACCTAATTTCTCACCAGTTATGCGATAAGTTTTTTTCATCATAAGTTGAAAAAAAAAGTATTGATAGGTCGATGAGGTGCCGCTGACAATAGTGAGGGACAGTTAATTGACGGGGATAAAATATTCTTAGTTATGGAAATAATTCGGTGCGGAACTATCAGATAAGGTTAAGAGAGGAGAGAGAGAGAGAGAGAGAGAGGAGAGAGAGAGAGAGAGAGAGAGAGAGAGAGAGAGAGGAGAGAGGGAGAGAGAGAGAGAGAGAGAGAGAGAGAGAGAGAGAGAGAGAGAGAGAGAGGTCAGGTGGTCAGGTCGGCAGCAAACGTTGGTGGAATCTCATTAAGGAACAACAGGGTGACACGCGGGGATGTTCGGTGCCTGCTCTCATCCGGCCAGACGGTAGTGTTGTTCAAACCGCCACAGACAAGGCGAATCTCCTGGCCGCCCACTTCGCCGCAAAAATGTGCATTCCCGAACCAGAAAAAACGCCACAAATACTGCCACAGATAGTGAGTGAAAAAATAATGAGCATAGAAACCAGTGAAAAAGAAGTGAAAGTGCTGCTCCGAGACCTGGACGACAAGAAAGCGGTGGGGCCTGACAGCATCAGCCCCCGCCTGCTTCGACAGTGTGCTGAGGAGTTGGCGCGCCCTCTCGCCGCCATCTTCAATAATAGCTTGAGGAGCAGCACCTGGCCCAACTTGTGGAAAGTGAGCGGTGTGGTGCCAATTCACAAGAAAAGCTCAAAAACCGAAGCAAAAAATTACCGTCCTGTGTCGTTGTTGCCGGTGCTCAGTAAAGTGTTGGAAACGATAGTGGCCTCGAGACTCACGCAGCACCTTGATAGGCACCACCTGCTGAGCAACAGACAATACGGCTTCAGGAAGGGGAGGTCGGCGGGAGACCTGCACCTGCAACTCACGAGTGAGTGGAGCGCTGCCCTGGACAGGGGCAAGGCCGCCCTTGTCGTCGCTCTCGATATAGAGGGAGCTTTTGACAAAGTTTGGCATCCGGCGCTCGTCACCAAGCTCTACGCTGCCGGCGTGGACGGGCCGCTCCTCAAACTCCTCGAGAGTTACTTGAGGGACAGACACTTCAAAGTGACCGTCAATGGGCGTGATTCCAGGCTTCATCCCATCAGAGCGGGGGTCCCACAGGGTAGCTGCCTCGGCCCTCTGCTCTGGAATGTTTATATAAATGACCTGCTGCACCTTATCCCGAGCACGAGAGCATACGCGGATGACCTCACCCTGTCTCTCTGCTACGGTCCTGAGGAGGAAGACGCCACTGTCAGCACGCAGAACGCCACTCTAAGCCGCATAGCTGCGTGGGGCGAAAAGTGGCAAGTAAAATTTGCGGCACACAAAACGCAGCTGCTCACCATCTCCAGACTCGGGACGGCCCCACGCCTTGTCTTCCAAGGCGACACGCTGACCCCACAGGACGAGGTGGAGGTGCTGGGGGTCACATATGATAGAAAGCTGTCCTTCAGATCCCACATAGAGCGGCTCGCCAGGGAGGCCTCAGGGAAGCTGGCATCCCTGAGGAGAATGTCACCTCTCCTGGACAGTAGGGGAATGGAAGTCCTCTACAAAGCCCAGGTTCGCTCGTCCCTGGAATACGCGTGCCTGGCATGGGGAGGTGCGGCCAACAAGCACCTGTCTCTACTGGACAAGGTACAGGAGAGGGCGGCAAGGCTCATCAGAGAGGCAGGACACCAACCAGCACTACAGAGTCTCCAACATCGGCGTGACGTGGCGGGACTCACTGTAATGTTCAAGGTGCAGCTACAGTGTGTGCCGCACCTACAGTCACTCCGGCAGCCTCCCCGACTGGCCCAGGTCGCTACCAGAGCCGCCACCTCAGCCCCGGAGGAACTGCTGCAAACCCGGTGCAGGACATGGCACCACCAAAGACAGTTTATTTACACTTATGTGAGCTGGTGGAATAAATTCATAGCCAGTGAGCAAAACATTGAAAATATTGCGAACTTGACAATGCAAAATTTTAAATGTAAAGTGAACGAGTGGCTGATACAATACAGACAGCAGTGATAAAAACAGAGTGATGCTTTTAGATAGGCAACATTAACTATGTAACCTTTAGTCTCTAAGTTGTCACGATATTCTATATAATGTAGTGGTGACACCCTCTGTAAATTATGATGTATTTGGTATAAATAAAAAAAAAAAAAAAAAAGAGAGAGAGAGAGAGAGAGAGAGAAAGCAGACACAGGTAGATATATACACAGAGACAAATGCAGAAAGATAGACAAAAAGACAGAGAAACAGACGCGGGTACGGAGACAGACAAACAAAGACGGAAAGAAAAAAAACACACAGGAGAGAGAGAGAGAGAGAGAGAGAGAGAGAGAGAGAGAGAGAGAGAGAGAGAGAGAGAGAGAGAGAGAGAGGGTAGGAAAACGGCCTCAAGTCCCTAGGATATGAAAGATTTCAAGGGAAGCCACACACTATTCCTCCGAGGTGAAATTGGGGAAACAATAAAGCATTCACGGGGCACAGCAAGCCCATTCATCCTGAAGCAGAGTGAAAAATCACAAGGACCTTACCATTAAGCAATCCATTCCCTAAACGTTCCTTGCCATAAGAAATAAACATATTGTAGTATTTATTCAGAAACTTACAGAGGTAGCGGTTCCTTGTAGGTGGAGGGATGAGGTGCATTTGATATTAACTACTAAAGTACGAAATAATTATCATAAAGGACTATTAAGCAGAACTACAACGTGCATCCAAAACAACTGCATACACGAAACCACCTACGAAAAATAGTAAACGATGATCGTATAATGATCAAACTCAATGAAATAAAAAAAAAATATATATATATATATATATATATATATATATATATATATATATATATATATATATATATATATATATATATATATATAATACACCAACAAAAATTGTAAAACGCATAAAAGACATATGAACAGACATAATGCACGCAAACAGACGAGCAGCGAGATAAAGGACTGAACAAAAAAGTGAGACAGACAGACCATCTAACTGATTGAGTGACTGACTGACTGACTAACTGGCTGGCTGGCCGCCTGACAAGCTAACATGAACTTTACACAAACTAGCTCCTTAAATTCAGAAACTATACGAGAGAGAGAGAGAGAGAGAGAGAGAGAGAGAGAGAGAGAGAGAGAGAGAGAGAGAGAGAGAGAGAGAGAGAGAGAATTAAACTTTATCCCCGAAATATGACGTCATTAGACATCTACACTAAGGTGGATTTTTACGTCCCAACAAACATATTAGTTGATTCATATTCGCACAGAACGAACGCCCTGCCTTCTGCTTGCCTGGCTTCACGCTCAATAATCATCAAATCACGTCACGCTTAGCACATACACACATACAGTATATTAGAATGACGCCCGTCTCACTTTGCCGAAAGACAATTCATTGTTTTATACTTTATATTGTTTTATACTTTATTGCTGGTGGCATCTATTCTTTTTAACTTATCTGATGTAAAAATTATAAAAACTGACCACGTATTTTTCTTATTCGCTTGATATCATTGCAATTGTCATGACTTACAGAGCAATTAACCGTTTCATTGCAAGACAGATTTTTTTCCTAATCATCTCCAGATTTATTTTTTAGACATGCATTTTTGTTAGGTCTCTTCATATAGTTCTATCGCCTTAAGAGAAAGTTATCCTCCGATTCATTATTTCACCAAGGGTCTAGCATAAATAAGACAAAAATTAACCTCCTGTTGACTAGATATCCAATGTCTGGCCTTAAATCAAAGAAAATAACCAATTCACTATTTTTTTTTTAAGCGAAAAGCTTTAAAAAATATAACATTAACCTGGAACTCATTACTTTACCCCGTGACTAACCTTAAAAGATAAAATTGACCTCCTATTCACCATTTTTTTCCCGTATCCATGCATTTTTTCCCCTTACAAATGTTAAGCAAAAGCCATTGGCAGGATCCCGTGTACACTCTTGCTTCCCTGTCAGAAAGAATGTTCTCGTCTGCCAGATGAGATAGTAAGCTATTTTGTAATAATACCGTTATCGTTTTCTTACTCTAATGATAATCTACCAATTCTTCCTATGCAATTTATCTTCCTGCTGCTATAATTGCCTGTCAAAGTTCATAATCTTTTAGTACTTGACGCGGAGAAAATCGCTCGTCACTGCACGTCAAAAATTCGTCAGGGAATAAGAAAGCTTTGATTATTAAGTTAGGCCAACGTAAACATTCTTTCTTTTCTTATGTACGATATTTCGATTATTCATCAAAGTAATCGCAGGCTCTTGTAGACGCCCACACCCAAGACAAGTCTCTCTCTCTCTCTCTCTCTCTCTCTCTCTCTCTCCTCTCTCTCTCTCTCCTCTCTCTCTCTCTCTCTCTCTCTCTCTCTCTCTCTCTCTCTCTCGCCGCCGTTTGTGGTTTTGTTAAAGATTTACGTAAGTACTTTCGAGCACCACCACCACATTCCACCCAACATATTTTAATGAAAGACGTCCAGTCCTTTAATGGTTTGACTAGTCCCGTCAACGCTGTGATGAATTTTGTGTGCGTGTGTCATGTAGCTTTCTTTTTTACTCCTTTTTCCTACTCACATATCGACACATCCTAATGATATAAAGAAAACACATAATTTATGTCATGAGAATGAAGACAGATCAGTGACGGAATTACTCTGAATAAAGCAAAATCTTAGTTTTCCATCATCTACCATTATAACATAATTATGAAACATTGCTGTATTACTTTTTACTTGTGTGTGTGCCAAATCCTGCTTCCAGTCATATCTATATCATTAGCTGGTGTTCCTTTTTTTTTTCATTTTGAGTGACTTTCTGATGTTGAATCATCACGGCATGAATCGAATCATTCACTTGCTATGGAAGCAAGGTGGCAAATAAACTAATATTTTACTTGGGAGGGGACAGAAACCTATGATGAAGTTCCCAAACTATTGGTGGAGGCTTGAGCATACAGAGTACACTATTGTTTTGAGTTCATCATAAAACAGTAATTTCGAAACCTCAGAAGGTTGCAGATGATGCAGCCTCGTGTCGGTAAAAATTTTGAATCTTGTCACATAACTTCGCCCCTTTCCCCCAACGAGCTTGGGTACCTGTGGTGAATCGGGAGTTTTGGGAGGGAGGGACGCGGAAACGACTAAATAGTCTAAAAGGTGGGGCTGCGCCGCCCCTAGACACCCCCACCCAAAAAGGTCACCAACCTAACCTAACCTAACCCATCCAGTGGGAGAGAGGGCTGCGCCACTCCTGGACACCCCCACGCACCTCTACCTAACCGGCCCATCCTCGACGGGCCAGCATCTGGAATCGTCATATAGTATATATGTATTAAAAATAAGATACATTAACACTCACCAAGAGAGGAAATAGTGTCAAACTCCAAGGTTGTGAAGATGAAAGCGCCCATTTTCAAAGGCATAACAACAAACGTAGATCATAATCTTTCAAAGTTTCCATGATGACGGCTGGAGTCAACCTGGCTGGCGCCGAGACACGCGGAATAATACACTTTATATATCTCGCATGTAAAGTGTGCCTCATAATAAAATGGACATCATTAAATGTTTTATCATTCAATAGTTTCGATACAATGAACGTACGTACGGACAAAAAAAGCTACTTTATATATTTTACTATACATGAACTAGTTCCTGAGGCGCATAGGAAGTGTGCCCAGTGTGTGAAAAGAGCCGTAATGTGCACACAAATATGTGGACTTAGCTATGAGAGGCACCTCTGATTTCAGATGTATGCAACAGCAAGTATACTATATCATCATGTCAGTGTTCAACAGCAAAAAAAAAAAAAAAAATATCGTAAACATTACCCTAAATGACAGCTGGCGGCAACACTATGTAGCCACTGCACTGCGGGGTTATGGAGCAAGTACGTACCGTAAACCTTCTAAACCTTAAGCAGCCAGATGCCTGAGTCTAGAAATTGATAATTGTCTAGAGTTCTTTTCCGACCTAATATTAATCTATAATCTTTCACTCTTCCGCATATATCTTTAGATACAGCTGAAGCGTATATATAAGTTGGGGAGAAGTGCCCCCGTCCCTTAAGGGGGTCCAGGGGGAGTGAAGCCCGCATGGTTAGACTAAGTGTTAGTGTCCCTAAGGGGGCTCTAGAGAGGGCGAAGCCCCCAAGATTACTTTAGGTCAGGTTAGGTAATAATAGGTTGGGTTTAGTTAGTCGCTGTAGACTTTCATATAAAACATTATCTAAACTAACCGGGAGGGTTTTCCCCCTGACCTCTATCTTAAGGATACTAATCTAACCTATCATTACCTAACCTAACTTGTGGGGTTTGCCCCCACCTCCCCCTCGACCCCAACATAAAGACGGAGGTACTTTTCCCCTACCTTATATTTACGTTTTAGGTGTATGTAAAAGTATATATGTGAAATAATGGAAGAGAGTAGTCCAGTAATAAGGCCGGGAAAGGACTCTGGATAATTACACAGACAGTAACACCAACAGTAACATGGCCACTCGCCTCACCTCACCAATGGTGTTGTCCTTCACGGTACTGCCAGCAGCGTGCGAGACACAAGCTCAACAAGCATAGCGGCAAGACGCCAAGCCAGACTCCCGCCTTGTTACAGGCCCCTGTAGCACGCCACGGGGCTCACATGATCACACGCAAGGCGGCAACCTCTGGTGCACCACACGTACAAACGCAATTCACCCAAATGCAATTCACGGTAACACTATACACCACACGCTCTCTCACACTGGTCGTGACCGAAGAGTAGCCTACCACTGAGGCATCACCAGGACTGCCAACATTACGGAAGCGACAGCTCTTGTTGCCCCCTTGGGCTCCAAGTATGGTTAAGACAAAGGCTCGGAGTTTACACATATCTAAATCTTCAACTGTTATCTGGATACTTTATCATATATTTCAATAACCTCAGTAAAGAAGTACCACATAATATATACAATTATATTCTGAGATACTCGTGTGCGTCAAGTCGAAAATAACTCAGACAGAAAAAGCTTCCTCCAATCTTCCGTCAAAAAAACATTCACAATAATTCGAAATATTATGCTGTCAACGTTATATCGTAAGTGAGCTTATTTATTTCACAAGTAACTACTTGGTAATCCTTCCTAAGAGGAAATTACCCGAAGCGCCAAATGCAACTGCCGCCGCCCGTCTGTAGCCAACCTGCGAGGCTCTTGGCGAGTGGCGGGAGTTTCAAGGTATACTTGACCACCCATTTTGCATTTGCAGATGTAGTATTATACCGTACAATTGCCTAGCAACTGTAGGAGCCTCCAAGTTAGGCTTGTAAGTTACTGCCCTGTTTTTTTTCCCCAAGCTTATTCCTCTCCCAGATTTCTTATTCCTTCCTCCTTGTCCTTTTCTTTTTCGTCTCCTCACCGTGCCATGGGTCATTATGTGTGTGTGTGTGTGTGTGTGTGTGTGTGTGTGTGTGTGTGTCATGTGCGAATATAGTATAAAATGAACAGAGATTAATTTCATATTTCTACAAAGTAAGTTGTCAAGTCTACATGGGCATATCTCCGGTCACACCTTAGATGCGAGGATTCTAAACGTATCTCTGAACTATTGATTAAAGGAAACAATCCATGACTCGTAATTAAATAGACTGATACTAAATCTGAAAAAAAACAATGAACAAACAAACATTATATCGAAAGTTAATGAATACAAGTCTTAAATTTTTTTTTTTTCGGAATAATGCTAATTGAACTGTGTACCTATCGTAATATAACGACATGTGGCAGCGCAAACCATCAGTAATGAAGCAAAAAAGGAACATAAATAATCATTAAACATATTTAGTGTTAAAATCACGGGCCGCATGAAGGTTATTCTGTCTCTACATAAATATCACGAGAAGATGCGCTTGTCAGTCAGTCCTCAGTCTCCTCTAGTTGGGCGCTTCGCTGGCATGGGTGACTGCCGCTGGATCCTTTTGTATCTATGAGTGCCTGTCTACCTCCAAGCAGCCACTGCCGGCAAAAAAAAAATAAATAAATAATGAAACCCTGCAGCTCAGATTTGTGTATAAAGAGGGGAAAAAAATCACGATACATTTCTGTACAAATATGAAGACAAATTGAAGGACATTAAAAAAAAAAATATCATAAAAATACCAGTGACATTTTTTTAGGAACAGATAAAATTACCAATAATCCATAAGTAAAGAAAAAAATAGAGCATAAGAATTCATTTTCGTGAAGTGATTACTGTTTATTTTCCTTATGCTGAACTTACTTCCGGGACTCCCTCCGCCTTGCACTCCTTCCATGACTGCACTGCTTGTCTGGTTTCCTGCACCCATGCAAAAGTGTTCATGCTTCCAATACATACACGAAAGATCCTCAACACATGCCAAATATATCAAAAGACACCTCATATAGCAAC
>NC_087165.1:15653511-15666011 GCF_035594125.1 Scylla paramamosain | reverse complement strand
AAAGGAATCCAGTTTTTATCTAATTTTCATCTCTCTCTCTCTCTCTCTCTCTCTCTCTCTCTCTCTCTCTCTCTCTCTCTCTCTCTCTCTCTCTCTCTCTCTCTCTCTCTCTCTCTCTTTCTCTCTTTCTTTCTCTGATAAGGAGAGGACAACTGCAGACGAAAGCAGCTTATGATTATTTTTTTTTTTATTTAGGAGGGACACTGACCAAGGACAACAAAAATACGATTAAAAAAAAATAAAGTCCACTGAATTGCCAGTCCCAGAAAAGGGTCCAAAGCGGTAGTCAAAAATTGAAGGATGAGTGTCTTGATGAAGGATGAGTGTCCCTCTTGAGGGAATTCAAGTCATAGGAAGGTGAAAATACAGAAGCAGGCAGGGAATTCCAGAGTTTACCAGAGAAAGAGATGAATGATTGAGAATACTGGTTAACTCTTGCATTAGACAGGTGGACAGAATAGGTGTGAGAGAAAGGACAAAGTCTTGTGCAGCGAGGCCGCGGGAGGAGGGGAGGCATGCAGTTAGCAAGATCAGAAGAGCAGTTAGCATGAAAATAGCGGAAGAAGATAGCTAGAGATGCAACATTGCGGCGATGAGAGAGAGGCTGAAGATAGTCAGTTAGAGGAAAGGAGTTGATGAGACGAAAAGCTTTTGATTCCACCCTGTCTAGAAGAGCGATATGAGTGGAACCCCCCAAACATGTGAAGCATACTCCATACATGAACAGAGTTAGCAGCTAGGGGTATGAGAAAAACTGGCGGAGACGTCTCAAAACACCTAACATCATAGAAGTTGTTTTAACTAGAGATGAGATGGCCTGGCATCTATAAGCAGGCCGCTGAACTTGGTGAAGCATAGCGAATTGTGCTGTATAAGATCTCTGCCTCAGGTGGCTCTGGAGAAAATGTGTCAGGGTAAAAGTCATGGGGCTCATAGTCTGAGGAAGCATATTGAACCTTGCTGTATAAAATATTTGTCGTTGGAGGAGTCATGTCTGGGGAGAAGTGCACTTTCTTGTAGAAATTGGCACTGTATTCCGGTTTGGTGTAGAGAATCTCCGCCCTTAGAACTGGAGCTGTTGACTTGAGGTACCACTCCTGCTCTTTCCTCTTCTTTATAAGTTGTTCTTCATGGCTCAGTGGCCTGGGTTGGGCATCGCGCTCGTAGCACGGAGTCCCCAGTAAGTGAGCCATCCTTTACTACACTGTAATGCTGCTCTTCGTACCACAGACGCTGTTTATATAACGGATGCCTCCTCAACCCGTGACGCTGCCCAGACGTTGCACCACTCTCCGCAAGCTCTCGACTCGATGCCACGTCATACATTATGGGAAACTTTTATTAGCTTTCATCTGTACTTATGATGATACTTTGTAATAAAATACGTATTGCCGGATTATATTAAGTAGAAATGTTAGTGTTATATGTATGTAAGGTTTATGATAGTTGTACTGCTTGTTGTTTCCTGTTGTGGTTTACTGACAACGTGTATTGACTTACGGTGTGTCATTAGGGGCGAGTCTTGGATTCTCATGGAGTAAGCCCATTCATGTGGCTTGAGGGGGCGGTTGTACGATCCGGACCTGAAAAAAACAAAAAAAAAAATCTTTATAATTTTCTGCATCTTTTTTTCCGCTTCTTTTGATATATGTAACGCTTTGATAAAAAAAAAAAATCTTCCCCTTATGTAATGAGGTCTTCCGTCATGAAGTTCCATGGTTTCGCCCGCCGCGATACATGCATAATAAGTTGTTTTTTTTTTTCTTCTTTTTTTTTTCCCCCATATTTTCTGACATATCCATTTTTTTAGTGTATCATTGAAATGTACGGTTCTCTCAGTGCGCGGAACATTAGAGAGCACGAAATTTTAGGACTAACTATTTTTCTTAGATTTATATACGAAAAATAAAATTAAATTTTTTTTTTTTTTCGTAAATCCAGCAAATGATCAATGTAACTGCATCAGATATCTTTAGCATTAATATTCTATTTATTTTAAACAGTTAAATACTGGTTTTTACTTAGAAATATGGCGAAATATGATCAAAATTGTTTTCCACTTCTACCCCCTTGGCTAAGTAAGCGTGAAATTATGAACCGCTCTCGGCTTATGTACATAAACCAATCGGAGTAACCTAATGAAACTATGTCTGTTTTTTGTTTTTTTTTCAATATATTCTGATGTATATATCGTGTGAATTTCAAGTAAATAACTGCAATAGGTGAATTATAGTCATCCCTTAAACTTTATGAGGCGATATCTCAAAATGGCGGATTTTGGCATATAAAAATTATCTCCTCCGTTGTTATTCCTGTTACACACATATGGGCTACTGCAACTTATGAAACAATGAGAGGCGAACAAAGTCTGCTTTCGAAATTTTTATTTGGAGCTGATTTTGATTTTTGACAAATATTTGACAATCATTTTTTTTTTTTTTACTTTTTCATCGAGCAAAAAAAAAAAAAAATAATAAAAATTTTCGAACAAGAAAAAACGATAACAGACATTGTTCTCCCATCCTTTCTGATTAAAATGTTTTTTTTTTAATTAAAGAAATTGGTCAATAAATAAGGGAAGTGATACGAGTTGAACACAGGCAATTTGACATGGGATTAGCGGATCGTACAATCCCACACCCCACGGTTGAAGTGACCGGGATGAACAGTGCGAATGGTTACACTGAAATGCATGTAATGATATTTGACTGGACCGTGAGCAGAGCCAGAGCTGACTTGAGTGTGAACGTACGTACTCAGTACATTTAGTGTGAATCAGTCTTAATCCGTTCGGCACACTACGTACTTTGGCCTACGTCTAACGATGTAAGTAGTTATGTCATAAAAGGGTTGCTATATTTTATGACATTACCATGTTCGGAGAAATTTACTGAGAACGTTTTCCTTCCAGTAAAGTGTAAGGCCCGGATATGGCTTCTGGACAGCGTCCATCAATGACGTCACCACTGTTCCGTTCGCGCGACTGTCTTGGGAACCGACATTTGTTTCCGCTTGAACGGAAGCCGTCGAGCGGAAGAGATGAACCAAATTTAACTTTGTACGGAGAGACGAGCAGTGTTGCACGTACTGATGTTTTGAATGTTCTAGGTATGATACTCAAGTACATGATAAGACGTTATTGAATTATAGCTTTGTAATGTAATAACGTTATATTGTAAATTAAACATTTTTACACTGTTCTTGAAAAATGAGGAGTGACCTTGGTCCCAGCTCGAGGTGCGGCAGCAGCGCAAAGCTATGTTAACACAAGCACAAGGATGGACTGGACAGGTTTCAGCCCAGCAAACTGCAAAAACTCAACAAGCCTCACTCAGCAGCTATGGTAATGACAGTGTATTAGTAACTGACAACAACACAACCGGAAAATATTAGTATAGCCTCTCTCTCCACTACACCATGTATTGATACAACAAACACTACTGCCCCCACCATGGCTTGTAGGATTCATTACCGTGTAGTTATTATGTTTCTTTACTATGCAATAAATGACACTCTTCTCCATCTCACTGGCCTCTCTTCGTCAGCTGCGAGCAGCAAGGTGGCAAGAAGTAGGCTAAACAAATTCCTTGCCGAGGAAGTCTCTTCCCCGCGGCCATGTTGACAAACATGGCCGCGGAGACGGCAGTGAGCTATGTTCGGTACAGATTCCGTTTTTGTGACGTCATTGTTGGACGGTGAACGGAGCCAGAATCCGTAAAAACGGAATAGTGTAAGCCGGGCCTAAGAAGTGCAAATTTTCCTGGTATCATCATTTGGAAACTGAACGCAAGTAACAAGCTTGCTCTCTATACGAAATGTCACAGTAGACGGAAAACGTGGTTGTACGATAAATGAGAAGTATTCTTAACATAAGCAGGTAATAGATGTTTTAAGCTGCAAAGCAACCTAAAGTGCCTTCCCCCAGTGGCTGGGGGTTCTGATATTTAGACGCGTCGCAGACCGGCTATAAATGACTCTGTGTTTTCAATATATGGAATTTTATCTATATTCTGATCATATTATCGTGTTCACGAGAGTTTTTCTTACTAAATGTAATAATATATCTCAGCATTCAATGATTAACTGTTGAAAATAGCGAGCATAAGTAAAACATGTTATAATTTTTTAACATCCTCAGAGTTCAGCTCGTCGTAATATCATTTTCTTTTTTGTTTCGTCATTTTTTCACAATACATCTTGATTCTACAGCCACAGCTGAGTCTGATGGTGTCAACCAAAATTAGATATCCCGTATATGAAATTTTTTTTTGTGCGCTCGAGCTCGAGCTGTAATGATGAAGCAATAGTTGCGCAAGTTGCTAAGAAGAAACCTTCACTCACATGACGACAAGCCAAAATATGCAAAATACGGTAAAACGGTGGGCTTGACGAGGAAATGTCATAGAACAAGAGAGATGCAGCGCCAAAAGTTACTCTCCGGAGGTGTTTCCGAGAGTGAAATCGCAATATTTATATGCGATGGACATCAAAAGGTGCTTCTGGCCAAATGATCGTTGTACCCTCCAGTGGCCAGGCGGAGCGGTAGGTTGTAGAGACGTGCGGTAACAGAATTAGAATCCCCAGCGGGATCCCGCTGGGGGAATTATAAAAACTCATCCACAAATGTCTGTCTTAGAAATTTAGGGACGCAACAAGATCGTGCAGCACAGAAGCATGACAAAAGACAAACAGACTATGCAGGAAACGAATACTCAAAATGTAAACAGAGAACAAAACGATTGATCAAAGTGAATAAAATTATGTCTCGATTACAACATCTGCAAAGTTAAAGGAATCGGATAATTTTGAATAGTTAAATAACTCTGGTGACATACTTACGTGTATGCATCACAGAGAGTATATGTAGTCAAATAACATAGGCATTTAGTCAGTTCGTAAAAGTACAATTGGTGCGTGTCTCTATTCATGACAACAAAGATCCTGAGAAATGGAAGAGGAGCAGCAAGTGTATTTGTTATTAGTAAGTGTTGTACAATTTCTTGACAGCAAGTAAGAACATATCATCGTTCATGTCCAGATCAAATTGCTTTCTGACTTTCGTCTGGTAGTAGAGGAGAGTCAAGAGCGAACAAAATTTTGGTGATTATCTTGTCCCGTCATATTCCCCCAACCTGTATTCACCCCCGGGTTCAGTCTCCGGCGAAAATCTCACAGTACACACTAACTTTGGCGTGGTGACCTCCACGACGCCTATCAGGATGACTAGCACCTCAGCATATTCCATCATTTACTCCACGCCATCCAGCAAATTAAACTTCCTATATACAATACTATACAAGTGACAGCAGCACCAGGATCCCAGTACAAAGGTGGCAGGCCACAGCCTCTTACATCAAGTTTCCTTCTTTAATTTCAGTGCGACACTGGTCGAATACGTTCATTTTCTCCTTAGGCACTCTTTCTGCCTCCACCCTCGGTGTCAACTTGTCTTCCTTATCTTTTATCATCCTATTTTTCTTTTGGTATGGCTCTCGTGGTCTTCCATATCCTTCTTAGTGCGGTCCATAGCCAATTTACCTTCACTAGGCTTCCTTTTCTTAGAGTGAATCTCGCGTTCTTCCCTATTCTACTCCTTTCTCTTCTTAATGTGGTCCTAACGCCTTTAGCACCTTCTCCTTCCTCTTTTAGTAGCTACCGTGGTCTTCCCTATCCTTTCCTCTCCTCTCCTCCTCTTGGTGCGGGTCTTAATCACTCCACTTCCTTGAATTTTCCTCTTCTTATGACTTTCGTGGTCTTCCTGGCTTCCATCATTCTCTTCTTATTGTGTTCCATAAGAGGGAGTTATACGTGCTCCACCGCAAAAATTTTTGTTTATCTTTTTATTTATTTATTGTTATTTTTTTTTTTTTTGCTTATATTTCTATTTTTATCATTGATATATATATATATATATATATATATATATATATATATATATATATATATATATATATATATATATATATATATATATATATATATATATATATATATATATAACCTTTACGCCATAAGTTTGTCGATCTAAAGCGCGCCAAAATGTTACGCAATTTTCCCAGAACAAGTTTTCTAATAGTTACTCATTACAGTTTTCATTTTCTGTTATCTCCAAGAGAGAAAATAAATTTTTTGAGTAGTAACTAATCACTTCTCGATATTTGTCGTGAAAAAAATATATATATAAACAGATAAATGACTGGATAAGTAAATAAATAAATAAATAAATAAATCTATATAATATTATCTCCACATCAGGTACCATACATATTAATATATATCAGATTCCCTATTATGAAACACCCTCAAAATACAGTAAAACCAATTAAGAAAACTATTCATAATCTACATCATAATTGATGCAGAATTTGGAAGACGCTCAGTGGTGAGGTCAGTGACTGTAATGTCCTGTGTGCTGTGAATGCAAGCCACGCCAGGGAGACTATGCCTATTTGTCTTTCTTCGCATTCGGATGTGTACTATTTCTCGTGAATATCAAATCCCTTGTTGCAGCACGTGAAGAACACCAATAATCTCTCTGTTTGTTTGTTTGCTTGTTTTTCCACTAAACAACAACAACAACAGCAATATTAGTTCGTGTTATATTACTTTAGGAAAAAAAAGCAATAGAAGAGGAAATGCTTGAACTCTAGTATGCATTATTTAAAGCTGATTTAATTTCTTTTACAAACGCCTTTCCCTCCAGGAGAGGCATCCACTGGTATGTATCAATTCGTGAACTGTCACTGACACAGTCTAACTGATAAACAATTTCAAATACTTTCGTATGTCATACAGGTGGTCTTACTCCGCGTGTGTTATTACAGTATTATTATTCTTTTTCACGAGTGCCTATGACAAATGTTCTTTCTAACATAAATAGAGAGAGAGAGAGAGAGAGAGAGAGAGAGAGAGAGAGAGAGAGAGAGAGAGATCTGATATTGCTTTGACTTTGTATCAAGAGTGTGGCTTTTTTTTTTTTCTAATTAGTGTAATTCATTAATTAACGATTTATCAATGATGTTGGCATACGTAACCACTGAACTGATTCGTGAGGTGCGATGTGAAAGTGATCATACAATAGTAACTCGCACATACATTTCAGAGACTATTACGCAGCTCAAGTTTATGAGAGTTTGACGTTGTGATGATATTAAATTATTCATTTTTTCTTTATCATTTATTCACTTAATTATTTTCATTTATTTTTTTTATTTATACATATATATATATATTTATTTATTTATTTATTTTATTTATTTTTTATTTTATTTATTTATTTATTTATTTTTTTTTTTTTTGCGATAAGTGCATTCTGCTTTGATAGCAAGATAAGGAGCATCTCCTTGACCTGCCGATAAGAATTCACCGACATCACACACACACACACACACACACACACACACACACACACACATTGGCTGGCCAGTGTGAACCGGGCTCGAGGGAACATTTAATATTCACCGGCAGTGAAACATCGCTAGCTATGAGAGGGTGTTCAGACATACGCATGTCAAATGGTAGCCGGGGATTTTTATTTATTTATTTTTTTTATTTATTTATTTATTTTATTTTATCTATTTATTTTTTATTTATTTTTTATAGGAATGACACCGGCCAAGGGTAATAAAACTAAAAGTGAAAAGAAAAATAATAATTGAGGTGCCAGTCCCCAAGTCAGAAAAGTGAAAAATAAAAAATAAGTGTATTGGTTAACTCTTGCATTAGAGAGATAGACAGAATAAGAGTGAGAGAAAAGAAAAGAATAAGAGTGAGAGAAAAGAGAGTCTTATGAAGCGAGGCCGCAGGAGGAGGGGAGGCATGTAGTTAGCAGGATCAAAAGAGCAGTTAACGTGAAAATAGCGGCAGAAGATAGCAAGAGATGCAACATTAAGGCGATGAGGCTCCAGACATTCATTTAGAGAAGAGGAGTTGGTAAGACGAAAAGATTTTGATTCCACTCTATCTAAAAGAGCTGTGTGAGTGGAACCTCACCAATACATGTGAAGCATACTCTTTACATGGACGGATAAGGCCCCTGTACAGAGTTAGCAGCTGGGCGTGAGGGGTGAGAAAAACTGGTGGAGACAACTTAGAACTCTTAACTTCATAGAAGCTGTTTTTAGCTAGAGGTGAGATGTGAAGTTTCCAGTTTTTATTATAAGTAAAGGGCAGACAGAGGATCTTCAGCGTAGGAGAGGGGGACACACGAGTATCATTGAAGAAGAGGATACTTGTCTGGAAGGTCGTGACGAGTTGATAGATGGAAGAATTGAGGTTTAAGGCATTGAACAATACTAAGTTTGCTCTGTCCCAATTAGAAATATTTGAGAGATCAGAAGTCAGGCGCTCTGTGGCTTCTCTGCATGTTTTTTTTTTTTTTTTTTTTTATTCTTGAAGGCTTGAACGTCTGCGAAAAGACGTGCAGGGGGTGGACAGGACAAGAAGTTTGGTTTAGAATATTATGAATAATAAGAAGAGTGCTGGTGACAGGACAGAACTAGAAGAAACATCACTGTTAATAGACTTAGTAAAACATTGACCGTCTACCACAACAGCAATAGAGAGGTCAGAAAGGAAGCTTGAGATGAAGTTATAGAGAGAAGGATAGAAGCCGTAGGAGGGTAGTTTGGAAATCAAAACTTTGTACCAGACTATATTAAAAGCTTTTGATATGTTTAAGGCAACAGCGAAAGTTTCACCGAAATCTTTAAAAGTACGGAGAAATGAACTCGTGTGTGTGTGTGTGTGTGTGTGTGTGTGTGTGTGTGTGTGTGTGTGTGTGTGTATGTGTGTGTGTGTGTTTGGTAGGCGCTTCATCATATTGTAATTTATAATAAATAACTGTTTATTCAGCTCACTTTTCCTTCCCACAGTAGATATGGCAGCGGTTTCACCATGGTCACACAACACTCACGTGTGGTGTTAGTGCATGACGTAAGAATCGACTTAATGCCATTATTATCATTACTACTACTACTACTACTACTACTACTACTACTACTACTGCAGCTGCTGCTTCTGTTACTACTACTACTACTACTACTACTACTACTACTACTACTACTACTACTACTACTACTTCTACTACTACTACTACTAGTCATACAGTATTATTCGTATTATTCAGGTAATTACGGAGCAGCCTTCTTAGATACAACGTTTATCAAATGTCATGAGGTTGGCAAAGAATAAAGACAATTATTATGTACAACAACCCTTCCCGTCGACTGTGACATTACGATGCGAGGAATGCTTATCTTTATCCTTAACAACTTATCCTTAACTTGTTACTTATGATCTGTTTTCAAGTAACGATATAAGGAAAATCTGTACGCTTTACACTTTACAGTAGGGAAAACGTTTTCAGGTAATTTCTCCTAACATGGTGTTGTCATAAAATATAGCAATACAACCATCATAAACCTTACATACATATATAACACTAATATTTCTACTTAATATAATCCAGCAATACGTATTTCATTACAAAGTATCATCATAAGTACAGATGAAAGCTAATAAAAGTTTCCCATAATGCATGACTTGGCATCGAGTCTACGTATCGGCAGGAGAGCTTGCGGAGAGTGGTGCAACGTCTGGGCAGCGTCACGGGTTGAGGAGGCATCCGTTATATAAGCAGCGTCAGTGGTACGAAGAGCAGCATTACAGTGTAGTAAAGGATGGCTCACTTACTGGGGACTCCGTGCTACGAGCGCGATGCCCAACCCAGGCCACTGAGCCATGAAGAACAACTTATAAAGAAGAGGAAAGAGCAGGAGTGGTACCTCAAGTCAACAGCTCCAGTTCTAAGGGCGGAGATTCTCTACACCAAACCGGAATACAGTGCCAATTTCTACAAGAAAGTGCACTTCTCCCCAGACATGACTCCTCCAACGACAAATATTTTATACAGCAAGGTTCAATATGCTTCCTCAGACTATGAGCCCCATGACTTTTACCCTGACACATTTTCTCCAGAGCCACCTGAGGCAGAGATCTTATACAGCACAATTCACTATGCTTCACCAAGTTAAGTGCACTGCTCATAACTGCCAGGAGTGAATGTCGCGCTGTGCCAAGCACCACGTTCCCGCCAGGAGTGAATACCGCCCTGCCATAAGCGCCACGCCCCCGCCAGAAGAGAATGTTACGCCGTACCAAGCTACGACCTCATCAGGAGTGAATGCCGCCCTGCTACAAACGCCACTTCCCAGCCAGGAGTGAATGTCGCCCCGTGCCAAGCTCCACGTTCCCCGCTACAAGTGAATGTCGCCCTACCACAAGCACCACGTCCCCGCCAGGAGTGAATGTTGTGCCGTGCCAGGCTCCACGTATCCGCAAGGAGTGAATGCCACCCTACCACAAGCTCCACGTCCCCGCTAGGAGTAAATGTCGCCCAGCCACAAGAGTTATAATTGTGCTGCGGATGAGTGTGTTGCCGGCTTTACAGATCTGGCCGGAGTTTGACAAAGAAGTCAATAGGGTGCCAGATATATATATATATATATATATATATATATATATATATATATATATATATATATATATATATATATATATATATATATATATATATATATATATATATATATATATATATATATATATATATATATATATATATATATATATATCGTATATGTATGAATCACTATACCAAAGAATCTTTTAAGATAAATTATATTTTTAGATGCAATTTGTTGTACAACAATAAACTGAACTATTTATTCATCTTGATTTTTTTTTAGCACACACTTATATTCCTAATAACACTAAAATTATTGGAACATGAAAATAAAATAAGTTTCATTATAAAGAGACAAAAAACTATTTGAATATTGCGACGTTTATCTCTGCAATTCAGTCAGAAGTTGTGTGAAGTAAGACTAAGTGTAATATTCCAGTTGTGGACTAATATTACGTAGATAATCGTTTAGATACCATTATTACTGTTTTCACGTATTTGTAATGGTCAGCAGTGGACGTGGAGCTTGACTGTCCGCCGTGAATGTTTCCTTTTCACAACAAGGTCAGCGAGGCGAACATGATTGCTCTCTGATTAGCAATGCATAAAACACGATAAATCAGTAAGTAGAAGCACACGTAGCTTGTGGAGACTCTTTCTCAGTGTGTACGTAGGCTGGTACTTTCTACGAAAAACTTCCTTCGTTATGACCACTGATTCCTGTTCCGCCAGCAGCAAGGGAACATCCTTTCTCATGATTGATGCTTTATTTTTGTTGATGATCTAAACATTATTTCGGGATGATTGCAAAAAAAAAAAAAGTTTCCTACTGATTAGGTAACACACACACACACGAGAGAGAGAGAGAGAGAGAGAGAGAGAGAGAGAGAGAGAGAGAGAGAGAGAGAGAGAGAGAGAGAGAGAGAGAGAGAGAGAGAGAGAGAGAGAGAGAGAGAGAGAGGGCTTGTTACTTAATCAGTAGGAAACTTTTTTTTTTTGCAAAAAAACAACAATAATGTGATATTATTGAAGCATATTCTTTATTAGGTACAGTAAGTATATTATAAGTTCATATGTGTGCGTATGTGTGTGTCTGTGTGAGTGTGTGTGTGTGTGTGTGTGTGTGTGTGTGTGTGTGTGTGTGTGTGTGTGTGTGTGTGTGTGTGTGTGTGTGTGTGGATGTGGGCGTGGGTGGGTGGGTGGGTGGGTGAGTGTGGGTGCGTGTGTGTCTTTATGAGTAGATATGTGTGTGTGTTTGTGTGTGTGTGTGTGTGTGTGTGTATGTGTGTGTGTGTGTGTGTGTGTGTGTGTGTGTGTGTGTGTGTGTGTGTGTGTGTGTGTGTGTGTGTGTGTGTGTGTGTGTTATCCCTTTGTCTACATATCTTTTTGCCCCTCCCACCCACATTTTTATCAGGAAAAAAGTAATATATTTTATAAAAGACGTCTTGCATCACTCATCATAGAAATTGTACGCTTATACTCAAAACGTAGAGACAGAAATGTTTCGAGTAAGCTTTAACCCTTTTCCTTCCGGTCACAAGAAGCAGCACACCGACAAAAAGTTGTGAATAGGGTTGAGTCAACGTCCTTTCCGAGGATGACGCCGTACTACTGATATTATTATTATTATTATTATTATTATTATTATTATTATTATTATTATTATTATTATTATTATTATTATTATTACTACTACTACTACATATATTTCTGTTATTATATTTATCATCATTGTTGTTGCTTTCTCAGTGATCTAAACGCAGATCATCTTATAAATATTAATCGTACTTTTCAGGAAGTTATGAAAGAAGTCCGCGGATGCTGAGATTATCAAAATGTCACACGGTGGAGAAAGAATGGCCACTTCTCGTGTTGAGAAATCTCATAATTTACATCACAACCAGGTTTCTTGGCAGCTTTTCCTTGTTTTAAGAAACGTATAGAGAAGTCCACGACATAGTCATCGACTGAGAGGGATAGTATCATAATCATTCGACTTTAGAAAGCAATAGAAAGTATCATGATGGACAAATTT
>NC_087165.1:15603511-15648511 GCF_035594125.1 Scylla paramamosain | reverse complement strand
AATGTCCCAAAGTGCGCCCCTGCATTACATCCAATTCTGTTCAGTTGAAAAGATTGCACTCCCCTGCTGTAAGTCATTGTTCTTCACGCAGCTGTGGAAGGATTCAGGGACCACAGTCCACAGTTAGTTATAACGTTAGGTTATATTGAGTTTTGAATTACCCTTCAGTGAAATGTGGCATGACATTTTTATACGAAGGACAAGAGATTTTGTAGCAGTAAGGTATGTGACAATTATACTGGAGATTATTGTGTACATTATTTTGGTCCTGTAAGCATGGGGTGTACTATTGCAAGACACGTTCTAGGGGAAAAAAAAAAATTGTGCGAGTCATGACAGGAAGATTAACTGCACACGTGGGTCGGGTATGGGAGAATGCTCACCTCACACTTCCGCAAGCCACGACAATAAATTGATCGTGATTACCAGTTTATCACTTACCTGGAGCGTTGGCTTGGCTTTCAGGTGTTCTGTGACGTCCTAATACGTAAGTTCACATATACAAGAAAGTTATACTTTCCTGGCGCCGTTGCTGCACGCGCCATCTCACGTCTGGCTTCCCCCGCTGCCGTGGCGTTCGAACACCAAGTCTCGAACGTCGTTCAGTGATTTTGACACACTGAAGATGCCATGCAGCTATTATTTTTTTTTTGTAAACTTTTCCATGTTCATATTGCATATGATAATTAATTACTTATAATCAGCAATAATCATTGATTACGTCAATGTTCGACACAATTTTTCTGACACCAATAACTATGGAAAACATAGACGGAATATTGATTTCTCTAGTCACGAAATATATTTATTAGCAATATCATTATGACATGCTGTAAAGGTCCACTCAGCACATCATTTTCCTTTCATTTCTTTACTAGTAACAACGACGAAAAATACCATTGTTAGCATACCAAGATCTGTACAGTACAGAGGAGTACATGGCCGAAGTAATTGACACAAATATCTGTCATGCTTAGTATACAAAACTCCGAGAAAATAAAACAACAGAGAACACAAAAGAGTATATACACAATATTTACACATCGACGCCAATTTTACACCCACGAGGCTGCAGTCATTACAGTAGTGAAGCTTGTGCCGCATCGGAAGAGGTGCCTAGGTACCACAACACACACACACACACACACACATCTCCGCGTTACCCAGGCATGGCGGTGGCGTTGAGATGTTCATGGTGACCACGAGGCCGGGCAACGAACGAACCCTTGCATCACACTCGAGGGTCATCAGGACGGTCACGTAATGGCATTACGGATGCCCTCCGCCGCCTGGCTCAATTTTAATTATGATGTAATACATTTTACTTGTCATAATTCAACATGATACTATTCCCCATCAAATGCAAACTGAGAACGACGAAAATGTCTTTAAACTAGTCAAATGGCCTCTTCCATTTAGGCGAATCCATTTACAAATGCGGGTTCCCGTGACTTAGGACATTCCATTTAGTTCACCATGACTCAGCAAAAGCCGATGACCTGTCGTAGTCCAACTCACGAACGTTGATTTGGGTCCTCCATTGTTGGTGGCAGCCATCCTAGATTTCATCGCTACTGTTGCTTTATTCTGCCTTAAGTAAAGTTTCCTCAATGTCGCCAGATGACCAAGAGTAAAGATTGGGTTATATTTAAGACATCGTCTGGAGTTACTAGTACATTTTCCGTGCTTTTTAATTCGCCAACTTTCTGGAAAGTGAACTATTTAATGAACTCAGCCGTTCATCACAACTTTCACAAACAAAAGACTGTAAACGAACATTGTTCCGGCAGACATGAGGCTTGTTATTCGTAGACTAGCAAAAAAAAAAAAAAAAAAATGATGCAGTTGTGGTCTGCTCGTCTAAAAAAAAAAAAAAGGAAAAAAAAAAGAGCCTTTCTTGAGATATACGAGTATGTCATCCTTGTGGTTCGTACGTCATCAATCAGGTTGATTCATTGCGTCCATAGCGTCCAGGAACTAAAGTATGACAAAATGTGCACAAAGTTGAATTAATATTCTTAATATGTTGAGAGATGTTAAGTTTTATTTTATGAGGGTTACTCCAGATATGCTATCCACGATCTGTTTTGATTTGATGAAGTTGACGATGATCTTGCCCAGTAAAGATGATGTAGCAGAAAAAAAAAAAAAAATAGAAATACGGAAGGACCAAAAACCACGAAAACCACAAACATCAACTGAAAAAGCGCTAATAAGACTACACCTTTAGGTGCTGAAAACCAAAGTGAAGTGAAGTTAATGGTGATCCGATTATCCATGGCAAAACATTATAAAATAAAGATGTTAAGGTAAAAGTCATTAAAGTAACTAATGAATTGGTAGGTACTAATAACACATCTTAAATTTCAGTATTATCCATTATGATCCTCCTCCTTCACCGGATGCCTGTACACTGAAAGACTTTGTGCCTCTTTCTGTACTAGGTTACGGTTCTGACCACCACATGATCTGTCCGTGTCAATTATATGTTATTATCTTTATGGAGAATCGTCTATCTATCGATAACTAAAACACTATTGATAATACAAATATAATTAAATAGAAGGAATGCACACGGAGTGGAGAGGAGTGGCTCAAGACAGGACAGTGAGGGAAGAAGAGGATGACGACGGGGCGTGAGGATGGGAATTGATTTAATGGTTTACTTATTTATTGATATTAAGGCAACTTAGTTATGAGTTTATTTGGCATCGTAAATTAACGGACTGCGTGATGTTGTTTTTTTCATGCCAGGACCTCCTAATCTGGTTGTCTAATGATCAAACACAGACTGAAAGGAGTCTCAGAAGTGATTTTGTCTGGTGATGAGGCGATCTAGACATTGCCACGCGGATCTTCCATATACGGGCATACTATAAACATTCTGTTACGTTTCCACATCCTTCTCACCATGTAAACATGACGTGTACTTCCATTAGCTGTAGGAATCTGGCTTCGTTCATTTGGTTCGAGATAAGGTGAAGTAATAAGGTGGAAGACGAGTCAGATTGGCCAACCTCTTAGCCGGCTGAGGTGCAGGTGTAGTACTCGTGTCTTCAAGAATAGTTGTGGAAAACTATGTGAAGAAACATCGAGTGGTGTGCGGTTACTGGATCTTATCTTCTCCTTAAATGCTAGCTATAATCATACAACTTTCTTTTCTTCATGTATATATGAGCTTAGTCAAAGGATACGAAAGGATGAAAAAAAAAAAAAAAATCAGCCTAATAGTTACAATCCAGAAAGTTGAGTAGAAAAGTTTAAAAGGATTGGTCATTATATAGTTCAGATGTCGGCTTGAAACTTGGATCACCAGCAGTATTACGGTGATCCGTAATACTGGTTTTCAAGGAGCGGCGAGAGAACGTTTTTTTTATTTATTTATTTTTTGTAGTATTTTATTGCTCATAGCCATTCTTCTTCATAAATGTTTTAGTAGAAAAAATTTAAAGGAGCCGAGAAGCAAGACAGATATAAGGTGTTGGGAGGCACACTTGTTTTCATTGGGTGGGAGAGAACACCCTTCCTGTCCCTGGCTGGTGATTGGTGCACCAAACATGGATATACGGTACACGTTTTCATCCCAGACTCAGCTCAGTTAAAGTGACTACTCAAGTAGTTTTAACACCCTTCAGCGTACTGCCAGAAGGTTTCTACCTACAGAACAGTGATAAATGCATAATGCCATCTGCTGTGGTGAGCGAAGAGACAACCTTATCCCTGAGGCGTAAACATTAACATACCAGCGAGGTTGATTCTGCGACTCGGTGAAATCTGTCTATGTTGAACACCTTTAAGGCCGGCAGGGATATGTTGTCCTCATAATCACTACGCAGGTTTCTGTATACAACACCAGGCGCGGAAACATTTCACTGAGCCAATAAATCTAAAAGTGAAAACGTGAAAATTGGAAAAAAAAAAAAAAAAAAATGAAACGCAAACATTTAATTAAGTCCTAGCAAAAGCGATAAAGAATTAAGCCAATACGAAAGATTAATTTACAGCGAATGTAAAAATAATGAAATGTGCGCCAATTTTTTTTTTTTTTTTTTTTTCAGTACGCATGCAATGACTGTTTTGGCATATGTCATGACGCTGAGCGATAAAATTAGAGAATATAAAAGGTGTGTTTATATTTCATTTTTGAGATCGTTCAAATACATGTGTGTGTGTGTGTGTGTGTGTGTGTGGATGTGTGGGAGGGTGTGTACGTACATATGTGTTTGAAATATTCACCCACACGCTTTCATCTTCCCAACACGTGTACATACATAACTCACAATGAGGTAAACAAGTCACTCGACAATGATCTCAAGGCTCGTCTTCAGCATTAAAATTACGAGACACTTTCCTTCCACTAGACTAGAGGAAAACAGACAGCATTGATATACCTGGCCCCTCTCTCCTCTTGTCCCCTTTGCTCGTTGGTACAGAATACTTCAATTATTCATTCTTAGTGTCTATTTCTTTTGCATTCCAAATCTTTATTCGTAAAGAGATTGGTGAAGAAACCATTAGTGTTCTGGTCTAGTTCATGCGAGGATAGCCAATCATTCTTGGCAGACAAAAAAGAGTAAAACACGAACAAATAAGATACATCAAAACTGAAAGTATGATGATGTGTTCCCTCATTGTATATTGCAAGACTTTTTTTTTTTTTTTTAAGCTGACTTTAGATTCCTGGGAGCCAAAGTATATTCCTTGACGAAGGAAAAATCTCCGATCATTTTACATTACTTTCACTAAGTATCTGGCAAGATGGTGAGGTGTACTGTACGTGTGTGTGTTTTCCTGGAGCGTGAGGCATCATCTCTCGGGGCCCGTGTGACTCAGACTAGTAGAGTGAGTAATCGTTGTAGTGCGCTGCCAGCTCGCTTCCTTTGCCATCAGTTCTCGAGGTTAGGGTGTCGCTGTACTTGCACTCGTCCTCAATCCTGCAGGCGTCACCAGGAAAGATGTCCGCGTGTGGCGTCACCAGACACCTCGAGGGCAATCAGCAGACTCGGCAGGTGATGATGCCCTTCTCTCTCATAACTTGTTGAGGCGGGCGGCGGGGCTTAGCTGTCAACCCACCGCTAGCCGACTTCACCTGGCCGCGGCGGCTTCCTCCCACAACCAGCGCTTTCGCTCTCTGACAGAAGGGAAAAATGGTTATATTTACATACTGTTCATATAAGCTCTTTTTCTTTTAGCACGTAAACACTTGTGAATTAATGAGTACCTTCATACAAAGTTTAAAATGTGATCTCGAAATTATTCTGTTTATCAAGCACTAGAAGACATTAAATTTTACATAAACTGAGCAGGTAATATTATATATTCTTTTCTTTTTTTTTTCTGGTTGATAAGGAGACATGAATAAACACTGATGAAAGGAAAACACGACCACACCTTCCCTTAACTACTACTACTACTACTACTACTACTACTCCTCCTCCCTCACTCACATCCTCCCTCCCTCCCTCCCTCCCTCCCCCACCTCTCTCTCTCTCTCTCTCTCTCTCTCTCTCTCTCTCTCTCTCTCTCTCTCTCTCTCTCTCTCTCTCTCTCTCTCTCTCACATAGCGGGGAAGGGGCGGGCATGGGTGGCTGGGCTTGGCGGCTCCTTCGAGTGTGTCTCGCTGCCCTGCGCCGCCTACCAAGTCCGGGTCCCTGCGGAATAAATAAAATAGATAATAAAAATAATAATAATAATAATAATGATAATAATAATAATAATAATAATAATAATAATAATAACAATAATAATACTAATAAATAAATAAATAAATAAATAAATGAACGAAAAGTCAGACCACTGAGCCTCCTGTATGAGCTGACCAGTAAAGTATTGCACTGCATCTTCACTTCCTCCTGTCACAACATCAGAGCTGTGCGGGAAGGTCGACCAACACATACTCGTAAGTCTCTTGAAGCATAGTTGTGCGTAGTTTCCTTTTCTACGCTGTGTTTCTGCCAACAATATATCTTAATTTTATTTGTTTTTATTCTGATATTAAACTGATCTTGTAAGGCATTTGAATTTAAAGGTAAATTATATAGAAAAAAAATAACTGATGACAAAAAGGTTTCTTAGCTACAAATCTTCATTGCAGTTTTTAAAGATAAGAAAAAAAATGTTCTCACACTTGTGAATTACTTTATGAGGTCAGGTTGAATATTTAATTTCTACGAAGGCGTAACAGAAAATATTTCCACAGCAAAAGATTATTATTATTTTTTTCAACCCAATGTTTCTCAGAAGGCATACTGAACCACGTATCCCAGACGATAATACTAATACTACTAATAATATATTACTTCAGTATTTTATTGCTACGAAATATTGATGCTAGACGAAATGACGTTACTGTTTTTGTTCCTGAGGGTTACACCTTTCGTATGTGACTTTTACATGCGTTCTTCTATATTCACTTTGTGTCAGCGTGTGTTGTTGTTGCTGCCGTTGTTCTTGTTGTTGTTGTTGTCGTCGTCGTCAGCACAGTGGTCGTCGTCGTCGTCGTCCTCTCTCTCTCTCTCTCTCTCTCTCTCTCTCTCTCTCTCTCTCTCTCTCTCTCTCTCTCTCTCTCTCTCTCTCTCTCTCTCTCTCTCTCTCTCTCTCTCTCAAGTACGTACACATTATCTTAACCAGTAACAATATTTATCAATCAATTATCCAAGGCCCTCAGTACACCACACCACTTCTTCCCCGACAGGGTCTTTTCTCACCACCACTACCACCTTCACTTCCCTGCGTGATCCCTTTACTCACCTCTGATTTTTTTTTTTTTTTTTTTTTTTTGCATACTGAACCACGGTGAAAGAAACTCGCCTACTTTTTAACAGATACAAGTGTAACAGCTATTTTGGTGCTAATTACAAGAAATCAGATTTCTAGGTAATACTGTGTTTCATATTCAGGGTCACACACACACACACACACACACACACACACACACACACACACACACACACACACACACACACACACACACACACACACACACACACACACACACACACACACACACACACTGTTAAAAAGGGCAAAATGTAAGTAATGAGAGAGAGAGAGAGAGAGAGAGAGAGAGAGAGAGAGAGAGAGAGAGAGAGAGAGAGAGAGAGAGAGAGAGAGAAAGGAGAAAGTGTCGTGAGGGTCCCCGCCTGTCTCATTCCCGGCAACACGACATTCCACCATCGCCCCGTGACGAATGGGACACGTACGCAGGGACGCGTTGGGTGGGGGGCCGCGGGGACGAATACCCTTGTAATGAGGTGATATACATAACTTCTCCCCCACACACGTCACCCACACCAGCACCATTTCACACACACGCACTCTCCTCCGTTTTGCCACCATACTCTCTCGCTCACTTCCAGAACTCCCAGGAAGCGCATTGCAAAACGTCTCAGCGTTTAATGTAACCTGTTATTAACGCTTATACTGCTGCTGAGGGTATCATTTAACTGAGGTTAATTCTGTCTTTTCTAGGCTATAAAACTAACTATTTAAGAGACTTTAGTACAATTATAAGAGTCGTAGAAGTTGTAGGTGACAGTGAGAAAAGTTGTTTAGTATGCACCATAGGAGTTAACAGGCTCTGGTGGATGTAATTGGGGTGTTTAGGAGTGTTTCCACGAATAGAATGATACTTCAGTAAACATTATGCATCGTCAGTGAGAATAAAACAATCGATGAATAACCCGACTACTAATCTCTATCTTTTGAGAAATACAAGTACGTACGTGGTACTTAAGAAAAACCAAACCGTTTTAAAATAGTCTCTCAGTCTCTCTCTCTCTCTCTCTCTCTCTCTCTCTCTCTCTCTCTCTCTCTCTCTCTCTCTCTCTCTCTCTCTCTCTCTCTCTCTCTCTCTCTCTCAGTCCACACGCATATTCAATTCGTAGTGAAATCTCTTGGTTTTGCCTTAAATATAACTCTAACTGACATTTGTTGAAAATACCAAATAGCAAGCTTTTAAAGTTTCTTCCTCAGTTTGAAAGTCAGGCACTCTGTATGTTTTACGGAAACAGATTATACTAGTGGGAACTGATTACTACTTTCGATGAAAAGAAAAATTTGGGTGTGTAATATTTTTAGGAAACCCATTTATGAACGCTATACCTACTCTCATTTAAATAATGAACTTTGCTACCCTAAGGATTTATTTCTTAAAGTGGGTGATCTAAGAAAAAGAGCTCCTGTTTTGATGACGGAATGAAATCATTCGAGTGAATAAAGTGAATAAAGATCCTCCCACCATCACCGTTAGGTTTGCGTCCTCTTGGTGATCCTTTCCTCCTCCTTCTTCTTCTTCTTATATATATATATATATATATATATATATATATATATATATATATATATATATATATATATATATATATATATATATATATATATATATATTATAGAGAAAAGCATACATGCACAGTATAGTAATGGCAGCATTACTTTATTCTTGGTCACGTTTCAGGAAACATTTTCAGGGTGTCTACTGAAACAGGTAAAAACGATTAAAACGCTAAAAAAAAAAAAAAATAAATAAATAAATAGATAAATAAATAAATAAATAAATAACACACTTCTCTCGAAGAGAGGGAAGAAGTGACTGGGCCGTAAATCAGCTTCTTGAATAGTTGAATAGTAAACACAACAACATTTCCTTCTGGAAATGGGATTGCGTTTCTTGAAACATAAAACAGAATAAGGGAACACTGCCAGCACTGTGTGTCTACACTTTCTTCTATAACATAAGATTCCTTACGGACAAGCCCTTCACACACACACACACACACACACACACACACACACACACACACACACACACACAAAACCAGAGGGAAGTAGAGATTCCCGCCACTCTACTCTTGCGAAAATTGCTCATGATTATGTAAAACAGGATACACCTATTGTTGCACAACTATTGTTATGTATAATGTTCCCTCTGTTTTATCTGACAGTGTTCAAAGTCAGTGATTCGGGCAAGGGCTCGCTTCTTCCAGACATTCGCATCCCTACTGACATTTCTCCTCCCCGTCCCCGAGGAGTTTCCACTGTAGATATTTTTTTCCGTAGGCATTTTCACTCCTTGATATGTCTGATAACACTGTATTATGATCATGAAATACTGACCATTGCTGTTATTTGTTTATATTACGTTATAAATCATGTTATATGCATATAAGTAGGTTAGGTTACGATTGCGACATGCTGCAGTAATGAAGTTGAATCATCAACAATTTTTCGGTTTGATTTTCATAGAAGTTAATGATTAAAAAATGTGCTGCAATTGTTTTCCGTCCGATCTTCAACGAAACCATTACATTAGGATGTAATAAAGCCACACAATATTATAAGAATCTTTAAAATTAAATAACAGCAAGTTGTAGTGTTGTCCTGCAGTGACTGTTGGAACTCCACGAGATCCAGCAGTGCCAAGGACTCGTGCCTTAAAAGAAGGCTGCGTGGAAGAACTATGCTTATCAATTATGGTATCGATACTTTTCTTTTTCCCTTACTCAACGCTTAAAATCTACGTTACCAAATCTTATCCCTTTGATTACTAATGTGAGCATGACATAATTTTGACCGAGTAACTCTGAACAGAGCAAAAATAAAATCATACTACCGAAGCCTTTGAATTGCTCGGTCATTTACTTTGCTGTGAAACTCAAACTTTCACCACTCCATTTTATTAAGATTGAGGGGAAGCCATAGCAGCTGAAGGCTTAAATGAAAATAAGTTGGGTAAAGGGCCTGAGATTGGCAGATACTTTATAAATACTTTGAATTGCTCTGTATTTCCAAGTTATTGAAGTCCAGTTAATTAACATTTACATATGCACATCAAAATTACGAATATTCCCAAATAATGCCTCAGCTCTGGTGAGCACCTGACTTAGTGCCGTCTCGTCCGAGACCCACAGGCTGTAGTTCCTGCTAATCTTATCTTCCATACAACCGGATAAAAATTTTCTTCATGCGTTGCAAATCCACGAAACAGGGAGAGGCGACGGCGGTGCGAGGCGGGTGATGTGACGTGAACAGTGCATGACACCAAAACCATGAGATGCAATTTAACTTACCTTGTTTTCCAGTTTCATTTAACTCTGATGATTTTATTACCTATATTCACTCTATTTTTTTATATCTATTTTAAGCAAAAATTTTATCAATCTGTGCATCAATAAAAACAAATTTTAATCTGAAAGAGAAGAGAATATATCAGTAAATGTAGTACATTATAAGAAGTCACAGTGAAGTCAACTAGGAGCAAATTGTGTCACGCCAGCACCGTCACATCACGCATTACTCCACTCTCCCTGATGACAACAAAATATTGTACCCTCCACAGCAACACCAACGATGCTACCAAGCTAAACGAACGGTGTTTTTACTTAATTCTCGCTCACAAATTTTACTCTTTCGGGAGCGGCAATTCAGCAGGCTTTCTTCACACTTTTATACCTTAAAACAACCTTCTTCACACGTGTAAAAAGAAGAACAAGAAAAAAAAAAAAAAGAGTCGCAAGCCTTCGAGAAACTACTGTGACCGCCTGCACAACTATTCACAATTCACATGAAGTGGTGCATCTAAATTTCGATTTTGAAGTATTACAGTTAGAATTATAAGTACATTTGTGTACGAGTACGTCTGAAAAATTTGTTCAAAGTTACTGAGACATCGCCTTACAAACATACACTACAGGGAAGTACATACAAACTCATGAACGAATTTTCATTGCCATTTTCAGTCCATGTGGAATGAAACTACAACAACGTTATAACGAAAAACATTAGTGTTGGAACGGGTGAATACGTGCTATAATGCTATTCATAATGAGGATTAATTCAGTGCACCTTTATAGAATATTACTGAACTACCTATATATTTACTGTCAAATTATCAAAAAGCTGAAACATGCATGAGTATTGGCGGGTTCGTAATCCTCTCATCTGCATGGATTATTACACTCACATTTTTACGATCAGCAGTTATCAAAAGAACAAGTTTACATGCAAGCAGTGATGTGAAGAAGCAAAGCTGAAACAGTATATTTAAATGAAATATAAATGGGTAGACATAATGGAGCCTAAATACCAAATATTGTTTTAGTAAGATTTCCTAACAACGCAAGTAAACATACATCAAAGGTGTAACTGGTTCGTGCTACATAAAATCATACAGGAATATTGTACGCATCGACTAACTTTATCGAGGCAAATCCCTCCCTAGTGCTACACTACAAGAGCACGGCGGAAGGGTTTGCGTATCTTAGCAACCAGGGGCACTAAACTGTAAGGACGAGAGCAACCATACAGCTGAAGACAGGTCGACTAAGAGGAATCAGGCCAAATGTGTTCACTGTCAAGACGCCCTAGCACAGCACTGCGTGATGTATGGTTTAACAGATTAATTATCGGGAGAAACCTTCATCCTGCAGTGAAGTCACACACAGTGTTGTTATGCATGAAACAAAAATCCTCAGGTAGTAATAAGGACAGGACAAGATGGGTTCAACCTTGATAAAGTTAGATTTAAAATAGAGGTAGGAAGGAATTAGTTCTCACATCCAGTGTTAGATGAATGAAATAGACTCAGTAATCAGGTTGTTAGAAAGGAATCATTAGCTAGCTATAAAAGATTATATAGATTTATGGATAAGGATGACAGAGTATCTAAAGAAAAGATTCGCTACGAGGGGGTATAATATCACACATCTACCCATTTTATCGTAGCCTTATTCCGAAACGGTACAATAAAGACTTACAAAACCAATGCTACGTCAAAAGTGTACGTATGTTTGTGATGTCAGTCAAATAAGTATAATATTATATACATGCTATTAAAAGTCTTTTCTTTGTGGAATGATGAGGCATTTTTTTTTTTTTCTTTTAGAGTATAAAATCGCTTTAAATATCGCTTCAAATATTTTTTTTCTTCTCATTATTTAACGAAAATGCAGAAGAATTGATTCAGGTAATTTCTGGCAACTATTCGTAGAGTAGTTACCATTTAGTTGTACCGCTATTACTGGCGGGAAGCTCAACTTGCATGCTGAAAATCTTACAGCTGTGAAAATTTGGGAGATATAATTGAGAGTACAAACACGGGAATAGGGTTGGAAGAGAACACAACTTTTTAAGCAATGCATGAAAAGAAACACAATCGCCAAATGAAAACTGACATAAGCATCTGCATTCAACAACCATGACGAGCAAGAAAAGACCAACAACAAAAATATAGTCAATATTTATGTGCTTTTATTCCTCCATATAAAGTGGGCATTTAAGTGTTTACATCGTCACCGGTAATAAGGATGCGTGGATAACCCTGATTGTTTTTAGTTTGGAACTTAACGTACACCAGAGCGCCAACCGTTAGCAACAGCAAGGAGAGAACATATTATATTTATGCTCTACTCAGAATTTCATCTACCTCTGCAGAAACCATGCCTCTCAGGAAATATATGTTCGTATTACATATAAGCTAGCCAACAGCCATATTGTAAACTAACCATGCATATTATAGGTGGATATATTCATCACAAGACTCCACATCTCTGAAAGCACTAACCCTCGAATGAGGAGAAGTCAAACTACTGACCTAGATATTCATAGAGAATGGTGATGGACGCGACACAGCTCTCGGCTAAAGTGTATTTTATGAATGTGCCTAGATTCGATTTGTTGGTAAATCTTGAGGAATGTATCTCACTCTAGTATTTATTCCACTAAAGTCCATATTATCAGCTATTTTTTTTCTTAGCATTACAATTCTGTCGCTACATATAACATTTTCTTCTAAGTAATCCTGCCTAGCAAACTAATAATAACTCTTCTCAAAATGTAGTTTTCACGATAAGCATTTGCGATGTTGCATTGGTGGCCACGTCATACTAAAGAGGATGATGTTCTGATTGTGTCAATCTAAACGTATATATATATAGGTGAGTAAGTTTCATGCACAGACTGCCGTTTGCAGGCCTCGTGGCTTCTTGCGGCTTCCCTTGCGTTCATATGTTTTTATGAAACGAAAAATTCGCATAGAAGAGATTATGCCATGAGGTACTAATGCCATGAGGCGGTTTAGGTGTGCGATACTTGTCTGATAGGCAACATCTGGTGGACGAAAGTAGTTGGCATGCATTTATTTGTTATTTAATTAATTAATTAATTTACTATTATTATTTATTTATATTATTATTATTTTTTGAAGTATAATTTTGTCATTATAGACTTCAGCTCCTTCTGCCTCTCCCTCTTGCTATTAGTGAAGCTCTCAGGCAAGTCTTCCATTCCTCTGTTCGTAAAAGTATTTCGTTCCCCTTGGCCAAGTCTTCATGCAGAACATAGTTGCTTTCTGTCCTATAAACTGATTTTGCCGTCATAGCCTCCATCTCCGTCAACATCTTATTATTTGTTCAACTCTCTGACAAATATATTATTGTTATATTCGCATCAATCCCACATTCCTCTTGTCGAAGCCCCATAAATTTTTGACAGCCAATGAGAGGTTGTCAATATCAAAACATCACTTATCTTGGCTGAGAGGAAGCGGTTCACACAAGGCCATCCTTAGCCTATCTGCACGGACACGCCCTAACTAACCCTCAAACCACCCTTTTCCTGCTGCTTTGTGAGTTTCAAGGCTGCATCACCCGCCTCAGACGACCTTGGTAAGTGCTGCGCCCCTCTCGGTGCTTGCGACCTTCACTTAATTTTCTTCGCGTGTTTCTAACCACTCCCGTCCGCATTCCCGCAACCTCTCACACTCCACCGGCTAATCCGACAAATACCGAAATTCTAAAACTGAAAGTCATCTACACTCATATCTAAACACAACATGACGTCTTCATGAAATGTGTCTATTCAGACGTGAATCGTTGATAAATTCTCTCTCTCTCTCTCTCTGAAGAACATCAACAACAACAAAAACAACAAAAATAGAAGAGAAACTGAGAAAAGGAGGTGAAGGAGGAGAAGAAGAAGGAGAAGAAGAAGATGATGAAGAAGAAGAAAAAAAGAAGAAGAAGAAGAAGAAGAAGAAGAAGAAAAGATATTAATCTCTTTCGGTAAAAGTAATTTTCCCTCCAGGGTTTAGCTCAACACGTCTTGCAGTGCTCCACATCCACGTCAAGACACTGTTGTTGACGGCTTCCTTAATATCTTCTCCCCTTCTTTGTGACTCCGTACACCTCACTGGCCAATATCTCTTGCTGGCAACGTGTGAGGTAACGCCACAGCACGGCTCACGTCACTAGAACTTAATAACGTCGAGATCTCCTCGCTTCTGGTCTAAGGTTCGTATTGAAAAACGCTTTGCTCTCTCACTACGACTATTTTCAAAGGCCGCAGAGATGAGTAGCCCGGATCTAAAAAGTATTTAGCCCGTTAATAATGCAGAAATCTTGTTAATCTGTCACTAGAATAGTAAAATAAACACTTAAAACTCCGTGTAACTTCAACTAGAGCTGAATTGTTTCAAAGTATGTTCCTCATTATGTGAGCAAAGACCTAAGGCTGCGTAGCTCTCGCGTTAAGTACGAGGCGTCGAGGCATAACGGAGGTGATCAGTTCTGCATCTCGACCACCGTGCGTGTCGTGCTTACACACCCGGCACCACAGTCTGCTGCACCGTGTCTCTCACCTTCACCTTATGTACAAGGTTGTTCGTGACGTGGCTCCTCGCACACATTCCACGCATCACCATGACACCGTCAACAGTAGCGCTGCACGCCTGCCGAGCCTGTCAAACTGCGTGCGACGGCATTCTTTTCTATCCAAACTGTTCGCAGCGCATCCGGTGATATGTCATCTGTCCGTTTGGTTCCTGTGTGTGTGTGTGTGTGTGTGTGTGTGTGTGTGTGTGTGTGTGTGTGTGTGTGTGTGTGTGTGTACAGAGTAACGAGTAACGTGCTACTGAGAAATGTTAGTTATTAGGTAGAAAACCTTCCCTGAATTGTCATTACGAGCAATATTTCTTTCATCTAATAAGTGTGTGTGTGTGTGTGTGTGTGTGTGTGTGTGTGTGTGTGTGTGTGTGTGTGTGTGTGACAAACGTACTCGTATATCAATTTCTTCATAAGCAATTACGTATACCACCTTCTCCATCAACTTGATTGCGTCCTTCACTCCAGCTAGTGACTAACGCCCGCTGATTTCGGCTGTCGTGATTGCTGGCGTCCACAAGGCGTTAAACATCATACCTAGGCTGCTTGGACTGGCACTACATGTCTGCCTGTCTCTCCCGGCGCACCATGGAACACTCACAGAAAACGGCATGCTTGTTCTCTACTCTAGTCAGTGGCTTGGGAATTGACGGGTTGTAGTTGTTGTTGTTGCTGTTATTATTATTATTATCATCATCATCATCATCATTATTATTATTATTGTTATTATTATTATTATTATTATTATTATTATTATTATTATTATTATTATAATTCTTGTTGTTGTTGTTGTTGTTGTTGTTGTTGTTGTTGTTGTTGTTGTTGTTATCATTATTGTTATTATTTCCAATATTGCTATTGCTTCTATTATTATTACTATTATTGTTGTTATAATTGTTGTTGTTGTTGTTGTTGTTACTATTGTTATCTTGTTATCATTATCATTATCATTTACAGCGATATTCTTAATCATCATCACTATCATCACCACCATCACTGTCTAGCAGCATCTGATCAATCGGTCTGGCACCAGAGACCACAGGCGAGAGTAACAGAACAGCAATGCGCTCACCACGCCGTAAAATATCAACAAATTCTTTACTCTCATGATATCCAGGTACAAAATTTTAAATAGTTGCACACGGTCAGCGGCTTCCTACGATATAAATTCACAATACTTTCATTCAAAGTCGTTTGCCATGTATAGTTTTTAAGCACATGTACTGAATTTTGTAAACGATCGCCTAACTGGTTATTTTAGTGAATTTCCTGCATTCAAACACGCTCCTCGAATTGTAACCTTCTCTTTTCCACCTTCACTCCACATCCCGGCGTTCACCGGCTTTCATAAAACTCTGCGCAAATTTACATATATGTCTCACTGCCTGTTAGCGAGTTTGCAGTCTCTCTCCTCTCTCTCTCTCTCTCTCTCTCTCTCTCTCTCTCTCTCTCTCTCTCTCTCTCTCTCTCTCTCTCTCTCTCTCTCTCTCTCTCTCTCTCTCTCTCAATGTCTCAATGAGAGAGAGAGAGAGAGAGAGAGAGAGAGAGAGAGAGAGAGAGAGAGAGAGAGAGAGAGAGAGAGATCCCTTTTTAGCACTCACTTCATCACACAGCGTTGTGCCCCGTTACGTTACCTTCGTCTGCCTCTATCGTAATTATCATCGCTGTTCGCGAAACATTTCCCAATTACATACCAAATGAGACAACAAAGCCTCGTGATTATGTCCATGAGCGTGATCTTACCTCTAATGAACGGTGACAATGCTTTGTGGTGTGGACATACAAACACTAATGATTATGACTACGTGAAACTCTCTCTCTCTCTCTCTCTCTCTCTCTCTCTCTCTCTCTCTCTCTCTCTCTCTCTCTCTCTCTCTCTCTCTCTCTCTCTCTCTCTCAATGATACTGAAGAACAAAAGTATGTAAATACATAATCACATCTGCCTGAGTTAAGTGAAATCAGGTTAATGAAGTGTCTCAGTTAAAATCAGTACATGACTGCTACCTTGAGGAACATCGACCTCCCCTTTAGTAAGCAGTTCACACACATGGAAGGACATTTCGTTTTCAAATATTTAACTTGAAGCCGGATTTTCCCATCTGTGGTTATTATAATAGTGTGCATAGACAAGGACCTGAAGACCCTACTATAAGCACCACGAAGATCAGTGTAGATGTGATGTTCGCAATAGTCTAATACAGCAAGAAGTAAGCATGGTAAAAGCTATACTGTGTGTGTGTGTGTGTGGGTGTTTACAAGCTAGCTAAAACATTCTCTCTCTCTCTCTCTCTCTCTCTCTCTCTCTCTCTCTCTCTCTCTCTCTCTCTCTCTCTCTCTCTCTCTCTCTCTCTCTCTCTTTAAGTAGATAAATAAATAAATAAATAAGCATGCGTATTTGCAAGACACACACACACACACACACACACACACACACACACACACACACTATACAGAGAACGATAGGGGCATGAACTTCATATCAGAGTTTTAAAAAATTCACGGTGCATATTTCATTATTTTCCTATCCATATATATGAGCCAATCGATTTGAGCTTATAAATGTACATAGTCGGTCTCCCTCGCTTTCTCTCTCCCTCCCTCCGTCTGTGCCACATGCTACATTTCCGTCTGTTAACTTTGATATATTTATGTGTGTGTGTGTGTGTGTGTGTGTGTGTGTGTGTGTGTGTGTGTGTGTGTGTGTGTGTGTGTGTGTGTGTGTGTGTGTGTGTGTGTGTGTGTGTGTGTGTGTGTGTGTGTGTGTGTGTGTGTGTGTGTGTGTGTGTGTGTGTGTGTGTGAAAAATATATAGAATTACATATATAAGTAAATAATTCAGTATGCAATCCTCTCATCTACAATTACATGATATGTGCTCCCCACCACACCGCTCATGCACTATCATCTGACCCTCCTACTCCTACTCATTCAGGGTTTCCACCTCCCACGCACACAGGTCGTTCATTCATAATGCTTGTCGCTGCGAACCAAAGTCATGAACGTGAGAGCTTCTAAAGCTATATATATATATATATATATATATATATAATATATATATATATATATATATATATATATATATATATATATATATATAATATATATATATATATATATATATATATATCCTTTTTATCGCGCTCTCGGTAAAACACAGAGACAGAGAGAGAGAGAGAGAGAGAGAGAGAGAGAGAGAGAGAGAGAGAGAGAGAGAGAGAGAGAGAGAGAGAGAGAGAGAGAGAGAGAGAGAGAGAGAGAGAGAGAGAAATTGATTGATAGATAGACATACAACTAAATTAGCAGGTAGAGATTTACTGTTAGATATAAACACGATTTTCATGCGTATATTGTTCATATTATTTTCAGCATATACAGTTACGTATCAGCAAAAAAAATCACATTTGAAATGCATGGAAACGAACCAGGTTTTATTTGTATGCTTTCTTTTCAAGGCAAACACTTTTCTTTGCACAACACGCTCACCAACATGCATCAGTTTTTTTTTTTTCTTGTTTTTTTTTTTTTTTTTTTTTTTTTAAGCCTCCACCCTAATACCCTTAACTAACTTCCCTTCACAAATCCTAGGGTAGAAATTTTTTTGGCATGAAACTTATTATTTTCGTGTATTTGGCTTCGTCTGAGGAGAGGTCAATAAATAAGTATATATATATATATATATATATATATATATATATATATATATATATATATATATATATATATATATATATATATATATATATATATATATATATATATATATATATATATATATATATATACTATATATATATAATTTTATTTTGTGTTTATCTATTTTTTTCTTAATACCGGTAAAATAAATAAAATACAGTTTCAACTTATTCCTTTTCATGGTGTGCGTGACTGATGACTGAGATTAAGCTCATTAAAGATAAGTACTACTTCCAGTACTATTCTAGGACCACTAGTGGTACGCAGATGCACATCACGTGTCGGGTCCACGCATTGTTTCCACGTAAAGAAGGAAGAAGCGAAGCTGTTACACTAGCCTCACGTCACTCTCCGTATGAGTTAACACTTTCAACACCACCACTACCACCACGCTTATCACCAACACCGTCACCATTACAATAACCACCAACATTCATAATACAATCATAATACAACTTTTTCCAACTACGATTACCACCATTACTATCACCACACTCTGCACCACCAGCACCACACGACCACGAACTAGAACCACAACAACCGCACTGCTGCAGTACTGCCTTACCCACGACGACCACCACCATTATTATCACCACCCTGATCAGCACCACACATCACAACCAGTACCACAATGACACTGCTATACAAACACCTACCTTCTCCACGACGCTAATCACCACCACAACACCATAACAACCACTACTACCACCAACATTAGCCCTCATTGACATCTGGGACAAGGAGAATTAGGGCTCAAGGATTCCGCCGCGCCTAGGAAATATTATTACCAAAGTCATCAGACCACAACTATTACCACCACATTTGTATTACGTTCCCTGCGTGTCAAGGAAATCAGAACAGCATTGGGATTCCCTGCGTTGAATGTCAGGTGCCACGGAGACGCGTCATCTCTCACACGAAGGTGAAATAATTAATGAAGGGAAATGCAGTTGAGGGTAAACCAGCACAATAATAATCGTTCCCATAATTAATATCGTGAATAGTTATTGGTTTATTTAAAAGTGTCCTCCTCTGTTTTATGTTTAATATCACGATCTTCATAAAATACAGTATCTCCATCTTACTTAATATTGTCCGCTTCTTTATCTCCTCTACTCTCGCCACTATCTTTACACTGTCTTCATTCTATTTAAAGCTGCTCTTCTCTATATTGCGAGCATATTTACTCTAATTTTCATCTTCGCACTATTTCCATTCCACTAGAAAACTATCCTTCCTCTTATCCTTTCCACTATCACTACTATGCTCACAGTATCTTCATCCTGTAAAAAAATACTGTCCTCACTCTCATCTCCTTCACTATCACTACTAATATCACAGCATTCATCCTATTCAGAACCGTCCCAACTTCACTACCTCCCAATCTCACTGTAAACCATTTTCACACCATCTCCATCAGGAAAGACATGGTGTGTAGGTACGTGCTCTCCAAGACTAATGAGTCCATCGTTAAAATTTTGTACCGTAGAGTGGAATCGTAATCTTGCTAATTAATTATATTGCGAGATTTGAAGTGCTACGTAAATGACGAGGAGATTACGAGCGCTCGTAACTGTTCGTCTGACTGGGAATACTGGATTTTTTTCCCATTCCAGTTGAGAAAGTTCGCAATTAGTGCAAGGAAATGTTTTGCCTGCCAGTCGCCAGGACACACAAACAAGAACTTTCCTGTATATTTCTAATCATCCGGTGCTGTGACCTATTTCATCCAGTTCTGTGATTCCCAATATATCCAATTTCCTGACTCTCACTTCATCTTATTTTGTGTCTCCATTTCTGTGGCTCTCAGTTCATTTCTATCGCCACTCAATTCAATAAATTATTTCATCCTCAGTTTTCAGTCCATCAGTTAATCCACTGTTATGATTCTCACTTTATTAAAGTTTGTGACTGTCCCTATCAATTAATCAATTTCCTTGTCTCTCATCTCATCCAGTAATGTAATTTTCAGTTCATCCAATTATATGACTTAACGTATCCAATTATGTGGTCTAACCTAATTCAGTTCTGTGACGCAGTTCACTAAATTTTGTAATTCTCATTTTGTTCATTTATGTGATCTCACTTCATCCGGTTCTAACCCACTCAGTCCAATTATGATTCTAAAATCATCCAATTCAAGTATAAGACAATACAATATGGTAGTCAACTTACCAGGTTGTTCTTGGTCACCTGTTTCTCCCACGGGGTCAGGTCACCGCCTCGCCGGAAACTCAAGGTCGTAGCGTGGCTGGTGTGTCCGGCGAGGCTGTTCTGGTGGTGGTTGCTTTCCTTCTGATGGTGGTGGTCGTGGTGTTCGTGGGTGGAATCACTGTTCTCTTTTGTGAAGTTGGTACCAAAGAAGACATCCTGGACGGTAAAAAATTATTATCACTTCAGAATTTCCTCTTGAGGAAATCGCTGCTATGACAACGAGCTAAAGGGCTGGCTGTACTGCAGTCATAGCGATATATATCAAGGGAACGTCAGTATGACAGAAGCGTGTGTGTGTGTGTGTGTGTGTGTGTGTGTGTGTGTGTGTGTGTGTGTGTGTGTGTGTGTGTGTGTGTGTGTGTGTTAGGACCCCATTTATGTTGCTGCATGAAAAATGAGCTGCAAGGTAAAGTGTTAAATAATACGCCGACCGAAAAAAATAAATAAATAAAAAATGCTTAAAAATGTTACAGAGCACTTTAGCAAAGGTAATAAAGTGACATTTGAGTTGCATAACTAATCCAACATTACACACTGTGCCCTCACTCTTTACTAGTATAGAACTTTTACAGCCACAGGTTTCATCTGCATGTAATATCTCGTGCAATCATATTCAGACATGGTCGACTTTTACCTGAACAAAGTGGTGTCTGAGTTGGTCCAGCAAGGGGTCCTGCAGGAGGTCACGCAGCGAGTCCTTGTGTCGAACCATCACTGTTAGTGTTTGCACGTCATACAGCGGTAAGTGTCCCTCCTCCCTGCTGCCGTTGATACCTGGTGATGACGTTGTGGCTATAACTTTTACCAGACGGGAGAGAGCTCAGGGGAGACAGAAGCCACGGCAGTCGTCTTTGCTCATCAGGTAGTGAAAGAATAATACATGTGGTAAAAAAAAAAAAAAAATCACGAGAACACTCACTCGAGGCGACGACTAGCGCCTGGTGACGGACACTAGGCTGTAGTGTAGTGCCCGGCTGTAGGAACACCTGTCCAGAGGAGGGATGGATGGTGAAGAGACTGTGAGGCGTTCGCTGGCCGCGTCCAGGAGTGAAAATTTCATATCGTATAGAAGCGCATGGACAGCGACTGTTGCGGCCCGGACCAAGTGGACAGGTGAGACCCAGGTCCTCGTCCTCTGCAGCTGCCTTGTACACAACACCTGAAAGAAGGAAATTTACCTTTTACTTATATCTACGGTTGTACTGCCTGAGTCACTACTGCGAGTAGTGATCAAGCATGCACAGAGCAGGTGTTGTGTCCTACATTAATGTGAAAACTTAGTTACGTCTCACACATTTTATGCAGAATATCAGTGTTTTAATAGGTAACATCCCCATGATGCAATAAAGTCAGCCAGGCAAAGTCTCCCAAACGTCACGATGGTCAGCTGTTCCTCCAAGGCACTACAACTTGTGTCTAGATTTTGGACACGATCTCCACAGGGAATAACAAATAGCAAACGCACTGTCAGGTGTCGGAGCAAACACGAATGTCGCGTGGACCTTCAATCCGGCCCTGGTCCATACTTCCATTGCACTCGACACGCCAGTGATCAAGCGGCTCACGAACTCATATATTGTACGTGTGTATTTGTGTGTGTGTGTGTGTGTGTGTGTGTCTGTGTGAGAGAGAGAGAGAGAGAGAGAGAGAGAGAGAGAGAGAGAGAGAGAGAGAGAGAGAGATGAGAGAGAGAGAGAGAGAGAGAGAGAATATTAATATTTTTGCTATTTTCTAATTTATTTATTTATTTATATTTATTATAATTCATTCAGTAATTAACACCACGTGATGAACAGTTCCACATACAACTCTCTTAATGAAAAAAAAACAAGTTTTGTTAAGTGAGCGAGCAGCACAGGGACGTTCACACACTAAGCTGAAGCCCTGGCTGCGCGTCCCTCGCTGCCACTGACGCCCCAGAGAAATAAATGATCAACATGTTGCTGCAAACGTGCCTGTCTTCCAACTGAAGGGGAAACTCGTGCATATGGAAGAAGAACAGGGCTGTGTCTGCCGCCTCCATGTAAATGCACGATGGTTTCAACAGAAGAATTCACAATTTTCCCTCTCATTTTTTTTTTTTTTTTTTTTACAGTACACGATCACCAAATATCTATACAATTTTCTTTTATCAACACTCCATAGAGAAATTCTCGAACAACATGTAAGGGAAAGAAACAAACAATATGGAAAGCTTCGATTTTGTATGGCAAACAAAATAATAAATCTCAGCAGCAATAATGCACCTTGACTGACATCTGACTGCCGAAAAGAACGACAGCGCGAGAGTGTGCGAGTCTCAAGGAATGTCTCACTTATTGCTCTCTCCTTTGTGATCTTATGTGGAAGGAAAACACTAATGACTACCTTTAAGTCTCCCATTACTCTTTTATTGTTCTTTTAATTCTCGCTATCTAACTCTTCTTTCTTTCCGTCTTATCCTTTCCTCCTCCTCCTCCTCCTCCACCTCCTCCTCCTCCTCCACCTCCTCCTCTTTTGCTTCTTCTTCTTTCTTTACCTCTTCTTCCTCTTCTCCTTATTTTTCTTCTTCTCATCCTCCTCTTTTCTTCATCCCCCCTCATTCTCCTCCTCCTCCTCCTCCTCCTCCTCCTCTTTCTTTATTCATGCATCCCTTTCTCTCTCTTTCTCCCTTTTTCCTACGTTCACCTTTCAATCTCTCCTTCCCTCGGTCCTTTAAAGTGAACGATACATTTTCATTAATAATTACTCTTATGATTCAGAAATAAGCCGCCTGATTCTGTTCTGTGAAAAAAAGAACTGCAAGATTAAATCAAATGCAGCAAATGTTTCAGGTTAGTGTGATGACAGAAACGTATTTATGGAAAAAAAAAATAAATGTTGTTGTTACATGTTAAATTTTCCATTGAAATCTGAGTCTGGCTATCTCCTAAAAGCATCGAGGTAGGCACACACGATTTCAAAATTAGCCTTCCTCACGTCCTGGCTAAATTTTGACTCAGGCTTGTCGTTCGTACTTCCAACATCAGCTTGTGTGTATTGCCGTATTCACCTCACCATCCCTCACCCTGCCAAGCCCACCCCAGCCTTCACTGCAAGTTGGAATATGACAAACATTGATTCGGTCTGCTTTTCATTAATATTCTTTTTTCATCTCGCGGAGGGAGGACAGGGAATTTCATTAGATATGCAGTAAAGACAGGTACGTATAAAGTTATGTTTATCAGGAAGCGAATATTAATGTAGTGTGTGTGTGTGTGTGTGTGTGTGTGTGTGTGTGTGTGTGTGTGTGTGTGTGTGTGTGTGTGTGTGTGTGTGTGTGTGTGTGTGTGCAGGGATGCGCACGCATTCATTTGTATATGAATAGAAGGAAACAAAGGGTTTATTACGCTGTACTTATCCCTGTTCAATGAGTCCGAATTTTTTATAATTTCACCAAATGCCGGTGTGCACGAATAAGGACGCACACACACACAGACACACACACACACACACACACACACACACACACACACACACACACACACACACAAAGAGAAACAATGGACTGGACATCTGCATAATTAAGCAAGAGATTGTTCGTAGGCATTATTAGAGAGATAAGGAAACGGTCTACGGCTGCAGGGATCTATGAGGTAGCTGATGGGCGACTGCGTGGGACAGAGGACGATTTAAATGCATAACTGTGCTGATGGGTTACTGGAAGCACTATTAGAGGAGGAAAGGTGATCAGCGGGGAGAGGATGACTGAAGGACATAATGGTGACAAGTACACTGACGGCCAGGTGTTTTGAGAAGTAATTAAGCACAAACTGATGTAGATAATGACACGTAACTTCAAACGCTTTGTTCTCTCAATAGGACTGTTTTCAAAGTTTATAGAGATCATTAGGCAGGTTTTACTTAGTGTTTTTTTTTTCCATGAATGATACAGATGATTCAGAATCTTTATTAATCACTTGAATTGTAAAACCCTTTTGGAAACCACAAGAATTTCCATCATGACTAGAGCTTCTTAAAAATTAATCGAGAAATGAAGAAGAGGCGCTCACAAACGAGAGAAAACGATCCTATATTTCTGTCAAAATGGTTTCAAATATTTTTTTTTCTACTTTTTTTCCTCTTCTCTCTCCTCTCTCTACATCGCTTATTTTTTTCATGCTGTCATCCGCACACTGTTACAATGCATACCGCACATAATACAATGTAAATGGGGTGTAATCCGGTTCAGAAATTTATGCTCGTGAAATGATAACGTGCCTGGTATTGTTGCACGGCGCCGCTTGAATGCCACGCCGGTCCACCACAGCAAGCAGCCAAATACTACACACAGCACACTCTTATCCCGGAGCTGTTATCACCTGCAGACCGACCTCATTACCAGCGGTGGGGCTTTTTCCACCACCAGCTGCCCATCGCACAGTCCCCATTCTCCCACACTCCCTTTCGTCCTCCCTCCCTCCCTCCCACACACACACACACACACACACACACACACACACACACACACACACACACACACACACACACACACACACACAACAGTATAAAAATTCGCTGGCTGTCCAATATTCGTAATTTTACAGACATCTTTTTTGCATGTTTTATGAAAATCCGTCACTCGCGTGCCTTCCACCTGCATGCATGTATATAGAAATGTTAATAAAAAAAAAAGAAAAAAAAAGAAAAAAAGAGGGACGAAATAAAAAACGTTAATGGAAATGAGAATAGTAAAAAAAAAAAAAAAAAAAGCACTTCATATCACGCCTTAATGTGAGAACTTGTTTGTTGGGAAAGGGAAGGGAGGCGAGGGGCAAGGGGAGGAGGGAGCGCTGAGTTGGTGCAGAAAACAGAGTAGATAGTGAGGTGACGTGGTGTTGTAGACGTGGCACCGGGAAAGTTGTAATTCTGTAAAGGCTACAAAGAGACACACGAGGATGTGCAGAGACAAAATACAGCACATTACCATATGTATGGGGCTGAAATGAAGAGAGAGAGAGAGAGAGAGAGAGAGAGAGAGAGAGAGAGAGAGAGAGAGAGAGAGAGAGAGAGAGAGAGAGAGAGAGACGGCAACCATGGAAACACGACATTGTCTTATTAATACTTTTACACACACACGCGCACACCTACCCCATCTTTCTCTCTCTCTCTCTCTCTCTCTCTCTCTCCTCTCTCTCTCTCTCTCTCTCTCTCTCTCTCTCTCTCTCTCTCTCTCTCTCTCTTCTGTAAAGCACATTGCCTAGTATATTCAGTTGCTATAGCAGGAGTTGAAAGGCGCGGTTATGAATAATTGAAGTCTGAATCTTCTTATTGTTCGTGGCACTCACCTCCTCCATTGGGCGAGCAAGGAGTCCCAGGTAAGCCAGCACATGCACCACGCTATTGAAGGTGACGCTAAGTTTCCGTGGGATGGATAACACACCTGGGCCATGAGCTAGTGGTGTGTGTGTGTGTGTGTGTGTGTGTGTGTGTGTGTATGTGTGTGTGTGTGTGTGTGTGTGTGTGTGTGATGGTAATTAGTAGCAATATTTGGGTTTCCGTTACATGTGTTGATTACTGCTGTGATGTCAATACTTTTGTTGCTAGTGGTGCCGATGTTTGTGATATAATAAAAATACCAGTAATATTAATAATAACGACAACAATGACAACAATAGAAATAATAATAATAATAATAATAATAATAATAATAATAATAATAACAATAATAATAATAATAATAGTAGTAGTAGTAGTAGTAGTAGTAATAACTGCTAATTATAGTAACAACAATGACAACAGCAATAATAATAATAATAATAATAATAATAATAATAATAATAATAATAATAATAGTAACAATACTAATAATAATCGATAATAGTGTGTGTGTGTGTGTGTGTGTGTGTGTGTGTGTGTGTGTGTGTGTGTGTGTGTGCATCCGTGCGTTTACGCAGGTGTGTATATTTTTCTGTCTGTCTGTCTGCCATTCTGTTATTCATTCCGTCTGTCTGTTCTGTCAGTCTGCCTCTCTCTATTATCACAGGCATCCCGTCCTGTATTGTAACCTGCCGACCACTTTCCTGCACCAGCAAGCTCCTAACATTCACCATGATGCCAAAAAATAAAGAAAAATAAGGGACGGGATGCACTTCCTGAATACTTAAGCAAGAAAAAATAAGATACGGATGAACGGAATTACTGAGGGTACCGAGGAAGAAAAAAGACATTTAAACAATCTCTATTATATTTAGATAATCTTCGTACTGAATGGTAATAAATTTTCCAGTCCTGTTATTGTGTGTGTTGCATTTTATTTACGTTGAATGTAATATAAAGTACTGAGGTTTTTAAGCAGCAATAGTGCACTCAATGTGTCATGTCCAAAGAGTTATGAATAGTTAAGATATATGCATGTTATTTTTCTCTCTCTCTCTCTCTCTCTCTCTCTCTCTCTCTCTCTCTCTCTCTCTCTCTCTCTCTCTCTCTCTCTCTCTCTCTCTCTCTCTCTCTCTGATAAGAATAAAAAGGAGAAATATCCGAATATCTCTGCAATTATACTGAACATTCTCCCTTACACCCTTCACTACTCATCACTCCTCACCACTTGCCGTTGTTCACTTACCCATCACCACTCATCACCAATCATGCTCACCAAACACACACTTCATTACCACACATTACTGATCACTTTCCATCATTCATCACTACCTCCCACTATCAATCATACCCATCACCACCCATCACCAGCCATCACCACCCATCACACCAGCCACACTTCACCATCACCGAGCACTTATGATAATCCCTCCCACTCATCTCCATCCATCATCGTCCTTTATTCCATCACCATTCAGCCCCACACCATCACTATCATCCCATAATCACCACCCACTACTCCCCCCCCATCACCACCCTTCATTATGAATGAGAGGGGGAAACGAGAGCACAAGCCGTGGAATACTCAAATACTAAATGCTCAAAAGGGATCTAATTCTAGTGCTATTTAGGGGACCCGCCAGCCAAGCGACTCATCCCTTGCTAGTAATGATAATAATAATGATAATGTGCCTCTATTTCACTTCTCTTTATGTGGAACGGTTTGCACAAATACATATTTTCTGAGGACCCGCTCGTGGAAAGGAACATTGCTGCTAGAAATTCTCTCTCTCTCTCTCTCTCTCTCTCTCTCTCTCTCTCTCTCCTCTCTCTCTCTCTCCTCTCTCTCTCTCTCTCTCTCTCTCTGTCTTCTGCCATGCTTTTACAAGAGTTTATTGCCCGAATCTAACCTTGGGTCTAAATCGAGGCGTAGGAACACTCACCCCATCCACCCAGGCATGAAAGTGAATCATTTCTATTGAACTTTGGAAAATCCTATGAATTACTGTATTGCTTGAGACTTGTGGGTGGGATGTGGAGTTTGGAGTGGTGGTGGTCCGCCCCCATTACTTACTTTGCCTCGCCGCCATTACTTCAGGAACTATCAGAGAAAATGTGACTGAAAAAAAAAAGTCTGTGGATGTGTGTGGGTGGGGCCAGTGTATGAGTGTCCGTGCGTATCCGCGAGCGTGTGTCCGAATGAGGCAGCACTGTACGTACGAATGCGGCTCTTCTCTCCCCTTCGGCTTTTTCCTGTTTGATATTTGCTTTGCCTCCGCCCTGGTCATTATTTTTTGCCCTCTCAGGTGAACGAACGCTTCACGTTAATCTGCAGAGCCAGGCCGGACCGGAGCCTCGCGCTGCAGCAGGAAAAGGCTCTCAAAAGCGACTTTCATGTCATTATACGTTTGAAAAAATGTTGCATAATTTTTCATCTATACTTTTTCCGCGATAAAATTACACATGAAATCTGAATTTAATGTCGTGAAGTGTATATACAGAATAAAACACATGTATAAAGAATGAAAGCTCGGAGAAAAAATGAAGGTAGTGTTAATAAAATTCATGAGCTGGCCAGATGAGGGGAAGGGAAGCATATTCTCCCCAGCACGCAAAGTATCCATTGATGCTCGTTCTCGGTCTTGGTGTTAGGGCTCCTCGACTCGACTGGAGGTTTGTTTTCAGCACTATGAGGACGTAAGGCGAGGAGGAGGAAGTGTTTTCAGCGCCCTTCCTGCCTGTAACTCCTACAGAGTTTTCTCCTTAACTTATTTTAACAACCATGCCAATTGCTGAACTCGGGCGTGCACTGCCAGGGGTCGACACTAAGGTAAGTACACGGAATCGCCCCCCCCCCCTGCAAAAAAAAAAAAGTTGTAGATGTTGGAGTATGTCTTGTTTTTCCTCTCTCTCTCTCTCTCTCTCTCTCTCTCTCTCTCTCTCTCTCTCTCTCTCTCTCTCTCTCTCTCTCTCTCTCTCTCTCTCTCTCTCTCTCTCTCTCTCTCTCTTTGACGAAACTGCGGAAGCGAGTGACCTGTCTCTCCCTATCGATCTAAGTGACCCTTTTCTTACCACGACAGAAGCGATTCGTTCTTTCTCAGCAAGGTTACCACAATATTCACCTCAAAAATTTTGAAAATTGTTAGAGCAGAAAACCAGTTGTCTACTTATCTACCTATTTATTTATTCATAGTCCATCTTTTCCTCTTTCTCGCTTTTTACGAATGACTTGTACCTCCCTATCACTTCAACTAACTATTTTTTCCTCCCTTGCAAGTGTACTTTTCCTCTGGGCTTCAGATGATACGTGGCTTCCATGATGCAGGTGACCCGCCCCTCCCTTCCTTATAAGCAAGCCTTTCCTCCTCCCACGGTAAGAGCGACTCCTCCCCTCCACGATAAGAGTTACCACCCTTCCCCTCCACACTGAAATAGACCGTTTCCTCCCCACCAGTCCGTCCCTCATCGCGAATTGAGTCACCCTTCCCGCCCCCTTCCATTGATCTGGTCCTCCCCTTCCAACCCTCCACAGAAAACGGTCCCTTCTGGATCCCTCAAGTGATTAACCTCTCCCAGCTCTCCGTGACCCGCTATTCTGCCATCAACAAGTAACCCTCCGCCTTATATTCCGGCAAACTTCCGTTCCTCCTTACAGTGATCAAGGTCTCTTCCCCTCTCTCGTACCAGCGATTCAGTAACTTTACCCTCCTTTCCAGGCTGCAGTATATATATCCAACTTGCCCCGAGGCTAAAATCGTGATATTCCAGCAGTCATTCCTTATCCATGATCTCAAGTGGCCTTATATTCAAGAGGAACAATAAATGGCGAAGATATAAATACGTATGCACGATACGATTCCACGCCGTGAATGCCGAGTCTCTGGGACCCGAATATCAACGAACATTACGATGGGTTCCGCTCCACCAGTACCCGCCGCCGCCGCCGCCGCCGCCGCCACCACAGGACAGCGAAGGATGCTGATATATTTACCGGTGGCGTCCCTCGGGTAAGATAGTAAAAATTTCGAGCAACCAACAAAGGCGCTTTCTCTGATACGGTTTCCTCTGCCTTCACTGTTCTTGAAAAGACAAAAAAAAAAAATGAAAAAAATAAAAAATAGAAAATAAAAAATAAAAATAAAAATAAGAATAAAAAACTAGAAATCCCCATCTCATCTCATCCCCCACTTCCCCACGCAGCCCCTCTGATCCCTGGCGGTGGTTTCTCCTCCACCTCTCCTGGAAGACTTTCGTGGTGTCTTATGCTTTTAGGACGCTTCCTCTTCCCTTTTTACTACCCTCTGATATAAACCTGCAAAAATCATACCAGCCTGGCTCCAGAACCTTGTGGTGGATGAGGCTCAGGGGCGCGGCGGAGTGGGACTGGCTGGTGGAGTGGAGCGGTGCAAGGTGGAGTGGAGAAGGAAGTAGTGAAGGTGATTGGTTAAACGGGGTGGAGCATGATATGATATGAAGGAACGATGCTGGATAGGCGAGGAGGGATGAAGCCGAATGAAAGAGGATGGTAAGGCGGAGAGGGGAGAGGCAGGGTGTGGTGGGGCAAGGAGGGGTGGAGTGGGTGGCGATGCAGCTGGGAGAGATGAGGCGGGCTGGGATGAGCAGGGTGGCGAGAGGAGGGGCTGGGTGGGTCAGGATTGCTCTACCATGCCTAGTTACTTTACAGCGCTGCAATAATGGCCACGCAAAATGGTCTTAGGAGGAAGGGTAATGTCTTCCACTTTCTTCATTCCACTAAGGACGACGCAGCAAAACCTGGTCCGGTGGACAAGGGATCCACCTTGTCTCTCTGGGTGGCCACAGCGCCGGCGCTTTTATCGACGCCCACACGAGGCCCCGCCGGCGAGTACAGGTGGGTGTGTCCAGGCTCCATTCCACAATCCTCCCTTAGATGGCCAAGTTACTGGCACCCCAGAGACCCTCACCACTTGCAGAGAAAGGCGGTGCCGAGACGCACTCCCTTAAGACTGCCTTCCTTTACATACTCGTACTTCCAGAACCAAGCTGTGTCCAAAGCGAAATAAACTCTTCCTTTAAGATATCTCTTTTATGGAACAAAGCAAAATAAAAATAGACGCGGTTCTTTCCGGTGCAAATAGCATATTTTCATATCCTGAACTGACATGGAGAGGGCAAATACTCCTGACTTCCAGGGGGAGCGAAAGCAACACCAACTCGCCTCTCTGATGATCACCACGGAAGGAAAACGTTTAACTCTTTCCTAATTGCGCTTTTCTGCCCTAGTTAGTTTCATGCTACGGGTCACCATTTTTTCCCCTCGCCACGGTTATTTACGTGATGCCTCCATCCTTTCCATTCCCCGCTGCTGCCTCACCTCGGCTCACCTGGGCGTGTGTACCTCTTCAGGTTTCTAAAACGCTGCGTACCTGGTTATTTTCTCACCTGGATGGTAATAGCGAGCTCTAGGGTTCCTGCCTCCCTCGCCTCCCCCCTCTCCTGCCCCTCAGCGCGCACCAAAGAAGAGCAGAGGAGCACCTTCACTCACCGAGGCACACACCCAACACTCACCTCTCTCACGCGACTCGCACAATAAGACCATGTATAGGCGGAGGCGTCGATCTCCCGCCCACACTCTGCTCAGACACTCAACGCTCGAGCAAAAATATTCCCACCACAATTTTTTTCTCCAAAACCCGGCATTATTTTACCTCAATATTTTGTTTTTTCCATTCTTTTGATGTCCTCGAGTCTGAGCATCGTCTTATCACGGAGGCGGCGCGCAGGTGGTATTGGTGAATGCAGTGAGGTAGGGAAAGACAAATTGATTGCTTGCAGAAAATGAAAAAAAGAAAAGAAAGAAAAGAAAGAAAAGAAAGAAAAGAAAGAAAATATGACAGCAAATATCAACTTCAGGAATTTTTTTCTCTCTCTCTCTCTCCGCATCATATTGAATAACACTAAAACTTAAGAGAAAGGAAATATGAAACCATCTATATCGAAGGAGAATAATACACTATAGAAAGAAAGAGGAAAGAAAAAGAACAAATTACATGAACTGGAAAGCTGCCATTTATTTTTTTTTATTATCTATCGCGAACTATTAATATCTTTACGTTGAGTAACCTTAGAGAGAGAGAGAGAGAGAGAGAGAGAGAGAGAGAGAGAGAGAGAGAGAGAGAGAGAGAGAGAGAGAGAGAGAGAGAGAGAGAGAGAGAGAGAGAGAGAGAGAGAGAGAGAGAGAGAGAGAGAGAGAGAGAGAGAGAGAGAGAGAGAGAGAGAGAGTGTGTGTGTGTGTGTGTGTGTGTGTGTGTGTGTGTGTGTGTGTGTGTGTGTGTGTGTGTGTGTGTGTGTGTGTGTGTGTGTGTGTGTGTGTGTGTGTGTGTGTGTGTGTGTGTGTGTGTGTGTGTGTGTGTGTGTGTGTGTTTGTGACTTTGCCTAAAACCTTGATCGATTATTTCAGTAAAAATCAGCCTGTATTCATTAACTTTCTATTGCATTCACTTTTCTATCCTTCATCGACGACGGCAAGTTGAATAATGAAATCGAATGCATATCAGAGTGCATGCTGACCTTTTTTCCTTCGATGTTTTCTTCCCCCCGTATATCTTATAACTTTTCACACCTTGTATATTTTTGTTCAGGTGTGCGCGAGAGAAAATGGAGGTATTGAGGATGAAAAATTGGAAGAGAAGGAGTAGGAGGAAGAGGAGCAGGAGCAGAAGCAAGAGCAGGAGGAGGAGGAGGAGGAAGAGGAGGAAGAGAAGGTGCAGGAGCAGAAGCTGGAGCAAAAGTAGAAAAACAAGAACATGAAGAAGAACAAGATGATGATGATGATGATGATGATGATGATGATGACGATGATGATAATGAAGAAAACTCAAGAACATGAATAACAAGAACAACAAGAACAAAAAATAAGAAGAAATAGCAGAAGGAGTAGGAAGAGGAGAAAGAGGAGCTATTGGTGCTCGTGCTAGTGGTAGTAATTGCAGCAGCAGGAATGGTGGTGGTGGTAGTAGTGGTGGAAGATAAGCAGCAAGAACAGGTAAGAGTAGAGAGGAGATAAACACGTTGAAGCGGCCTGAGTCTCGACAGGGGATGAGCAGCAGGGAGAGAGTAAGTGTAATCTCAGGCAGCTGCGGTGGGTGAGTGGTAAAGCAAGGCAGATGTCGAGTGATGGGGTAGTGTGTGTGTGTGTGTGTGTGTGTGTGTGTGTGTGTGTGTGTGTGTGTGTGTGTGTGTGTGTGTGTGTGTGTGTGTGTATTAATATGCCTGGGATGAAAAATTCTGCAGGCAAAGCTTGTTATGAAACCACACCTATATAACATAAAAATGAGAATATGATACCGGAAAATGGCGTGTCACAGGAGAGAGAGAGAGAGAGAGAGAGAGAGAGAGAGAGAGAGAGAGAGAGAGAGAGAGAGAGAGAGAGAGAGAGAGAGAGAGAGAGAGAGAGAGAGAGAGACTAAAATAAACAGATAGCTAAAAATAACACCAACAAATATTAATGCATGTCCAAAAAAACAATTGAAATAAATCGTAACAACAACATACTCCGTAATATAACGTTGCCAAATATTTTTCATGGATTTAAGAAGAAGAAGAAGAAGAAGAAGAAGAAGAAGAAGAAGAAGAAGAAGAAGAAGAAGAAGAAGAAGAAGAAGAAGAAGAAGAAGAAGAAGAAGAAGAAGAAGAAGAAGAAGAAGAAGAAGAAGAAGAAGAAGAAGAAGAAGAAGAAGAAGAAGAAGAAGAAGAAGAAGAAGAAGAAGAAGAAGAAGAAGAAGAAGAAGAAGAAGAAGAAGAAGAAGAAGAAGAAGAAGAAGAAGAAGAAGAAGAAGAAGAAGAAGAAGAAGAAGAAGAAGAAGAAGAAGAAGAAGAAGAAGAAGAAGAAGAAGAAGAAGAAGAAGAAGAAGAAGAAGAAGAAGAAGAAGAAGAAGAAGAAGAAGAAGAAGAAGAAGAAGAAGAAGAAGAAGAAGAAGAAGAAGAAGAAGAAGAAGAAGAAGAAGAAGAAGAAGAAGAAGAAGAAGAAGAAGAAGAAGAAGAAGAAGAAGAAGAAGAAGAAGAAGAAGAAGAAGAAGAAGAAGAAGAAGAAGAAGAAGAAGAAGAAGAAGAAGAAGAAGAAGAAGAAGAAGAAGAAGAAGAAGAAGAAGAAGAAGAAGAAGAAGAAGAAGAAGAAGAAGAAGAAGAAGAAGAAGAAGAAGAAGAAGAAGAAGAAGAAGAAGAAGAAGAAGAAGAAGAAGAAGAAGAAGAAGAAGAAGAAGAAGAAGAAGAAGAAGAAGAAGAAGAAGAAGAAGAAGAAGAAGAAGAAGAAGAAGAAGAAGAAAGAAACGATGACAACGACAGCGATTACGTACGAACACCCCCACGATTATTCAAGTGAGGCACAAAGAAGCTAAAATGACGCCGCTTCCGCATCCTGAGGCACTTGGGCGTCTTATCTCCAACAGGCTCTGGCGGAATTTATTAAGGTTTTCAAGGGTATCTTCATGAATCTGGTGATACTTTGACAAAAATTCTTCACTATCTTAAGGAAAACACTTATGAGAAGCCGAGTAATCATCTCCGTGAAAACAGTGTTTGCGAAAGTCCAAATTAAGCATTTTTAAGATGCGAAAAATATATAGCAAGGCAAGGTTACCGAATGCTTCGTGTATGTTGCTGCAAGACCTTCTGGTGTGAGGCACGCGGCTGGCAGATAAAAGAGGAGAAAAACAGCGTAACTGATAATGCACAGGGAGGAGAGCGTGTGGAGCATAGCTGTGGTAAAGAATTCAGCTTGCAGGCCAGGCGTGGCTGCCGCCGCAATGAGCAATACTGTATGCAGGGGATGAATACACACGCACTTACACACATACACGCACATACACACACACACACACACACACACACACACACACACACACACACACACACACACACACACGTGAGATGCATACAAGAGAGAGAGAGAGAGAGAGAGAGAGAGAGAGAGAGAGAGAGAGAGAGAGAGAGAGAGAGAGAGAGAGAGAGAGAGAGAGATGAGACACTTGAAGAGGCATGTGGAAATAAATACTGTAAGCTGGCTGTACACAATATAATTTCAATTAATACTAATATGCTTATCATTAAAATGTCAGTTATACAAAAGATGACAATATGAATATTAGAATTCGGATGAATTCAATATCATCCCAGTGTGTCTTGAGCCAATAGATGACGTGAAGCTGGGTAGTAGATAATACGCAAGGGATTAGGAAATCACGAGATCAGGAAATATAATAGAACAGAATGTGGGAGTAGAGAAGTATTCCCTATCTCAGTATACTGCAATAAAACGTAAGGCTCTAAAGGAGTATGAAGGTATGATGATTAAAGTAAGGAATGAATCACAATTTGTTTCCTTTAGTAGAATTTTCCTTTCAGGTGATTTTAGTTTAGGCATATTTAACGAAACAAAAAACGACTAATCCTTCAGACACGAAAGAGGATCACAAATCGGACAAAACTAATTAACAAAAGCAGAGTTTCTTCCTGAGCGCAGACGCCTCATTGTTTGAGATACTGTCCGAGAAAGTAAATAATTCTAAAAGTGCAAATAAATAAATTAATAAAAAAAATAGGAAGATAGATAGATGGCATATATATATATATATATATATATATATATATATATATATATATATATATATATATATATATATATATATATATATATATATATATATATATATATATATATATATATATATATATATATATATATATATATATATATATACACACACATACAGAGAGAGAGAGAGAGAGAGAGAGAGAGAGAGAGAGAGAGAGAGAGAGAGAGAGAGAGAGAGAGAGAGAGAGAGAGAGAGAGAGAGAGAGAGAGAGAGAGAGAGAGAGAGAGAGAGAGTTAAATAAATAAATAATCAAATATATAAAAAATAAATAAATAGGAAAAAAAAGGCTCAGCGTCCTTAAGGCTAACATGGCGGTCATTGTTTATTCACTTTGAACTTAAACATTCAGTTGGAACAGAGCACCTCTAATGTACTTTCCTCAGTTCCCTTCCCTTCCCTTCTCTCTGCGGAACTTCACTCCCTGTGCCTAATGCACTTGTGGCTGCGTAGGTGAGACTGAGTGCGTGAACCGGAGCGGCGGGAGAAGAGCCAGACCTGGAAGAGGAGCGAGGTGGAACGGAAAGCAGAAGTAGCGGAGGTGAAATAATACGACAGTGGTGGGAAGACGGAATAAAGAAACAGGGATACAGGAGGGAAAGGAAAGGAAAGAGAAAGATCAAGAAAATATAGAGTTAAGTAGGAGACAGAGAAGGGAATGGGATGAACCACATGCAAACACCATTAGACAGCCTTCCCCTGAGCCTCCCTCCCTTGGACGAGCTCTCCCTTGAGAGCAAACTTCATCCGGAGAAGGAACCCGCGCGGAAGCCGCTGAAGTGACTCTCCTGCCAATATTCCCTCGACTCTTCGTTTGGTGCCGCTCTCTGTCATCATGCACGCCTTGCCGAGGACAAAGGCAGCGTCATAATACAAATAGTTCATTTTAGCACTGCAATATTCCTTGTTGGACAAAGAGTCATACCCAAGTTCCAGAAGGGAAATTAACAATCAAAGCTATAAATTGATTTCCTGAGGTAAGTAATCGCAGATTCATCTTATTTTTCTATTTTTTTTTATTTCTTTTTACAGACTTCATATCTCAAGTGTCTGTCACATTATTGATGCCAGTAATGTGTGTGTGTGTGTGTGTGTGTGTGTGTGTGTGTGTGTGTGTGTGTGTGTGTGTGTGTGTGTGTGTATATATATATATATATATATATATATATATATATATATATATATATATATATATATATATATATATATATATATATATATATATATATATATATATATATATATATATATATATATATATATATATATATATATATATATATATATATATATATATATATATATATATATATATATATATATATATATATATATATATATATATGAACTATGACTATGTTATGAAGGTCTCCTGTAATATTCTGTAACTTCCGCAAGATTATCAACTGCGGTGTTTGTCTGTCAGGGGAATCTGAAGGTAGGAAAAATTAGGTAGTGCGAGTCTTCAACTGTTTCCAAGCGATTTCACTCTTTCATCGTCAGAGGTTTATTTCAGTAACAAACGGCTGTTAGTAGGAGGGCACGTTCACTTTTCTTCATTTTTCTATTTTCACTCTGTTTCGGCATATGCGGTGTGTAAACATTTATTACTCCACCTCGGTGTTCCTACTAGTGATCCATCCACATACTCCTGACACAGACACACCAGCAATTCTCAATCTGAACTTAGCAATGTCGAATTAATTGAATTTTGTTCTCCTAGCTAAGGACTTGCCATAGTAAGCTTGCAAAATCCATTTATCATTGCGATACTGGTTGAGGGATCCTTTACGATTCGTATGTATCATTTCAAGGTTGCCGCATACCCGCTGTCATACTCAAAAGAACTGAGAGACTTGACATCTGTGTTAAGTGGGAGGCACTATGTGCACGAAGCTCTAGAAGTCCTAAGTTTTAATCGCTTCAAATACGTCATCCTCAGAGTTATGGAGTGCAACAGAAAGCAACCTCGCTCGTTGTGTTTTATTGAGACGAACATGTTAACAAGTTACGCAACCAGGAATGTCCCACGGGCATAAAATTTTCCATCGCATTTTCATATTCTGATTAAAAAAGAAATTAGTCACGGGGACCGCCTGTGTTATCCGCCATTACTTGCTAATGATCTTTGACAGACTTACTGAGTCCCAGAGAGGTTCCGACAAAAATCTCCCTCCCAGTTGACTCGAAGGGTACACGGCATCGCTCCGTAGTCAGAAGTTATACAGTGTGAAGGTCTGTTATCATAATAAAATACTTTATTTGTCATTAAAGTGAAAACTGCCTCATGACTTCAATACTCCCATGGAGTGGACTGAGGGCAGTCATGGGTCAAAAATTACTAGTACACGTCTGAGGGCAGAGTCACTTTCTATAATGACAACTGCATGAAAATTATAAAACTTCCGAAATGTTTCATAATTCAGTTCACGAAGCACTATGCGACTGAGAAAAGCCTAAGACTTCCGGTCGTCTGGTCCGAGTGCCAAATTAATCAGCCGTGTCATAAACATTACAATGCCATCGACATGCCTGTTGCTGCATACACCATCCTGCGGTGCTCCATCACAGCAGCGCACGTGCTAGGAAGACAGCATGTGAACTCGTTAAGTTCATTTTGAATTCATTCATCGCGAATGCAAAACATCGCCAATATTCACGAAATAGAAAGAGTCAGCAGGTCTCTGTGTTATTATATGCATGATTGTGGGACAAGCACATCAAACAACAACCTGAACAGGCCAATTACCGTCCTTGTTGGTCAAAGGCTTTTAGCTGTTCGAGGGATGCCAGTGTAATGGCAATGCATAAGGCTCGTGATGTTCTTGCAACCTGCAACGTCCATTAATGGCAATTTCCCTCATGTGTGCACGACCACGACCAGGGGAGCACCCACAAAGTTTGTTGTGGGAACATCTCCGTCAGTCCTGCTGTGCAAACTCGCTCTGAGGAAAACCTAGAGGAAGATCAAGAATAATGTAATGCTGATGGCTGCTGCTTGTGTGTAAGGTACGAACTCCAAAGCTTGCCTTTCCTACAAAATAATAACACCGGTGTATTCTGGATAAATACACGCAGAAAGAAAGTAAATGAGTAACACACAGTAGAAACAAAAGCACAGTCCTACTAATAGTGACTCCAGTAAAAGTATAGTAACTGGTTTTTGGTGTCAATTTCAAGTCGTGCCATATATATATATATATATATATATATATATATATATATATATATATATATATATATATATATATATATATATATATATATATATATATATATATATATATATATATATATATATATATATATATATATATTTTTTTTTTTTTTTTTTTTTTTTTTTTTTTTTTTTTTTTTTTTTTCAAGGAAACTCACAGGAGTTAAGAAGACCAGGAGTGTTTTGGCATCTCCTTCCCGTGGGACCGTCCCTCAATAACTTTTGGAAGAGATAAGTGTTAAACATGAAAACTAAAGATCATTAAAAAAAAAAAAAAACGGATGAGATGCAAAACTCAGATGAGATTGGATTAATAAATCGGGAAGGAATTAGTACCATTGTTTACGATCCAGGTGAAAAATAAAAGCATCGAAACTGGACTACATTCGATTGTATTGAAATTAAACCACTATGCAGAGGAGAGCTTTTGGAAGACACTGTCGCAAGTGCAAAAATAAAGCCAAATAACGAAGAAATTAGGTAAATTTGAATATCTGTACCTCTCTTGAAAGAAAAAAGATAAAGAGATTAAACTTCTAAAATAAATGAGATGGTCAGGCAATAATCAAGAACACTGCGAAAAATAAATGCCCAATATCTTAATGAGTTTTACGATAGGCATAAACATAACAATATATGACATCAGACCCAATACTCACTGGGACGTAAAATTGATGAGGAACACGTTGAAGGAAGATCTCAACGAATCATATGGTGAAAAGTATATAGTGAGAACATCTATGTGCACTTTTAAACCTGACACTTCAAAATAACAAAACAACAGGTAAGGATGTCAAATCTACGAAGGCAGCTCAATAAAAATTCAGGACATGCTTCAAGTGAAAAAACGCAGAACGTCTGATGTATGTAAGCGAGAAGGGAGGAAACTGCAGGAGGAATGACAATAGCAGTAGCATATACATCTAACCTCAGATAATTCCTAGAAGTATGGTGCACAATGCCTTGCTCGATAACACTTTGGTACGAGACCAAATATTTACTCTGCATAATTCACGGAGATCATAAGACGGCACAAAGTTTCAGCAGGAGCCCGCAAGTGAAAAATTAATGTTTCTGGTGTGTGTGTGTGAGAGAGAGAGAGAGAGAGAGAGAAGGCATTTGGGGCGGCAATCCACTTAACCAGCATATTCTAAAGAGGTGCACTACGACAACACGTGAATAACAAAAAAAATATTCTTGACGTGGAGCTCTCCAGACAGATCAGAAAAAAAAAAAATAGATATAAAACATACAAATCCTCGCAAGAATGATGATGCACTTTAGAACTCAAGTGTATACCTGCAGCTGAACTGAACCTATGAAACATTACACACAAGAAAACACTTCCAGTTGCTCTTTTTTTCATAGTATAGATAAAATAAGTTTGGTGGGGGAAACTGATACAAGTGTGCCAGAGAATATATAAACGGTATAAATAAATAACTGTCAAAAACCACAGCGAAATAAGACATAGGAGAAAAAAGTGTTGGAGCGAGAAATGTAGTAAGAAAAAGGGTGAGAGGCGTGTTGTGGAGCAGAGTTACAAGGGACCAGCGGACTCAGGCACCTGAAGAACACGCAAGAGTTCAGAATGGTTACACAGAAAATGCAAACAGGAATTACGAGAAGGGCGTGGTACGTATTAGAGTACGTATACTAAGATGCTCTTTTATCTAAAAAAAGAATAGAATACTGAGCAGAGTAGATGAAGATAAGTACCGTGCCAAGGAGGAATAAAAGTGTGTGTGTGTGTGTGTGTGTGTGTGTGTGTGTGTGTGTGTGTGTGTCGCTCTTCTTTTTAAATACTAGAAGGAAAAATTCTGAAGAAATATCATGATGGTGATAATAATAATAATAATAATAATAATAATAATAATGCGAGAACACCAGATAATTTCCATTTGTAACGCGGACAACACAAGTGAGAGTAAGTACGTACAGTCTAGTCTGGCGTGAACATCGCGGCAGGAGAGTAGATATGCACTATGTGGAGGAACAGCACCTACGTAACAACAGTAAACGGAAAAAAAATAAAAAATAATGCTGCGGCGAGGTGTCAGTTAAAAGAAAAGACTTAATGAGACAAAAAGCTCTTTACTCCTTATTAACTGTCAGAAGGTTCGTTTTTTCCCCAAAATTTCCAGACCAAGAAGATAAATAAAAGAGGGAGACAATCATTATGTAAAAATCAGTAATATGAACGGATGTAGTTTGAGGAAAAATCTTAAACACTTGCCAGAAACACACAGAGGCGAAAGTAGTAAATTGTTAAATAAAAAAAAAAAGGGCAAAATATACACGTAAGTATTGTTTTCTCATTTGAAACTATTGATCCAAGAAACTATGTTGCCGAAAGTTTATGTACACCACCAATGCACAACATAATGCGAAAGCATTTGAGGCCAGAGACAACACTTTATCACGATGAACGCGTATTATATATATATATATATATATATATATATATATATATATATATATATATATATATATATATATATATATATATATATATATATATATATATATATATATATATATATATATATAAGACTCAAAATTTTTACTTTATATCAAAATTCAGCAAATGAATGGTGCCCCGCAGCTAAAGGTCACGGTTCAGCAGCAGCGTGGGGGCGGGAGGCGAGGCGGTGCCTCCACCACGCCTTGCCGCAGCTCAAGACCCGGGACCAACACTTCCGCCTGGTTGAAGTAAATTGTGTATCGGAAAATAACAAACACTGAGGCAAAAACATTCTGAAGATAAATAAGAAAATAGTGCAATCATGAACGAAAATGCAAACAATTTGCAGCAAATATTACATTACCAACGTCATTACTGCCATCCGAGTAATCTGTACATTGACCCACGACTCATCCCCGCGGAAGTTTTTGTGTACGTGCAGTGTTTAAAGTTCACCGCAAACACTTCACACTCATATGCTTCAACACTTCACGCCTGTATTTCTTCATAATTTAGTAAGGTATACATGTAATAATTTTAGACAGTGGTGACTTCAGAGTGCATGTTCAATATTGCTAGAGATCATTACTAAGGGGCTCCAACCCTCGCACTGTGTATGGCAAATGTTGCCAACAGAGGCAACATTTGAAAACAAATACTCTTATGATTATATGAAGCAGAGATGCGAAAACCTAAAGGCTGTCGGCTGATTCCTGTCCTCCTCGACCAATTTTGATTTCCTTCCCTTCCGTTCCCTTCCCTGTCCCTCATTTCCCTCTCTTCCTCTCCAGTCATTTCTCGCCATCCGGTTCAATTTTCCATCCAACAATACTATTTTTTCCTATCTCTTCTTTCACCATTCACAATATATTTCAATCACAACTACCGACCCTTTACCCCAGCCACTTCCACTCCCCCTCCCCCAACACACCTCCCACCACTGCATTTCAAACCGCCCCCGCCGCCGCCGTTGCCGCCGCAGGTGGACGTTCGGGGAAAATTAAATACCACAATGAAATCTGCCTCCGCTGGACTGTTGTGGGTTTACCAAAGCCATGCATGATGAAAAGAGTGGAAAATAAATATTTCGGTGACACTTGCACGCCGCAAAGTGTGTGTGTGTGTGTGTGTGTGTGTGTGTGTGTGTGTGTGTGTGTGTGTGTGTCTCTCTCTCTCTCTCTCTCTCTCTCTCTCTCTCTCTCTCTCTCTCTCTCTCTCTCTCTCTCTCTCTCTCTCTCTCTACACCTACACCTACACACCTACACCTATACACCTACACACACACACACACACACACACACACACACACACACACACACAAGTTGAGATAATTTTCATGATGTCATTCTTGCTCTTGAAGACGAAAATGTAATGTATAAATGTGAGATAAATGCACTTATTCCATGAAACAGATGATGACCATCTCATGTTAGACAAGTAGCTAACGATTCTACAGGCAGCGACACACGAGGCATGAACCACCACTGCCACACCCACCCACACACGCTGCGTCAAAGCAGCAGCCATAACATTGTATTGAACATGGTTTCATTTATGAAAGTTTCATAAAACTACTTTTTTTAAAGAATAAACCACATATGATAATAATACACATAATAAATAATTAACTAGTAACACTTGTCCATATACCTTTAGGGGCTTTAAGTGGTGACACCTAAGGAAATATATTCATATGAAGAGGCCCCAAAGGACCTTCCTAGAACTTAGTTGATGGAAATAATTCCGCCGTGAACACGCGTCTCATTTAAATACAATGTTGCCGTCACTGTCAGCCCCATAAAGAAAGTACATTTGAATGTCAAATTTCGGAATGATAATCTACGTGTATTGACATGACAACAGACTGGCGTAAAGAAAAAGCACTAGCATTATCATAAATCAACGTGCAAGGTGCGTAAGTGGTGTCGCCACCGCTCCGCCGCCCATCGTACTGCAGGCGGCGAAATGGAGTTGTTCAGCGGCAGGCGATGGCTTCTGACGCTGGCAGGAGCCGATAAGGGCAAACAGTGGATCGTAGGACATTGATTTCCGACTTGTGGGACTATTTTTTAATAGAGGATGAGACCCACTGGTGGAAGGGAGGGAGTGGTGGAATGAAACAAACCAAGAGTGACACTGCGAGGAGGGTCTGGAGGGCACTGACCTGTGTGGTGGGGCTCCAGGATCACCGTGTCCTCCCGGATGGCGAACCTGGGGCCGTACAGATCCTCTGAAACACAAGGCAAAAGGGTGAATGTTCATGGATAGCAGAAATGTTCGCTGGATTAGTATTAACACTGAAAGATGATTTTTGCAGTGTGGCCGTTTCATTCCATGGATGGCACAAACAGTTATTTGCCTATTTTTTTCATCCTCTATTTAAAAAGATGATGGTAGCTACGGTCAGGTACTGACAGTCATATTCAGAACAAATTACCTGATTTGAATATAAAAGCTTTAAATAAAAAGTGGGACTGTACACTGCAAAGCTTGCATATATATATATATATATATATATATATATATATATATATATATATATATATATATATATATATATATATATATATATATATATATATATATATATATATATATATATATGTGTGTGTGTGTGTGTGTGTGTGTGTGTGTGTGTGTGTGTGTGTGTATCATATGAAAGACCCCCAGTGGTAGAGATTCTTTGTCATTAATGACATACATGTGCCAAAATAAACAATTAAACAATTACATTTTCCATTGCATTTATCGCTATACTCGTGCACTATAATCTAGTGGCATTTTGGAACTGAGACAGGTTTTTATGGCTGTAAATCATGACCTTAGTTCTTACCAGTAACCTCAATAGGACCGAGTTGTTTAGACAGGTGAAGACCATTCCCAATTAAAAGATATTTACGTGTGATGATACTTTTTTTATTTACATTTTTCGTCAGTGTGTGAAGCCGTTTGTTCCCACTCGTCTTCAAAGAACACGTCGCTGACAGGAATTCATGAGACTCACCTCGCTCTTAGCAAAGCCGCACAGGCAAGCAGGAGACATACCCACAGTTTCAGGAGACTTCGTACCGTGAAAAAGTGAATACTCGTACTCTAAACAGGATGACGCATCGACTAGCGCTTGGGTACGGAAAGTCATGCACAGACCTCCCCAAGTCATAAGTATATTTGAACACGATATGAGCTAAGTACTTCCATGGGGTTGATACTTACCGCAAAACTCGTATTTTCTAATGCGTTCCCATAAGATTCTATTTACATAGCTTTAGACATCACTATTTTATAATCTCGACGAAATTTTGAGATTGCGGCGTTCATATTATCACAAATAACCCACTGGAATGTTACATGAGCACCAAAATTATATAGAGTTGCCTTATACTGGAATCATTTGAAATACTGTACTTCCACAGTATTATAGAACTATGAAAAAATACAATAAGCTTATGTTACTAAGCTACCTACAAAATTATATTTGCCTTAACGTAGCGTGTGCCCCTATAACGAAACGATATAAACTTATAATTGTAAGGAAAATTACAAGGAAAGGAGCGAAGAAATTATCGCTAATAAATATGAACAATGAACTCACATTTAAGTACTTGTCATTGTTTCCTTTCACAACATTTTCGCATCCTACCAGTGCTTTTCTCATTTTCATAAGAATATAATCACAATTTCTCGTCAACAGCCATTCCTGCTTATCATTTGTTTGCGTTAATGGCGGAAATGAACTTGAAGTTTTATATGTAAATACGTAGACAAGATAATATTCCTAATTTTTTTCATGAA